>NW_020940527.1:1634254-1776441 GCF_900497805.2 Vombatus ursinus
TACTACTACTGCTGCTGCTGCTGCTGCTACTACTAATACTACTGCTACTGCTGTTTTTGTTGTTGTTTAGTTGTTTTTCAGTCACTTGTCCTATTCTTTATGACCCCATTTGGGGTTTTCTTGGCAACCACACTGGAGTGATTTGCCTTTTGCTTCTCTAGTTCATTTTACAGATGAAGAAACTGAGGCAAACAGGATTAAGTGACTTGCCCAGGGTCACACAGCTAGTAAGTATCTGAGGCCAGATTTCAACTCAGGTCCTCCGGATTCCAAGTCCAGCACTCTATCCACTGTGCTACATAGCTGCCCCATTACAACAACAACAACCACTACTACTACTACTATCAATTCACACTTCTACAACACTTTCCCCAAATCTGTCCGGTGAGGCAGCCATTACAAGTATAATTATATTCATTTTATCAAGCTATGACTTGAACCAAACTTCCATCTCAGCTTAGCCACTCCGGATGTGTGATCTTGGACAAGTCATTCCCCTCTCTAGGTCGAATAAAGAGGTTGGGTGGGATGACCTGCAAGGTCCCTTCAAGTGCTAACAGTCTGGGGCCCAGTGATGCTAGAACACGGTGCGGAGCCATCATCCAGCAAACAGGCTGTCACCCTAGTGTCCCCCGACCCCAGCACCTGCACCTATGACCATGAACACACACAATATTAGACTCATATTTCTGGTCCTGGAAAAAGGAAGGATTTTCACTATCCCTGCCCAAGGAACCCTGCCTGAGTTTGCCTTAAGTTTCTTTGCTGTGGATGCATGCTACCATTTGTATTTATATAGAGAAATTGACACAGCTAATTAAAGTTCTCTTGCAGGCTTGGGAGGGGGGACATTAATAAAAGAAGCTGGTTTGAAGCCAGCGCAGAGCCTGGGAGGCCAGAAGACAAAGCATGTTTCAGCGACGGAAACCAGAATATTCAGCGCATTGTCTTTTCCTGCCAGGCTAAGGATGGAAGGAGGTGTCCCCAAGCTGAACGAGGGTCCAGACAAAGCTGGTAAAGGAAGCTTGGAGGAAAGACACAGCCGGTATTTGAAAGGAGGAGGTCTGCTAATCATTGCTATTAGAGCAATAAGAATGGTTTCAGACACGTTGGTCCAAACCCACTTCTCCAGCCTCCTCTCCCCTTACACAGGGCTCTTCCCTGGTGAGGGCCGTTTTCACCTTTCACCTGCACTATTTCAATAGCCTTCTAATTGGTTTCTGGTCTCTCCCCTCCCTAATTCATCCTATCAAATTAATACTCCTAAACCACAGATCTGACCATGTCACTCCCCTGCTCAGGAATGTTCAGTGACTTTCTATTGCCCCCAGGATAAGGCCCGAAATCCTCAGACTGACATTTAAAGCTCCCCCCGCCCACCACCCGAGTCTGGAGTCCATCTCCTTTTCGAGTATTACTTCACATTGTTCTAACTCACACAATGTGGTGCAATATGGATAGAGAACTGGCCTCACACCAGGAAGACCTGGGTTCAAGACCCGCCTCTGCCATATACTGACTGGGTGACCTTGGGCTAGTCTCTTAGGCTTGCTGTGCTCTAGGGAACTCTCCAAGACTCAATTGCAGAGAAGGGGTCAAGCTGCATCATAGAGGGAGTTTCCTCACCCAAGAGTTCCCTACAACAATGACGTTTCGAGTCTAGACTCCATCCCTAGTTCGTACAACTCTTTCTTGTAGTCGTATTGGCCTGCTAGCTTGTTCCCTGGTGTATTCCATATTTCACCTTCATGCCTTTGTTCCTCACATGTGGAATGCTCTCTTCCTCTTCCCATCAGCCTATTAGAATGTCAATATTGTCATTCAGTCATGATCAGCTCTCCAGGACCCTGTGGACCATAGCAAGCCAGTGCTATTCATGGGGTTTGGAAACATGAATGAAGTAAAAACAAAAGCACAGTGGATAGAGATCCAGGCCTGGAGTCAGGCAGACTCCTCTTCCTGAGTTCAAATATAGCCTCAGATTCTTACCAGCTATATGACCTTGGGCAAGTCATTTAACCTTGTTTGCCTCAGTTTCCTCATCTGTAAAATGAGCTGGAGAAGGCAATGGCAAACCACTCTGGTATCTTTGCCAAGTAAACCCCAAATGGGGTCACAAAGAGTCAGACATGAATGAAATAACTAAACAACAATAAAATCTCATTTGGTCTTCACAATAAACCTGAAAAAGTGCTGCCATTTTTGTTTTATAGATGAAGAAACTAAGGCTGGATAGATAAAGCGACTTGCCTCAGATCACACAGCTAGTAATTGTCTGAGGCAAGATTTAAACACATGTCTTCTTGACTCCAACTCCATTGCTCCATCCTGTACACATCTATAAACATGAACTCAATCCTGGTCCTCTAAATGTGAGCTCACTCTTCAAGACCAACTCACAGCCATTATTGGAAGAAGCGAGCCACATCAATGCTCAACATTCTCATGAAACCAGACAAAGGAAGTTGTGACTTCATGGAAGGATGGTTCATAGACTCTCACTGGAGAGACAAGCAAGAAAGAATCTGAGGGAGTGGGTTCGTATCATGCAATCCAGGAAGCGAAAAACAAAAACATCTTTTCATGGGACACTCAGTCATCTCATCTCCAGTGCTCACAATGAGAAAAAGGAAAAAAAGAAAGACCAGTGTGAAAGTAAGTCATGCAGCTCATGCGTTAGCATCTGTAGAATGAGGAGGTTGTACTAAGAAGCCTCAGGTGTCCCTTCTAGCCCCGAATCTCTGATCCCACCATCTATTGAAGAGGATAAAGACAGGGGGGAGAAGAGGAATTCTTGACCAAGTCCTTCAAACCAAGTTAGAATATACAATCGGATAGCAGCTGACTTCCAGGCAATGGTGAACACAGGCAGAACGATGGAAAGCACATTGGAAACCATAGTTCAGGGCTAACAAACATTCACACCTGTAAATCATATACATACATACATACATACATATACATATATGTATGTGTGTCTGTATGATATACATATAAGGTATAAGATACCTCTAATATAAGAAGAGTTACCCCAGGTTTGATATTCTACGTATTTGTGTATGGGGGAGGGGTGGAAAGAGAAGGGGGGAGGAGAGAGACGGGAGAGACAAAAGGAAGGAGGGAGAGAGGGAGAGAGAGAGAGAAGAGGTTCAAGTTTCAAGTTATTCTGTAGGTCTATAAGCCACTCAAAGCCATAGTGTGCCAGCCCCCACAGATGTGTTTATGCTTGCCAGCTAACTAGAGGACATAATAGTTCAAAACAGATGACATTTAATCTAATAATACAACAAAGAAGGTGACAAGAAAAGATCTTCCTACATCTGCATGGAATCTGATTTCCCACAAGTTAGTTACCACACCACTACTGAGGGAGGTCATGTATATGTGACCAGGGAACCAGCACACTTATAGGGAACACATGTGGTTGTGGAACGTGTGTGAAGAGGCATAGACCATGAATCTGTGTGACTGGGCCACGTACATGGAGGACACACATACACACATACACACACACACACACACGTGTGGATGGGGTTCACTTGTGACTAGGGCAACTCATACCTCTGACATTAGAGGACTGCTAGTATCTTCTGGAGATGCTTGCAATTCTCCATTGAGCATTGTGTCTCTCCTTTCTGCTGTAAATCATGTTGTCTCTAATGAGCATCTTGGGTGACTGAGCTACTCTTTGTGACTATCCAGTGAGTGTAAGCTTTTCGGGGCCATTTAATGATTTTCTTCTTCCACCTACTAAGGTGTGGTGACTAGAAAGCCTCGCCCCAACAAGGGCAAGATGAGCTTTTTTAATGCATAGTCACAAGGACCATGCAGCCATCATATGCTGCTAGAGGGAACCAACAAAGCCATGAACAGTGAGGATTGTCCTTTTTAGGACTGCTTGTCCTAGGTACTGAAGAAAAGCTTGTTGTCCCAGACAACTATCTGATTTAAGTTTGGGAAATTCCTTACTACTCCCATTTATGTTGAAATGGGGATCCTGCATGCCACAAACCCATTTTAGGGGCTCTCTAAAAAATTGGAGAGAGAGCTGTAGAAGCCAGAGTGGTAAAGGCTACTTATCTCCCCAAATCCTCTTTGACTTCCATGCAAATGAATTTGAACAAGATCCAGAGTTGAGCAAAGAAGACAAGGTCACTGCCCTCTACCTTTCTGCTTCACATTAATGTCTTTATTATGTATTTCCATCAGTAACAAAACCCCCTTGGCCTTTATACTATATTCTTGCCTATTCTACAGAAGGTAGAAAGTGACTGATTGTGGATGTAGGAGTCATTTAAGAATCAGCTAAGTAAAATCAGACCATTAGCTAGTTAAAGTAAAGGTGAAAATCAACATTAAAGTAAAAGAAAATATAATAAGAAGACAATGTATGCAATTACAGTGACCTCATTCTGACCAAAGCAGCCATCTGTGCCAAAAAGAAATGCCTACTATCTAGACTATGCCAGTCACTTCATGACCACTGCATGATTTAGGACATCAGTTCATATACCTAAGGTAGGCACTCTAGAACTGAATAGGTGGAAGAAAGTGGGGCTGAATTGCGTTTGGGAAATTATTCAGTGCCTTTAATAATCGTAAGGGGCTCACCAACATAACAAATCCATCTTTCTAAAGCAAACATTTGCCCAGTGCTGGTGCATGGTTACAAAATTTGGAATGCCACAATCTCTGAAGAGTCAGACTATGGGGAGCTCAAAGGATGATGGGAACACCTTCTCTGAGTGCTAGTGGGCTACAGGACATTTCCAATGATGATTTTCATGCAAGTAGCATGAGATAATATATTGAAAATGGGTGATGAGGAGAGAAGCTGGGGCAGACATGCAGTGAGAGTGAAAGATAATAGATTGGCAGTCCGGGCTATACTGGGATCCTTAGGATATCAAAGACATAGAGGAAAGACCTTCAGCATGTTGGGCCAGTTCTCTGTGGAGGATCTATGGGAGACCATGGATAAAAATCATGCAAGATAAAAAGGTATGATTGTATTGCCTGTTGGCTCTGAGTGAGGAATGCTCACAACACTCAAATCAGCACTTCATTGGAGTATTGAAATTCAAGGGAAAATGTGATAAGTGTAAGAATATAAGCATCAATAAAGTCCCATGAGAATTCTGGGGAAGGAGAGATAATACTGAGCTTAGAAGGGGCTGGAGAAGTTTTCATTTCACTTGGGCTCTGACATATGGGTAGGAATTCAACAAGCATTGAGGGGGGTGGGGGTGAGAGGTGGGAGGTGGAGAGGAAAGAGTTCCAGCATTTTCAAGGCAGTGGGGAAAAGGAGCATTCTAGACAGTGGGAATTTAATGGAGGGAGCTACATTTTGAGTGTGTCTGTCTTAGTGACAAATAAGCCACACATCAAGGGTCATCTGGGCGATTTTGTGGCTGTACCAGAGAGGGTGAGGGATAATGACGGTGATTGGTATAGGGAATGCCCAGGTGAGGACATTTCTACCAGTGTAGGATAGCACCTTCTCTGTACTTCTAGTCTTAGAGAGTTGTTTACAGAACCCAGAGGTTAAATGACTTTCCCAGGGTCATAGAACCAGTAGGTGTCAGACGGGAACTTGAACCCAGATCATCCTGGCAATCATTATGCCACACTACCTCCGAGAATGTTCTGTAGATGTTTCAAGACCCACATATCCGAAAGAGAACTCATTATCTCCTCCACCTCCCAACAGATCACTCTTGAATTTCCCTGTTTCTCTCAGGAAGATCATGATTCTTCCAGACACCTGGGTTGACAACTTCTGGGTCATCCTGGACTTTCCAATACCCCATCACCACCAAAGCCAATCAGTGGCCAAGTCCAGTCCATTCTATCTCTCGAATGTCTCACCTCTGTCCTCTTCTCTACTTATGCTGTCACTATCCTGGTTCAGCTCCTCCTCCTCACTTGCCTGAACTTTTGCCTCCTAATCAGTCTCCCTGAATCAAGTCTGCGCTTTTTCTAGCCCATCCCTCACACAGCTGCCAAAATGCTTTTTCTAAAGCACAGCTCTGGCCCTGCCGTTCCTCTTCTCAGTAAATTCCTGTGGCTCCCTATTACCTCTAAGATAAAATGTAAAATCTGCTTGAAATTGGAAATGGTTCACAACCTGGATCTAAACTCCTTGTCTAGCCTTATTAGCATTCTTTCCTTTCATGAATTCAGCAGCCCAGTCAAGCTGACCTTCTTGCTCACATGCAATATTTCATCTTATATTTCTGTGCTCTTGTACAAGTTGTCTCCTAGGCCTAGAATGTGCTCCCTCTTCCCCTCCACCTCCTAGGAATCCTGATCATTATTTATTTTTAAATGTTCTTTTCTTTTTAAATTTTGAGTTCCATATTCTCTCCCTCTCTCGTATCCCACTGAGAAGGCAAGCGAAATGATATCAATTATACATGTGAAATCATGCAAAACATATTTTCGTATTAACCATATTGCAAAAAATAAGTTGAGAAAATTATACTCCAATCTATTCTCAGAGTTCATAAGTTCTCTCTCTGGAATTGGAGAGCATTTTTCATCATGGTTCCTTCAGAATTGTCTGGGATCACTATACTGATCAGAGTTACCAAGTCTTTCACAGTTGATCATCATTACAACATTGCTGTTACTGTGCCCAATGATCTCCCAGTTCTTCCTACTTCACTTTGCATTAGTTCATATAAGTCTTCCTAGGTTTTTCTGAAACCACCGTAAGAAGAGCTGCTATAAATATTTTTGTATATATAGATTATTTTCCTTTTTCTTTTTTCTCTTTACAGACCTAGTAGTGTCATTGCTGGGTCACCAATTACCTTTAAAGCTCAGTGCAAGCACACCCTTCTGCATGAGGCCTTTCCTAATCTTCCCACGTGTTAATGCCTTTCCTAAAACAAAACAATTACTTTGTACTTATTCTCTATATTTTGTAATATTTATATTATGTATATATACACATGTGTCTGTATGTGTATATATATATATATATATATGCATATACACATACACACATATCTATTCATCCCAATAGAGATAGGAAGTCAGTCTGGTTCTCAAAGATTCCCAGGGGCGATCTTTCCATACCTCATTTAAATGTCTAGCTTTGGTCTTCCTGTATCACTTCCTGAAAGGCTTGCATTATAATAGTAAGAATAATTCACATCATATGTGAGATTTCTCACCAGAATCCTGTAAGGCAAATATTATTATACCCATTTTCCAGATGGAGAAACAAAGTCATAGATGTTAAGTAACTTGTCTAAAGTCAAGACCTACCCCTTAAAGGTCCGACTGAAGTGCTGTTACTATTAGAGGGGGGAAAATTGAGGATAGGGAGATGGTAGAGAGATGGTGGATAGATGTGATTGTATATCGATTCTTAGCTGAGGGTTTACCTCATGGGTAAGGACTCATATTGGGGTCTTTCAATAACAGGTCACTCACACTATAAACTACCTCCCCTTTAATCTTTTAACTGTCTGATAAGCTGACTGTTGTCCTGCAGAATCTTAGAAGCCTAGGTTTGGACCCTGGGGACACACTCCTTGTGACCCATCCCTGGTAGGATTGGCTAGAGGAACTGGTCTGAGTAGATGCTATACTCCAGCCTTATTATCCATTACTCTCCTAGGCTTGGCCGTGGTTCCAAAGGCCCTTTGGTGACCCAGACAGGGCAGAAATATAAGCCCTTGCTCTTTTCTTTGTGCTGGGGTCTCTGAGTGGTGGTAGGAATTGGAGGGGGGACATAGAACTTTATCATCATTGGCTTTGAGGTTGAGGTGAAAGGCAGAAGCAAGGAAAATGAAAAGTAGTTAAATGCACCCCTCTCGACATCCCTGCTACATATATCTGTGTTTATATGTGTATGTGTTTGTGTGTGTCTGTGTGTGTGTATACATGCTTGTATATCGGAGGAGAAATTAATTACTTCACTTAATTTTCAGGAGAAGCAAATAAATTTAGGGAGGACAGTATGAACTCTAAAAAGCCCCAGCCCACGTGAGACTTCTTGCCCACTACAGACGCTGAGTTTCTAAACCCCAAAGGAAAACTCAATAAATATGCCATAGGTATGCATGACCTTAAGGAGGCCCCTTCACCTGGCCTTCAGTAGCCTCATGGTAATATCAAAGGGGGTGATGGTGGTGGATTAGATAATCCATTGCTGTGGTTCTAGGATCCTGGAGATGTCGGGAGAGGTTTGGCCTTGGAGTACGAAGTGGATTTGAATCCTAGCTCTGGCACTTCCTAGCTGTGTGGCCATGAACAAGCTTTTAACCTTCTCTCTGTTACAGATGAAGAAGCAAATATTTTCATGACCTCCCCCTTAAAGGTCCGACTGCAGTGCTGTTACTATTAGAGGGGGGATAAGTGAGGATAAGGAGATGGTAGAGAGATGGTGGATTGTATATCGCTTCTTAGCTGGGGGTTTGCCTCATGGGAAAGCACACACACACACACACACACACACACACACACACACACACACACACCACAAATATAGATGCCCCTACACATGAATGTAGTCATAGCTGCATAGAAGATGGCGGAAGCTGGCCCTAACTGGATGAGGCCCGGGGCAGTGCAGGAAGAAGGTGAGGGAGAAGCCAAAGAATTTCCAGTGCCTGATACTTGTTTATCAGGCAGTCCAGGTGACTCTTTGGTACCCTGTGTCCCGAGAGAAGGGACAGAGGAGTGGAGGTGAGGAAAGATGAGCATGGATAGAACAGAGAACAATGCTGAGGCAGGAAGGATGAGAAGAAGAAAGGAAAGGGTGAACAATACGTGGAGAAGATCACTCATCATTTGGAAACTCCCAGTCTAGGCAGATATAATCAGTGCTAGGAGAGAGGCTGCAGAAAAGGGGCTCAGCCTTCCCTTCAGCTTTCCCTGGAAAGCCCCAAATGAAAGTTCCATTTAGCTCTTAGTCTGAAAAAGGAAAACTATGTCCTTCTGATAGGGATTCATCCTTCGCACTGCAGGCAACACTCCCAGCCTTGGCGTAGACCGGGAGTTTCTAACTGCTTACTGTTCAACCACCCACGGTCTAATCGGCATAGAAGAAAAATAAATACAGATTATTCATTTTGGCTACAATTACTGACTAGAAGAACCAAAGCATAATAGAGATAGAGGAAGAGGAGAAGGAGAAAGGGGAGGAAAAATCAATCAACAAGCATCTATTAATGGTGAAGTGGATAGAGAGCCCCAGCCCTGGAGTCAGGAAGACTCATCTTCCTGAGTTCAAATCTGGCCTCAGACATTTACCAGCTGTGTGACCCTGGGCAAGCCACTTAGCCCTGTTTGCCTCAGTTTCCTCATCTGTAAAATGAGCTGAAGAAGAAAATGGCAAACCACTCCAGGGTCTTTGCCAAGAAAACCCCAAATGAGGTCATGAGAGTCCGATGACTTAAACAACTCAACAACACCTTCCAGGTGCTAAGCACAGGGATGCAAAGAAAGGTAAAACTGTACTCTCTACTCACAAAGAGCTCATGTTCTAAAGGGGGAGACAAATATGAAAACAACTTCATGTATTTAATTTAGACAGAGTACGGGGAAGGTCATTTGAGAGGGGAAAACACTAGCGACTGAGGGAACTGGGAAAGGATTGACTCCTGAAGGGCATGGAGGATGCAAAGGCACCAAGTCTGGAAATGGATTTCACTTAAGTGAGGAACAGGAAATAGGCCTGTGTATCTGGTTAAAAATCTGCAGAGGGGAGTAAAAGGTTAAAAGTCTGTCAAGCTAGGAAGGGGCCAGGTTTTGAACAGCTAAACACAGGGTTTTATATTTGAGCCTGAAGATAACAGGGAACCACTGGAGATGATTGTGTGTCTGTGATGGAGGCAGGTGACTTGGTTACATCTGCACTTTAGTTGAGAATATCATCTTGGGTTCAAATCCTACTTCTGACACATAAGCTGTTTGGTGGTGGATGAAGGTCATCTCATGTTTCTGAGCCTCAGTTTACCCATCTGTAAAATAGAGATATAACAGACCATAAGACTATTTTGAAGATCAAATATAATAACATATATAAAGTAATCCACAAGCATCATGTCTGCCCTTATAAAGAGGACTAGGGAGGAAGAAACTTGGGTCTGAGCCCCAGCTCTGCTCAGAGCTGTTTGACTCTGGGAAGCTCACTTGTGCTTTCTGAGCCTGGGTCTCTTCATCTATAAAATGGGAAGTATAATCCTTGCTCTATCTGCCCCATCGGGTTGTTGTGAGGATCAAGTGAAATCTCAGCTGTGAAAGGACTTTGAAAATTGGAAAGCCAATTCTTGTGAATGGGGGGCCTCGTGGGTTTCAGCACCTGCTCAGTCCCATTTGCCCAAATTGCTTCAAAATCTAGAGACAGCTTGTTTGCCTATGATAAACGGATTTCAGAGAGGAGGAGGAGTTGCTCTCTCTAAGGCTGAGTGAAGTTCAAGGAGAGAATTGGGGCACCCAGGAGCAACTAGGATTATTTGGTTGACTCATGCCTACTGACACCTTTTCTAGGGAAGCAGGCCAGGTAAGTGACAAGGCTGGAGGTCTATATCCACCATTCCAGATGATCCATGCTGAAGCCTGCTCCCCGCCTCCCGACAGAGAGGCTGTGGCCTCAGAGTGCCCAAGGAGACATGTTTCTGGACATGGTCAACAAGGGAATTTGTTCTGCCTGACTGCAGATTTGCTAGGGTTTTCTTTTTTCTTTTAACCAATGCAAAGAAAAGAAAACAAATGTTTGTTAATTGAAAACTAGAACAAAAAGAAGAGAAGTCTAATTCCAATTGCCTACCTTGCTCTGTTTGGCCCTGGTCATCATTTTCCCCATATGTAAAATCAAGGAAGCAATTCTTAACCCTTGAACTTCTAACTGCTACAGACACTGGGCTTTGTCCTGGGGATCTGATTCAATTCAATTCATCTGGCATTTATTAAATGCCTATGTGCCAGGGATGTTGCTAGGCAATGGTCAGGACAAGTATAAAAACACAAAAGCCCCTGACTTCAAGGATCTCACGTTCAGGATTCTGCTAGAACCACCTGCTCTCTAGAGTGACAGCAAGAGCTGATTGTTCAATTTTCCTTTTTATTTATTTATTTTGATTTATTTATTTGTTTGTGAGATGATTGGGGTTAAGTGACTTGCCCAGGGTCACACAGCTAGTAAGTGTCAAGTGTCTGGTCTGAGGCTGGATTTGAACTCAGGTCCTCCTGACTTCAGGGCCAGGGATCTATCCACTGTGCCACCTAGCTGCCCCTGATTGTTCAATTTTCAGCATGAGTATTCACACCTCCCCAATTGGGGCAGCTGGGTGGTGCAGTGGATAGAGAGGTTCCTGGAGTCAGCAAGACCTGAGTTCAAAACCAGCCTCAGGCACTTACTAGCTGCGGGACCCTGGGCAAGTCACTTCACCTCTGTTTGCTTCAGTTTCCTCAATTATAAAATGGGGATAATAATAACACCTACCTCCCAGGATTGTTGTGAGAATGAAATGAGATATTTGTAAAGTGCTTATAGCAGTGTCTGGCACATAGTAGGTGCTATATAAATGCATAGTAGATACTATTATGAATCAGGGCTTGATTTTTTTGTTTTGTTTTGTAGATTGTCTAGACTTAAGAAAGTGGTGGAGAAATGTTAATAATGCAGATTAAATTTAAAAGTATGTTATGCATCCTCCCCCAACCCACCACTGGAGAGCTGGTTATTAAACATGTACCAGCACACACACACACACACACACACACACACACACACACACGCACTTGCTTACATTCTGTTGGAGGATGGAGAGAAGATATATCTTGCACTCAGGTAATTCACACAAAAATTAAGGAGTAACATAGAACCTTTCTGAGAAAGGAAAAACTAAAATTATGTTAGGAGAGGCTCACCCAGGAGGTGGCCCCTGTACTGTGTTTTGAAGGAAGTGAGGAATTCAGTGAGGCTGAGGTGAAGAGTGAGTACATTCCAGGAATGTAGAACAGTTTGGGGAAAAAACACAGAAGTTGGAGTATTGTGGAATGAGAATAGCAAGCAGACAAGGCTGACTGGAATGGAGAGAGTATAGAGGAAAGTAAGCCTGGTGCAAGCCAGATTCCAAAGAACCCAAACTGCCAGGCTGAGGGCTTTCTGTTTTAACTCAGAGGAAATAGGGAGCCACTGAGGCTTTTTGAGCAGGGGAGTGGCACATGCAGACCTGTGTTTTAGAAATGTCAGTTTGGCAGCTGTGAGGAGCATGGATTAGAGAAGGGAGACACTGGAATTAGGGAAACCAATTAAAAGATAATTGCAATAGTCCAGGGGAAAGGCTGTGAGGTCCTGATAGAGGTTGTTTGAGTGAAAAGAAAGGCATGAGCGTGAGATATGCCCCAGTAGACAGCTGGATCAATAATCTTCTCTTCCTCCCAGGGATGCCATAAGAATTAAGGTGTGGGAAAGTGATCTATGTCTTTAGGAGTTCAATACAATTCAGAAAATACTGAAGAGGTGACCTTGGGTAAGTCACTGGAGCCCTGATCCTCGGTTTCCTTGCTTGTAAAATGAAAGCTTTGGACTAAGCTTTAGATGAATGATCCGAAGAGCCTACTGGGTGCCTGGTGCTGTGCTAGGTGTGAGGTTGGGATAAGAAGACAGAAAGGAGGGCCCTGCTGAAGGTCAGAGTGAGATGAATGAGGGAGGAAGGGTCCTCTTCACTCTAGTGATGGTCTTGGCTCAGCTCCTGATGTCCATTTGGAGAGCAGCATTTCGGCTCGTCTCTCTTCTGAGCGGCTCCGGCAGAGCTCATCCTCCCTTTGTCTGGGCTGGCTCCTGGCTTCGGGGAAGCCCCACCCACAGCGGCAGTTGAAAGCAAGCCTCCAGACCTCCACGCCTGGCCCTCTCCCTGTTCTCCTTGTTTCTCCTTGCTCCAATGAGCCCTGCCTGTCAGGGCTGGCGGGTGATGAACGGGCCAGTCCAGCCGGGCAGGCAGGTGGGACACGAGTGATGTTCCTAAAGTCACTGACATTTTTCAGCCCAGGAGTGGGGACAGGAGCTGCCAGATAGAAATCTTCGCTCCCCACCATCGTCCCCCCTGGTCCCTGTCTTCTCCTTCTCTACCTGCCCATCCCCCCCAGCGCCTAGCCCTGAGCTGCCTTTAATAGAGGATTTGGTAAATGCATCCTTTCCTTAGAATGCATATGGGCACATTGTAGACCTTGGGACCTTGGGACCCAGAGAGGACACCAAGTTAACAGCTACCTCACGTTCCCAAAGCCCATCCCACATAGGGAGTGTGAGGTAGTGGGTAGAATACTGGATTGGGTACTAAAAGAATGTACCTTTAGAGAATCATACCTTTACCCTAATCATCTTAAATATTTATTGAATGCCCATTGTATACAATGCACTGGGCTCAGACCCCTTCTCTCCCTTCCTGCCCCCTCAATTTTCACCAAAGAAGGCCCTGGAGATGGAAAGATATATTCTATTCAAACCAGCCTCCTATTTGCTCACCGTATATGGCATTACCTTTCCTACACAGTCTATCCCCAGCCCACTGCCCATACTCTCCCTCCTCGTCTCTCCATCTTGGAAGTCAGAGGTCCCTTTAAGGCTCAGCTTAAGTTCCACCTGAACATGAGTTCAAATCTGGCCTTAGACACTTGCTAGCTGTGTGACCCTGGGCAAGTCACTTCACCCTATTTGCCTCAGTTTCATCATCTGTAAAATGGACTGGAGGAGGAAATGGCAAATCACTCCAGGATCTTTGCCAAGAAAACCCCAAATAGGGTCACAAAGAGTCAGACACAACTGAAGATGACTTAACAATAAGAAGTTCCCCTGGGCTTTTCCCAGTTGCTGGAGTTCGGTTCTACCCTTAAATCACTTTGTATTTATTTTGAATCCATTCTGTGTTTATTTACCTATGTACACACAGTTTCTCATCATTCAAATATAAACTTCTTGAGGAAAAGGATTGTCTAAATTTTCTCTTTGTAAGCCCAGCACTTCAGAAAACACCTGGCAGATAGTGGGCTCTTAAAAATTATTTAATTACATTGAAAGATGCATAAAACCTGATCTCTGCCTTTGTGACAGCTTAATGATACAGTGGAAAGGGAGCAAGCATTTATTATGCACCTACTAAGTACCAGGGACTTTGATAAGTGCTTTATAACTGTTGTTTCCTTTGGTCCACACAACAACCCTGGGATGTTATTATTATCCTTATTTTGCAGTGACTTGCCTAGGGCTATCCAGTAGTAAATGTGTGAGCATGTATGAAGACTAGATTTGAACTCAGGTCTCCCTAATTCTAGGCCCAGCTCTCTAGGTGGCTTCATATCAGTAGAGTCAGAAGATCTGAGTATGAATAAATGAGTGGATGGATGGATGAATGAATGAAAAAGCATTTATTAATCACTTACTAGATGCCAACACTGGGCTAACTGTTGGGAACAAAAATAGAAAAAGTGAGTTAGTCCCTGCCCTCAAGAAGCCCACACTCTAATTGGGGGAGAAGGTCTAGTTGTAGGGCAGATGAAGAGGACCCGAAGTCCTATGGGTGCAGCTAGCTTTGCTTCTTCTTTGACTGTGTGACCTTGGGCGAGTCACTTTCCTTCTCTGGGCCTTGGTTTCCTCCTGTCAAAGTAGAGGCTTAGACTAGATGAACTTTAAAAAAGAACCCAGAGCCCTGGCCTAGGCACTGAGGACGAGGATCTGGCCACAGTTATTGGACCTTGTGTTCAGAGTGACCATCGATAACCACCTGGATGAGATCCAGCTGTGTGCCGAGCTCTCCCATTTTTTCAAGGTGGCATTCGAGGCCATGGAGCCGCTGGCATTTGTCACCTTTGGCTTTTTTTCAGGTGGCTGTGTGTCTTCGGAGCAACCGCCCCACCCCCCTATCTCCTGGCAGCAGCTGGGGCCTGGGAAGTGGTGGTGCTGTCTCTCTCTGGAGTCAGGTCAATGTCCTGCTATTATCCACTAATGCCCTCTAATAGGCCCATTAACCAGCCGTGTCTCTGCTGCCATAGCTCCTAATTTACACACACTCTCACTCCAGCCCCCTGCATTCAGGCAGCCTCACCTGATTTGGGAGACATTGTCACATATCCCTGTTCCAAGAGGATGCTGGGGCTTCCTGCCTACAATGACCAGACAGAATCCCTAAGGTCCGAGACTCGGTTGCCAAAGGAACTTTTCACTGAGACTCAGGCTCACTCCATGTCGGATCCGGAGGAGATCTGAAAGAGTGTCATTTTCAGGCTCTTAATTTGGCAGAGAAGGAAACCGAGGCTCAGGGAGAAGTTCCTTTCCCAAGGTCATACACACAGAGAGTGAGGAGGGGGCTTTGTCCACTCTGCCACCCCCCTGTTCTCTGGTCCAGACTGTTATCTAAGAGCACAGAAGGGCACAGAGGGCTCTGAAATAAAGGCATGTTGGCCATTTCTGGGATCGAGAAGCCCAAATTGTGTTCAGATTCAACTAGTCATCAATTCAAAGAATGCCAGAACTAGAAAGGATCTTAGGGACCACCTCATCCCACTTGCTCATTTTACAGATGAGATAGCAGCAAGAGAATGACACCAGAGGACCTTGGTTCAGGACCCAAGTCCACCCGTGTGACCATGGGCTACTTACTTAATCTCTCTGGCCTTAGTTTCTTTATCTGTAAAATGACCACATGTGGAATAAATGATGTCTGAGGTCTCTGTCAGACTGAAGTCTCCGAGCCCATGAAATTCACTTAAAAGAGTGAGGAGAAGCAAGGCAGTACAATGGAAGGAGCACTGGCTGGGGAGTCAGAGGACTTGAGTTCAAATCCCACCGTAGATACTTTCTACCTGGGTAACCTTGGGCAAGTCTCTTAACTTGCCTCAGTTGATCTACAAAAGGAATGAGTCAGACTAGAAAAACTCTCAGGACTCCTCTAGATTTAGAGCTGGGATTGTAAATTAGTTGTGAGTTGCCCAAGGTCATATCATCCAGGCAGTGAACAATCTTATTCAGCAGTACCAGATGTGCCAAAATCTCTCTCTAGGGTAATGATACAACCCACAGGCTGGGGGATGATACAGGAAGGGAAGGGGGTAGGCCATAGGTAGGTGCCCATCACCTCCCGATAGATCAGTGGCCATTGAGCAGCTAGATAATGAAGTGGATAGAATGCTTGTAATTAGGAAGACGAATTCAAATCCAACCTCAGTAACATAGCTGTGTGATCCTGGGCAAGTCAATCAACCTCTGCCTGCCTCAGTTTCTTCAACAGTAAAATGGGATTTTTTTAACACCTGCTTCCCAGAGTTGTGAGATCAAATGAGAGAATATTTTTAAACTGCTTAGCATATAGTAGGCACTTGATAAATGCTTGTTTTGTTCATTCATTCATTTGTTTCTTCCTTCCTCCCTCCCTTCCTTCCTTCCTTTTTTCTTTCCTTTCTTTCTCCCTTCCTTCCTCCCTTCCTTTTTTCTTTCCTTCCTTCCTCCCTTCTTTCCTTTCTTCCTTCTTCCCTTCCATCCTTTCTTCTTTCCTTCCTTCTTTCCTTTTTTCTTTCCTTCCTTTCTCCCTTCTTTCCTTTCTTCCTTCCTCCCTTCCTTCTTTTCTTCTTTCCTTCCTTCCTTCCTTCCTTCCTTAAGGAGGCTGGAAGAGGGGTGAGGAAGGTGAAGGAGAGTAGAAGTTACTGAAACAAAGGGGCTCAAACACACTGGCTTGTGGCGTAAGCCACCCCTACCCCCATCCCTTCCTCTCGCAGGAATGAAACGTGAATATCCTTCGAGTAAAAATAGATGCACTGCAAAGCTCCCACACAGGTTGGGAGACATGTCACTTTTTATTCCGAAATGGGGCCAACCCCTGAGGTGGTGCTGGGCCCCGAGGCTTGTCACCACCGTGCTGGGCTTCTAGGTTTTCGGGTCTCGTGACTCTCACGTCCCACTGAGCAGCTAAAAAGGAGCCTGGCTGGTGACAGACGACGTAACTCTTCCCTCTGGCCTCCCTCCCATAGGCATTTCAAATAACATGAAGCACATGTGGGCTGAGGGAGCTCTGTATGTGCAGAGGAGGGGAGGGAGGAGACCCCTGTGTGCTTTCTGAGGCTTCCTCCGCCCTTCAGCCTGACCACAAGGTCAAAGGTCTTCCCTGGCCTCGTGGCCTGAGAGGTCACACCGGCCACTCAGTGTGGCACTGAGACTGACATGGAGGCTATGAGACAACCCTGGCCACCAACAGATGGAATTCCATTCTTAAGGTTTTCGGCTCATCTGCTCGCTCCCCTGCTCCCCAGCTCCCCAGCTTGCTGTGTGAGCTTACAGCAGTCATTCAGCTTCCTTGGGCTTTGACTAGCATAGAATCACCTAATTAGGGCTAAGAGGGACCTTGGAGATGAACAAGTCAACGCAGTTCAATAAATATTCCTGAGAAGCACTATGGCACCGTGTATAATGAACTGGCCTCTCAGCCACGATGACCTGGGTTCAGATTCTGCCTCTGATACATACTGGCCTCAAGTTCCTGATTAAGTAATTTGACGACTTGGTGTTCTAGATAACTGTCTGAGATGAGAAACTACAGAGCTATTGCCAATCTCCATTGGTAGAGGGGGTCTTCCTTGCTGGGTAGCTCCCCATGCTAATGAAATCATGACTGGACCACACACACACACACACACACACACACACACACACACTCTCTCGCTCTCTCTCTCTCACACATACACACACACATACTCTCACACCCACAATCTTTCTTTCTCTCTCTCTCTCTCTCTCTCACACACACACACACACATACAGACACACACACACTCTCTCACATACTCTCTCTCTCTCACATACACACACTCTCTCACACATACTCTCTCTCACACACACACAGTCTTTCTCTCTCTCTTTCTCTCATACACACACACATACACACTCTCTCACACACACACTCTCTCTCCAACACACACACACTCTCTGTCTCTGTCTGTCTGTCTGTCTGTCTGTCTCTTTCTCTCTCTCACACACACACACACACACACACACACACACACACCCCCCAAACATTTATGAAGCAGCTACTGTAAGCTGGGGACCAAATCCAACCCCTTCACCTTCCAGGTGAGGGATCTAAGGCCCAGAAAAGCGAAAGACATTTTTCAAGGTCACACATGTATTAAATAACACAGACAGGATTTGACTGTCTCCAGATCCAGTGGCCTTCCTAATGTAATTCACTGTTGCTTCTAGAACAGTTGTTATTCTCAAGAGCTTATGGAATAGAAGGGGCTGGAAAGTGCTGGTAAATGTTTAACAACAGGCTTTCCTGTTGTTTAAAAAAGAAAAAAAAAAAACAGCAACAAAAATTGTTCCCATGACTCACTTTTACATTTAATATGCATTAACATTTTCCCCATCACTGTCTTAAGTCCAGACAATCAACAGTACAATCAGCCTAGCCCTGATTCATAGCCCTGATTTCCAAAGCGAATGCACACATTGAACACTGAAGGATTGACTTTTATGAGCTGGTTTGAGCTGGTTTCAGCACAGCCCTGAATATAATACTTATGCAAGTTACCACCATACAGAATGACACGTGATAAGTGAGGAAGAGGGGCACAGGCAAAGATAATTACTGACCAGGAGAATGGAAGGGCTGGCAGGAAGTGCTAGAATTCCACAGATTTTAAAGGATGAGTGCAGACTGATTTGGTAGGGGAAGGAAGGAGATGCCACATGCGAGAGTAGGAATGATTTTAGGTGTAGAAGCAAGAAAGCAAAGGGTGTGCTCTGGGGATGGTAAGTGGTCTGCCTGGTCTGACAGGCCCAAGCCTCTCATTTGACAGATAAGAGAAGTGAGTCCCAGGCAGGGGAGTGATGTAACCACGGTGACCAAGTCATTTAATGGCAGAGGCAGATTTTGAAATGCAAGTCTCCTGCTTCCTGGCCCCGGGTTCTTTCCATGACAACACCTAGTCTGCCCTGCCTTCTGGATGCATGTTGTGAGGATAAAACAGGTGAGCGTGCTTTGGAAATAACAGCATGTGGACACCACAAACATTATGACAACAGGCAGGGAATTTGAGGGTAAAGAGACCCGGAGCTCCTAAGCATCCAGTGACTTTTCCAAGGCTGTACACGCCCCATTTCTGGAATCCTTTCCTCCCTCCCCTCACCCTTTCTTCTTCTCCACCAGACATCCCTTCCTACTCCTGCCAGACCTTTGAGGGGGATATAGGAAACATAAAGAAAGGCAGAGGAGAAAACACATGCTGTAGAGCAAAAAGGAAAGTCAGGGGAATGCTACCTGGAGGGCACTGGGACACGTGCCCAGGGAATTTACCTGATGGCAAATCTGCCTTCTTGGCACTCTTTTGCCTGCAGGGAGAGCAATGATGGGTAACAGACTGACAGTGTAAGAAATGATGGACCTGAGGAATTCAGAGAAACTTGGGAAGACTTTTATGAACAGATGCTGAACAAAATAAACAGAACCAGGAGAACATGAAGACAGCCATAATGAAAAGGAAAACGACACTAAAATATGGATCAAAGCAATGCCCAAACTTGACTGCTAAGGAAATAGACCTCCTTTTTCTCAGTAGAGGCAGTGGACTACAAGGGTAGAATGAGATATATGTTGTCAGACATGATCAGTTTGTTTTGCTTAATTTTGACCCATGGAAAATATAGAAAACACATATAGAGACTATAAAATAGTCTGGAAATAATTCTTCTTTTTCTGAGAAGAGTGACTTGTCTAAGGTCATATGGGTAATAAAAAAGTCAACTTAGTGTGGTGAGAAAGCACTAGATTTGGAAAAAGAAGACCTGGGTGAGATCTGATCTCCCCAGGGAGCTATTCCATCCTCCTGATTCATAGTAGCAGCCTCACTGGGGTTTGGACTCCCTTCTGAAGGGAGACAAGTGTGTAGCTTCTAGAGATGTGACTATCCCACCCTTTATACTCCTGGTTGCCTCACTTTCACCCCCAAAAAGCATGACGGCTTCTGGCCTTAGAGAGCATACTTTGTTGTTCAGTTGTGTCTAGCTCTTCATGTAGATAAAGCCCTGGGCCTGGAGTCAAGAAGACTCCTCTTCCTGAGTTCAAATCCAGCCTCAGATACTTACTAGATGTATGACCCTGGGCAAGTCACTTAACCCTGTTTGTCTCAGTTTCCTCAACTGTAAAAAGAGAGCATCGGGTAAAAAAGAGAGCTATCCTATTCTTTATTCCAAGAGAAGGATGTCCTGGGGGAGTATATATTGAGAACTAGCAACAACTTTTTAAAAACATTAACAAAGCTTTTTTTTAAAATAATGGGACACAGATCATCAGTTCCCAGAGGCCCTCCTGGGCACTTTTAGGCTTGCTTCCCAGCTGTTTTGCTGAGCATCGAGGGAGGAATATGGGGAGATTAAAAACAGGAAGCTTCTAACCCTAGCTCCACCCAGTTCTTTTGAAGTTTTACTAAGTGGAATCTCCAGCATAATTTGGAGGGGACCCAAAGGACCAACCTAGGGACATGAGAGAAGTTCAAAAGAATCCTAGACTTTTATACAGATGAGAGATTAGAGCAAGGGGTCCCCAAAACGCATAAGAAGGAACAACGAAAGTGTGAAAGGCCCAGGTGGGGACCATAGTGGATGCAGAAGCTGGTAACCCTTGTCCTTTTAACCACCCAGAACTCAAACCACTGAGTTTGGGGCAAGAAGGGACAGAGTCGGGGCAGCTAGGTGGCGCAGGGGATAGAGCTCCAGTCTTGGAGTCAGGAGGACCTGAGTTCAAATGCAACCTCAGACACTTGACCCTTACTAGCTGTGTGACCCTGGGCAAGTCACTTAACCCTGATTGCCTCACCAAAAAGAAAAAAAGAAGGGACAGAGTGTGACCTGAAAGTTGTATGATTTTTTTCTCCCAAAGTCTGGCTTCCTTGCTCTCAGATAGACACTCTACTGAGACTGGATCACTCCTTACCTGGCCCTGGGCTAAGCACTTTCCCTTAATCTCTAGGGGGAGCAGAAGCTTGGAAAGCAAGGGTGTTGGATGCTGACCGGGACTCACCATAGAATGTCAGAGATAAGGAACCTTGGAGATCATCTCCATGAGCAGAAGTCTAAGGTCTTCATTTTTCCCAAGCCATGCAGCCCTGGACATGTCATCTGACCTCTCTGAGCCTCAGTTTCCTAGTCAGTAAAATGGAGATGGTAATACTTATACTCTCCAGAGGCAATCTAGTGGATGCAGTATAGTGCCTTGAGTCATGAAGACCTGAGGTCAAATCTGGCCTCAGATACTCACTAGCTGTGTGACACTAGGCAAGCTACTTAGCTTCAGTTTCTTCAACTGTAAAATAGGGATAATAATAGCAACTACCTGGAAGTATTGTTGGAATAATTGTGAGGATTAAATGAAATATTTATTTTAAAAATAAAGCACTTGGCACAGTGCCTGGTAGACGGTAGGCATTATATAAATGTTTCCTTCTCCACTTCATAGGGTAGTTGCAACAAAACCTCACTTTATAAACCAGAAAACAAAGCTTCATATGATGGGTGAACTGCTGGGTTCCTAATGGAGTTTCCCCAAGCCAGGGGTTAGGGCTTTCTATAGCACTTAACTAGGAACTGGGGAAAAAGAGTAAGATTGAACAACGTACTGAGCTACTAAGCTACAGGAGACTCTGGTCCAACAACATCTGTGAAATGGCCATAGAGCCCAGCATCGTTTCTAGGGCTAAGTGATGTTATGTTACTCAAGTGGCCACCCCACACCCTCAGGGTAAAAGATTGCTCCTGTGGTTTCTGGGTCTAAATGGTAGCTAGAAGACAGCTTTGTTGCTTTTATTCATTCATTTCAGTTTTATCTAACTCTTTATGACCGCATTTGGGGTTTTCTGGGCAAAGATACTGGAGGAATTTGCCATTTTCTTCTCCAGCTCATTTTACAAATAAGGAAACTGAGGCAAATAAGATCAAGTGACTTGTCCAGGATTACATAGCTAGTAAGTGTCTGAGGCTGGATTTGAACTCAGATCTTCCTGACTCCAGCCCCAGAGCTCTATGCACTGTGCTACTTAATTGCCCAGAAGGTAGCATGGTGGAGATTGAGAGCACTGTCTGCAGAGTCAGTGGCCTTGGGTTTGAATTGTGGCTCTGGGTCACGATTTGGGGCATGTTTATATTTTGGGGCAAGACATTAAGAATCACAGATTTAGAGCTGGAAAAGACCTCGCAGGACATCTAATCCAACCTTCATCCTCCCTCTCTATTTTGCAGATGAAAAAACTGAGGCCCAAAAAGGTTTAACAAATATCAGAGTTAGGATTTGAAACCAAATCTTCTGGCTCTCAAGCTTTCTCTCTTTCCCCTTTGAAGAGGGGAGGTGGCTGAAGGAATCGTAGTCCTCATTTGTCCAGTGAAGGAGTTAGACTGGATGCCTCCCAAGGTTCTTTCCAGTTCCAGATCACTCAATTCTTTCTACAGTGCCTCACTTGTCAGTGTGGTATAGAACACAAAAGCCCACTGGATCTAGAGTCAAAGAGCCTGATTTGCCAGTTATAGGGTAAGAGGATTTTGTAGTTTGAAGGATCATTGGAAATCTTAGATTTAGAGATAGAAAGAGCCTCCAAGATCATCTAGTCTAACCTCTTATTTTACAGAGAAACAGATAAAGGAAAGGACTTGCCTAAGGTAATAAGGTAGCTGAGGCAGGATTTGAAGCCAGATCTTAATTGTCCAAATCCAGTGCTTTCCCCCTCATGCTAGGCTGGCTTTCTTATTACTTGTATGACCTCTGGTAAGTCACTTACGCTTCCTGAGCCTCATTTTCTTCTCCTGTAAAAAGAGGAGGGATTTCATTGGTACTAGGAACTCTCATGAAAAGAAACTCTTCTTACTAATACCTTTCTTTGTACCTTAGCATCTCAGACAGTTGCCTCTAGCACTGAGAGGTTAGGTAACTTGTTCAGTCACACACCCAGGTTAAGTCAGAAGTAAGACTTGAATCTTGGCATTCCTGGCTTTGAAGCCTGTTCTCTATTCACTATGCTGTACTGCCTCAATTTTAAAAAAAGAAAGTGGGAGTGAAATGGGAGCCAATGTGATAAGATGGAAAAATGGCTCTGGAGCCAGAGGATCCGAGTTCAAAACCTGCCTCTGACACTTACTAACTATGTGATCTTGAATAAGTTGGTTAGCCTCAGTTTCCTCATCTGTAAAGTGAGGACTAGATAACCTTCTAGCTCTATATTTACAATCCTATGAAATGTAAATGGATGATAAAATTGAATATTATATAATTGAAATAAACAAGTTTGACCCTGGAGAAGATTTGAGGAGAATGTATTGCCCTACCTTCTTTGCCCAAGTGAGGTAGACTATGGGCATGAAATATTGCATTTCCTACCAAACACAGTTAATATATTGGTTGCTGTTGCTGGATTAGTTACCTTTTCTCTCTCTTTTATTCTCTGTTTTTGTTTTGTTTTGTTTTTTGCTAGGTAATGGGAGTTAAGTGACTTGTCCAGGGTCACACAGCTAGTAAATATTATGTGTCTGAGGCTGAATTTGAACTCAGGTCTTCCTGACTCCAGTGCTGGTGCACTATACACTGTGCCACCTAGCATCCCCCTTTTATTCTTTGTTACAAGGATAGAGAAGGAAAACAAAGACAATACAAAACCAAGGAGATATTGAGGGTGATGATCCATAATATCCTTTGAGGTGGTAACATTATATGATTCTATGCCCACCTCAGCTCACTCCTCAGGTATGCCACCCTTTTGCCCAAGTGCCTGACCTCTCTAGAGGCTCCTGAGGGGTGCAGAGATGTCAGGAACCTCATCTACCGAGCATCCCTTACTAAGTTGGAGAGACTGACACTCAGTCATATCTGACATATCAGACCTACCCTATCCCAGCAGCTGCTTCTACCCACTTCCCAGTTCTCAAGTCCTTGGGCAGTCCGGCTCCCCTGTATTAGGGGCCAGGGTAGATCTGGAGCTCCTTAGTGCCAATAGGCCCAAAAACTAACTTCAGGGGAAGGGCCACTTCACCACAAGCCATCCCTTGCCCAGGCTGAACCATCGAGGTCAATTAGTGGCTGGGTTAGGAGTTCTCCTCTTTTGGGGGAATAGAAAAGCATATGTTTTTACATTTCTGAAAAGAGCATTTAGACCTTGAAGAGGCAATGACAGATGGGGTATCCAGCCAGCCAGCCAGTCATCTCCTCTCCACTTCCCTCTACCCCCTTCCAGTGACTTCCCTTAAAAGAAGACTGGCCAAGAGGGTAAAGGAAGAGGGTGGGGCTGCAGAACCCCTTAAAAATTTAGAATCCTAGAATCTCAGAAGGGAGGGGTGAGAGAATCAGAGAAAGAAAGAGAAAATAGACATTTTTGAAGTATGGCTAATGGCCAGGCACTGTGCTACGCATTTTCTAAATATTATCTCTGATCTTCATTACAACTCCCATTTTACAGTTGAGGAAACTAAGGCAGGAGTTAAGTGACTTGCTCTGGGTCCCATAGCTAGGAAGTTTATGAAGTCAGATTTACACTCAGGTTCTTCCTGACTCTAGGCCCAGCACTCTATCCACTGGGCCACTTAGCTCCCCCAAGGAAAGGGAGAGAGGAACAGAGAATTACTATAGGCTCTTACTTTGTGTCGGGCACAAGTCTCCTGTCCCTCCCTATCTTCTGAAGCATATCATTGTAGAGAAGGCTCCATCCACACCTTTAAGACACTTTCTACCAGGAGTAATGCCAAATAGCCCCTCTGCCTCTGGATGCAGGACATAAGCTCACAGACTGAGTGGACAAAAAAAAGTCATCTTGCCTCACTTGCCCCACAAATCAAGGAAGACTTCCTGGAGGAGGTAGGCTTTATAGAGGGGAAAGACTCTGGAGAATTATTGAGGAAGTGTGAGTTGACCCCAAGCCTGGAAATTGAGGGATGAGGGAGAGGGTCTTTTTGGACAGCACCTAGAGAGGCAGCAGCAAAAGACCACAGAAAGAGGGGTGACTCTGGAGTCTGGAGGATCTGACTAATTGGAATCCCTCCTTCTTCACTCCCTCCCTTACTCTTGATAAAATAGGAATCCCTCCTTTGTCACTTAGTGTCTGGGTGACCTTGGGCAAGTCACTGAACTTCTTTGGGTCTCAGTTTCCTCATCTGTAAATTGGGGGTGTTGAACTGGACGGCCTCTGCGATCCCCTCCAGGTCTAGACTGATGGTCCTCTGGAAGAGGATCTCCATTCCATTGGGGCATACAGAACTGTAGAACAGAATATTGTTGCTGCAGGGGTCTTAGGGGGTGTTTAGTCTAACCCTTTTATTTCATATAGCAGGAAACTGAGAGAAACTAAATATCTGCCCTGAGGCAGCGAATGGGATCTTATATTTAGAGCTGGCAGGGATATCAGGGGCCGTCCACTCCAATCCCTTTCCTCATTTTACAGGTGAGGAAACTGATGTTTCAGGTTATTCAATGACTAGCCCACAGTAAGCTTGGAAGCAATGGAGCTGGGATAGGAACCTGGGTCTTCTGGCCTGAAGCCCCATTCTCTTTTCACCATACCATTCTGGCTCCCATCTTCTGAATCAGAGGGATTTTGATCAGCACGGACTGGAGACTCCCCTGCATGAGACCCTCTCCCTGGAAAGATGTTGGAGCTCAGTGGCTGTGATGAAGAGACAGCCCACCTTCTCCTCCTCCCCTACATTACCCTGCACAGGAGGTATCTGCGCCAAAGGCTGTCATCCTGGCGGATAACATCAAGCTTAATTCTGCAGGGTATCAGAGGACAGCCTAACAGCTGTTGAGTCAGAAGCTGGGCCCTCCAGGGGACCTGTCCACTATCCCCTGCATCTTGATAACACCCCCTTCATTAACAAGAAAGAGGTGCAGTCCCTCCACCCATACTTGCCAGCTGGGCAAACAGCCAGAATGTCTTCATCAGTTCCCAGCTCGGTTAACAGCCTCCAATGGTAGCTAAAGAAAGTGAGGTCCATTTTCCTAGTCATTTAGAAAATACAGGGAGGACCAGAGCAGAGAGGGTGGGACAACACTTCCTAGTTGTATGATCTCAGGCAAATTATTTAGCCAACCTCAGCCTCAGTTTCCTTTTCTGTAAAATGAGGGTAACAAAGCACCTATTTTATCAAGAGTAAGGGACGGAAGGAAGGAGGAAAGAAGGAGGGAGGGAGGGAGGAAGGAAGGACGGAAGGAAGGAAAAAAGAAGGAAGGAAGGTAAGGAGAGAAGAAAGAAGGAAGGAAAGAAGAAAGGGAGGGAAGAAGGAAAGAAGCAGGAAAGAAGGGAGGAAGAGAAGGAAGAGAAGAAAGAGGGAGGGAGGGAGGGAAGAGAGGGAGAAGGAGGAAGAAAAGATAAAGGGGAGAAATGTAGCTTTGGTCTGTGAGGCAAGAGGAAAGCCTGAGTTTGTAGCCCTTGACCTTTTTGTTTCTCTATCACTAACAATGATATATACTACTTTAAGGTTTACAAAGTGCCTTTCTCACTACGACCCTTTCAGGCAGAGTGTGCAAGTGTTATTACTCTCATTTTATAGATGAGAAAACTGAGGTTCAGAGGCTTGCCTATGGTCACAAAGCTAGTAAATGTCAGAACTACTATCTGAACCCAGGTATTCTGACAGCAAGGCTGGGACTCTTTGTGCTACCTACTTTCTGTTGGGGTATCCATGGTCAGGGAATTCAGCGGGAGAATTCTGGGGTTTGAATCCTGGATCTAATGCCAGTCAGCTGTATGAATCCCCAGGCTGTGAAAGAAATAAGAGGGGTATACTTGGAGAAGGGGAAAGAGAGAAGTAGAGGGGGGAAAATAATGTCATACAAAAGAGACAAGTAAGAAAGAGCTTTTATAGTGGAGGGGAAAATGCGGGGTATAGGTATAGCTTGAGCCTAACTCTCAACAGAATTGGTTAAAAGAGGGAAGGATATGTGTATCTCTTCTTCCATACATATATACATATATATGTGTGTGTGTGTATGTATATATATATATAATAGAGGAGAGAGAGGGAGAGAGAGAGAGAGAGAGAGAGAGAGAAGGAGAGAGAGAGAGAGAGAGAGGATAAATGGAAGAAAATAGGGTGGAGGGAAATAGTTAGTAATCATAATCATGAATGTGAATGGAATGAGCTCATCCATAAAATGGAAGCAGAAAGCAGAGTGCATTAGAAACCAGAATCCAACAATATGTTGTTTACAAGAGACACTAGAAATAGAAAGATACAAATACAGAGTTAAAATAAGGAGATGGAACAGAATCTGTTGTGCTTCAATTAAATTAAAAAAGGCAGGGGCAGCAATCATGATCTCAGACAAAGTAAAAGCAAAAATATATCTAATTAAAAGAGATAATCAGGGAAATTGTATTTTGATAAAAGGTACCACAAACAATGAAGTAATGTAATTTTTACAGTAAGTTTCCCTAATAAAGGTCTTTTTTCTCAAATATATAGGGAACTGAGTCAAATTTATAAAAAATAAGAGCTATTCCCCAATTGATAAATTGTCAGAGTTAGGAACAGGCAGTTTTCAGAAGAAGAAATCAAAGCTATTTATAGTCATATGAAAAAATACTCTAAATCACAATTTATTGGAAAAAATGCAAATTGAAACAACTACGAGGTACCACCTCACACCTATCAGAAACAACAAATGTTGGAAGGGTTAAGGGAAAATAGATACACTAATGAACTGTTGGTGGAGTAACAAACTGGTCTAACCACTCGAGAACAATTTGGAATAATATGCAATGGGTTATAAAACTGTGCATACCCTTTGGTCCATCAATACCAGTACTGGGTCTATGCTTCAAAGAGATCAATGAAAAAGGAAAAGGATCTATCTGTACAAAAATACTTATAGCAGCTCTTCTTGTGGTGGCAAAGAATTGGAAATTGAGGGAATGCTCATCAGTTGGGGAATGGCTGAACAAGTTGTGGCAAATGGTGGTGATGGAGTACTATTGTACTCTAAGAAATGTTACGGGGCATGGTTTCAGAAAAACCTATGAAGACCTATATGAACTGATACAAAGGGAAATGAGAAGAACCAGGAGATCATTGTACACACTAACAGCAACATTGTAATGATGATCAACTGTGAAAGGCAGATACTCAGATCAAAACAAGGATCCAAGAAAATTCCAAAGGACTCATGATGAAAAATGCTATCCACCTCCAAAGAAAGAACTAATGAACTCTGAGTGCACATTGAAATATAGTTTCCTCACTTTTCTTAATTTTTCTTGCTTTTTTGCATGATCTGGCTAATATGGAAATATGTTTTACATGATTTCACATGTATAATTGATATCATATTTCTTGACTTCTCCGTGGGTGGGGAAGGGTTGAGAGGGAGGGAAAGAATTTGAAACTCAAAAAACATGTTTTAAAGAATGTTAACAGTAAATAAATAATAAATATTTTTAAAGATTAAAAAAATTTTAAAGAAGTTTTTCCTCATATCAAGCCTAAACTTCCTTCTCTCTAAATCCCCACCCTAGTTATGCTTCTGGAATCAAGGAAACAAGTCTAATCCCTCCTTTACCTGACATCTTTTCAAAATACTGATGATAGCTAACATGTCTTCTCCTCCCACTTCCCCCATCCCTACCCCCAAATCACCCCCAAATAACATCTCCACTTCTTTCAAATAATCCTCAGATAGCATAGTCTCCAGTCCCCTCACCATCTGGACACACTCCAACTTATGAATATTCTTCCTGAAATGTGGTGCCCAGAACTGAACACCATCTCCAGGTGTGTCTGACCAGGGCAGAATACTGTGGGATTATCACCTTCCTCATCCTGGACACTAGGCTTCTGTTCAGGCAGCCTAAGGTTGCAATAACTTTTTTGGCATCCAGTGGGATGTAAGTGCCATGCAAGAGTACTTTGATCAACATTAAAGGCACCGGGCAAATGTAAGGCAGCTTTGTGAACAGCAGCCAAGAAACCGGATTTAGATTAGACTCTTCCTCTGCCCTACCCAAACAGTGACTGTGGTGTGCTGAAAGGAACACTGGATTTGGAGTCAAGAGACTTGGCCTTGAACTCTGCCTGTGCCCCATGATGATAATGATAATGATAATGATAATGATAATGATAATGATAATGATAATGATGATGATGATGATGGTGGTGGTGACAGTGGAGGTGGTGGTGACGATGACAATGATGATGATGATGATGGTGGTGGTGACAATGATGATGATGATGATGATGATGA
The DNA here is from genome assembly GCF_900497805.2 of Vombatus ursinus. Classification (NCBI taxonomy): domain Eukaryota; kingdom Metazoa; phylum Chordata; class Mammalia; order Diprotodontia; family Vombatidae; genus Vombatus; species Vombatus ursinus. The sequence goes on from NW_020940527.1 coordinate 1,663,471, forward strand.
TGATAGCTAACACTGTATGAGCAATAGGTTGGAATAATGTCACAAGAACTGACCTCAGAGCTAGGAAGACCTGGGTTCAAGTCCTACCTCTGACACATACTAACTGTGTGATCTTGAAAAAGTAACTTACCTTCCAGTAACTCAGGGAATTCTCCAAAAATGAGAAGTTGCAGAATAGTTGTAGATTTGCATTGGTAAAGGAAGGCAGTAGCCTCACCAGTAATTTCCTATGCTAAATAAATCACCAAGAGGAGGTACAAGGTTGCCCCCTGAATAAGTTCTATTATACTTTAAGGCTTATAAAGCACTCTCCATACATTGTCTCATTTCATCTGCACACCAACCCTCGCAAGTATGCTCTATTATTGTCTCTCTTTGAACTGAAATGTAGAAACATTAAGTGACTTGCCCAGGTGAACTCCCTTCACCCATGCAGACTGGCAGTTCATCATAAAAACTGCCTGGGGGTATTGAGTTAAATGACTTACCCACCACATTCATTCAGTTTATGAGTGAAGGTGATATTTGAACTCACAGCCTCCTGCCACCAGGACCCCTGCTCTTGGTACTATTCCACAGTTCCGCCATGGGGAGATATCAAGCTCTCTGGACTCTCCTAAAAAAAGTCTATCTTAGGATACAAAAAAGCAGGGCACTTTGGTTACTACTGTGGTCACTTTAATATACACTTTAAAAAACCTATGTAACAGAAGTTCAGAGTTTCATGCACATAGCTCTTTTCTATTCTGCTCTTCATATAGAAATATATTTGTTAAGTTGATAATAATCAAGAAAATGTATGGTACTTTTAATGTCAATCAAAGCACTTTTACATCTATTTGCCACATGACCCTCCACATTCCCTCACCCAAGATATAAGACTGAGCCAATGGTTTTTTGTGCCTCAATTTCTTCACCAGTGAAATGGGGATAGAAATACAGCCTGGAATAGAAGGTTGATCATGGAGTCAGGAAGACCTGAGTTCAAATCCTACCTCTAACATACACTGTCAGTTGTATGACTGTGGACAAGTCACTTAAACTCTCAGTGTCCCAGACTACTCACTCAGACAGGTGAGTTGTCAAACCACATCATGGAAGGGAATTGTCTACACATGAAGTTCCCTTTACATCATTCGTACAGACTGAAGTTACAGATCTAGACACACCAATCCAAAAAATGGAGATAATAACACCCACATTACATCTTTCACGGGACTGGATTGAGTCAAAGAATAGCATGCAGCATGATGTCATGGAAAAATGACTGGACCATGAGGTAGAAAAGATCTAAGTTGCTTATTAGCTGGATAACCATAAGCAAGTGACTTAATCTCTCTCAGCCTCAGTTATCCCTTCCATAAAATGGGAATAATAATGCTTGTATTGCCTACCTGGCAACATAGCTATATCAAGGAGGTAATATGTATAATGAGCTTTGTAAACCCTAAAGCCCTGAATAAAGTTCAGCTGTTATGGACGTGCATGGAAAAAACTATAATAACAGCAATTCTTAATCATTACCCCCAGTCCCTTCTCCTTCTGCCTCCCAGGAAGCTTCCATTGCCTTCTCCCTGTCCTCAAATGAGTTTGGTTCCTTCTTTCCATCAGGCTGGGACTAGAGGCTGTGCAGGAGGCTGCCCTGGAAGAGGCATCCCTGCCTTTCTGCAGTGGGAGCTGCCACACTCACTCTGGAGAGCTATTCTTAGACTGCTCAGAAAGGTGACTCACCTATTTGGTTACTCTGATAACTAATTGATAAACCCCATTTCACTTCTTCCTAAATCACTGTTTGCCTGGCTGGGACCTGGCCTTAGTTCCTTTCACCTCCAGACACACTGTCTCTGAGACCAGCGCTGTAGTGGGATACCTGTGGGGCAGGCTAGGCAGAGTTTAGGTGGGGGGCACCTGGGCTTAGTCCTTTCCCTTTCCAGAAAATCCAGTGACATGAAGCCAAGTCTCAAAGAAATTAGGATGCAAGAATGATTACATTTTCCTTAAAATTCAGGAAAGGACACCCTCCTAACACCACCCCTCTAAGCCCTCCTCTGCATCTCCTCGGTCAGTCTTCCAGGTCATTTGCCCCATAGTTAGGGAGGTTATTAGTGATCTGATAGTAATTTTGAGCTCCATGGAAGACCACAGTGGGCAGGTGATCAGAATGTGCCATGTTGGGAGTTCTGGTTCTATTTAGCCAATGCCTTGCTATGTGACCTTGAGGAAGAGATTTACCTTTGAGAGTGTCCCAGTTACCCTTTATATGATATCAAAAAAGAAGAATCTAGAATTCCACTTAGGAGTGTGTGTGTGTGTGTGTGTGTGTGTGTGTGTGTGTGTACACATGCATGCTCACACACACGGGCACCAAGATGTCACTGGAATAAAAAAAACTAGAGGGTCATTCATTCATTAATTTATTCATTTGTCAATAAATATTTGTCAGCACCTACTAAAGGCAAGGCCCCAAATTCAGCACTGGGTCAGAAAAAAAGAGTAAGATCAAGCGTTTCCCCTCTCCAATCTTTCCTCCACCCATAGCGCAATGATTTTTTCCAAAGCACACGTCTGACCATGTTAGCCCTTGCTCACTAAACCACACTGTCTCCCTCTTACCTTTATGATCAAATAGAAAATGCTCTGCTTAGTATTTAAAGTTCTTCACCAGCTGGCTTCCCCTGCCTTTCCAGTCTTTTTACACTCGATTTCCCTTCGCCTACTATGTGATCCAGTGACACTGGCATCCTCGCTCTGCCTCACCTGCAACATTGCATCTCCAGACCCCATGTCTTTACCCTGGCTTTCCTCAATGCCTGGAATGCTCTCACTCCTTCTCTGAGATTTAGCTTCCCTGGCTTCTTCCAAGACTCAGCTCAAATTCCATCTTTTTCTTCTCCTTTTTTTTTTTGCTTTTTGGTGAGGCAATTGGGGTTAAGTGACTTGCCCAGGATCACACAGCTAGTAAATATCAAGTGTCTGAGGTCAAATTTGAACTCAGGTCCTCCTGACTCCAAGGCTGGAGCTCTATCCACTGCACCACCTAGCTGCCCCTCAAATCCCACCTTCTACAGAAGGTCTTTCCTAGTTCCTGCCCTTCCTCTGAGATGCTCCCCCATTTACAGTGTATATGTCTTGTTTACACAGAGTTATTTCATGTTGTCTCTCCCATTAGATTTGGAGCTCCTTGAGGGCAGGCACTGTTTTGCCTTTTTTTGTATCCTCAGAGCTTAGCACAGTACCTGGCACATAGTAGGCACTTAACAAATGCTTGTTGACCAACTAGAGAAGCTTATAGTCTACTTTGAGGGGTGGGAAGGAGGGCAAGGATCACAGAATGTCAGAGAGGGCATTTAGTGTAACCTGCATCCAAGCATGAATTCCTCTACCACACTCCTAAGTGAGCCATCATCCTGCTTGATGACTCCCATTCAGGGGAAATTTAGCATTTCCCAAGGCAGTCCATTTCACTTTGGGGCAATTCTAATTGTCAGGACCTTTTCCCTCACATGGAGCCCTTTCGCCTATTGTGCCTGGTTCTGCCCTCTAGGGGATGCCGACCCAAATGATAACACTTCAAATAACATAAGATGGGGTTATCTGTTCCCTTCCAGGTCCCCCAGTCTTCTCTTTCCCAGGCTTGATTCCAGTCTCTTCAACCAGAGGGAGGGCTCCAGATCTCAGTCTGGTTCTCTTTTCCATTTTTCCATCTGCATCTCTTCCTCCACCTTTTCAGAAACTAGGGACAAAGAAAGAAAAGAAGATGGAGATTCTGAGCAAGAGGTCATGACTTCTTTCATGGTCATCCCCTAATAGAGGGAAAATAGGCATCTCCTGTTCAATTCAAGGCTAATCCATTCAGGAAGGGGTTTTTCCAGAGAAGTCAATCTAGATTCACTCTCCCCGAGTCCAAAAAAAAGGTGCCCCAGTCCAAAATTCAGGCTGTGTTGCACCAACCCACTAAAAAATTGGTAAGGGTAACAACTCTCTTACTCTTCCTACAACCCCACCCTCCTGAGGTCCATTCTCCCTTATGGTCTGACACTAGCTGTCAAGTGCTGTCCTATAAAGGTATAATCCAAGGGCATTTGCATTTTATGATAAGAAATTGTGTTTTATGGTGTATAATGCTTCTTAACAACCCGGTGAGGTAGATGGTACAAAAAGAATCACTATCTAATGGAGGAATTTCAACCATGGAGAATGGAGGTCATACTTTGGAATGGATGGCATGTTCTATCACTAGCTAGCTATATGATATTGAGTTGCCATTTAATTCTTGGGCTTCAGTTTCTTTCTCTGAAAATGCGAACACAGTAAGGTTTTGGACTACATAATCTTTAAGGTCCCTTCATGATGTGGAATTCTACAATTCTGCTGCACATATTTGAAAGAACACTCAGTCCCAGCTCATGGTATAGTGGAAAGAATAAGAATTTGGAGTCAGAAGACCTGGATCCAAATCCTTTCTCTGCTAGTTAATACCTATGTGACCCTGGGCAAGTCATTCAACATTTGGGGCCTCAGTAAATGTATGATTTTATAATCCTTTCCCTGGCTGGGTTCCCAGAAGCTCAGGCCAGGGCAGGTCCAAGGAAGGGACCAAAGGTCCCATCTGTTTCCTTCTTCCTGAAGAAATGACAGCAATTTATAAGGATGATATTCAGTAACTGTGCTCAGTCACCCCCAGCTGATGATTCTGAAAGTGACAGTTCCAGTCCTGGCATGCTGATGTGCTCTGACAATTCCTTCATGCCCTGGGGTCCCTAGAGAGAAGAAGGATGGGGGTGTGAGGTCTTGCCAGAGCTTAGGGACCAAGAGTTATGAGAGAAGATATGGGCTGGCATTGGGCCAAGGGCCTTACAGACTTGGGTATTTCATTCCCCTTCATGTGACCTTGGGTTCCCAAGGCCACTGGCCATCTGACATCTCCCATCTTTTCCAAGCTGGTTCCTTTCCTTCCTTCCCCCTGGGAATACTACTACTCATGACACATCTTTATCCCCTACCATCCGGTAGAGACCAAGTCCTATTAGTGACACCCCCCCAATTGTTATTATCAAGTAACTATCCTGCACATTGTCGGTTTATTAGCTTCTTGTTTAGTTTCTTTTCAGTTGTGTCCAACTCTTTGTGACCCTATACTTGGCAGAGACACTGGAGTGGTTTGCCATTTCCTTCTCCAGCTCATTTTACAGATGAGGAAACTGAGGCAAACAGAGTTTAGTAAGTGTCTGAGGCCGAATTTGAATTCAGGTCTTCCTGACTCCAGGCCCAGCACTCTATCCACTGCATCACCTAGCTGCCCATTAGTTCCTGAGATATCTCCCAGCCTCTGATCCTATTATCTTCATCCCCAGATGGGACAGTGGAGAGATGCCACATTCTCGGATAATCAGTCCAATTGTTACCAGTGATCTTGGTAAGATATGCTTGGTAAGTACTTAATGTCAAGAAGATCTGAGTCTCAATCTTGACTTTGATACTCAGCAACTGTGTGGTCCTGGACAAGTCTCTTTCAATTAACCTCTTTTAATGTTCAGTCTCCTCTTCTGCAATATGATGATGATACTAGTTAAAATACTCATCTTTCACAAGGGTTGTGCCAAGACTTGAATGAGATAACGCTATGTAAAATGCTTTGCAAACTTTGAAACATGTAACATCGACTATTATTATTATTACCTATTATCTTGTAGACTCCTTGAGGGCCTAGACTGTCTTTTGCCTCTTTTTGTATCCCCAGTGCTTACCTGGCACAGAGTAAGTACTTAATAAATGTTTATTGATTATTGATTGGTTATTATTATTATTATTATCTCCTCCAATCTGATAAACTCAAGTCAGTTCTCAGACCGTTCCCACTATCTCCAGCCAGACCCATGGCCCAGAGTCTCTGCCTTTCTGAGATCAAAAGGACGGACCATGTCTACTTTGTGTCAGAATGCAATGGGTTGACCCAACTGAGGGAGGGATAGAAGACACTGAAGAAGGGGGATTCCTTGGTTCTTACTATGCTAAGTGCCCTGACAGTGAAGTTACACAAATCCTTTGCAAGAGAGGTAATCATCAGCCAATCAGATCACCAACATCCGAGGAGCCCCTGACATTGGTAAAGATAGACCCGAGCTGGCTGCCTTCAATGATAGAATTGCAGCTCATGAAATATTTTCCAGTTGAGCTACCTTCCTGGCTGCCCTGCCTCTATAGCCTGCATGTACCCTTGCTCTGTAGATGGTTAGTTGTCATAAGAGATAAAGTGAGGGGGGAAGGGGACCTGGCTTGGGCCAATCACTTTTTGGTATGGGTTTGTTTATTTCCTTTCCCCCAGCTCCAGGGTACTTGCCTATTGTCAGTTTAAATAAATTTATGCCAGTGACATCGTACCCTACTCAGTGCTTGCCTTTCCCTGGGCAAAGATGAGCATTCCCTATTCTGTGATATGAGAGGCAATGGGAGGGTCTCCTCTCTCTCCCCAAATCTCTCCCCATCCAGGTACTACTAATGGGAAAAGATTATCTATTCCCGTTCTGGGCTAAGTATGGTTGAATCCAAGACCCCTTGCAATTCCCCCCAGGGAGTGTCATTCTTTTAAGCTCCTCACACCTCATTGCAAATGAATTTCTCACAGAATCACAAAATGTCAGAGCTGGAAGGGACTTTAGAAATTATCAAGCCCAACTCTCTCCGATGGTTGACATTTATTTAGGGATTCACAGTTACAAAGCATGTTACATCTATTACCTTATTTGATGTTCATAATAGCCCCAAGAGATAGGCAGTATAGTTATTGTTATCCCCATTTTACAGATAGGGAAACTGAGACCCAGAAGTAAAGTAAGGTGACTTACCTAGGGTCACATAGCTAGTAAGTAGCAGAAATGGGGTTTGAACTCAGATCTTCTGCATTATATGTCTGTGGTTCTTTCTATTGTGCCATTGGACAACCTGAGCTCCTAGCCAGCTTCAAAGGATCATGGATTATAGATTCTGAGTTAGAAGGGACTTTAAAGGCCATCCAGCCCAATGACCCTCATTTTACAAATGAAGAAACTAAGGCTCAAAAATACTAAGTGACTTTCCTAGGTTCATACAGCTAGTGTCGGAGTTAGGATTTGAAAAGAGATCTTCCTGCCTCCAAGGCCAAAGCTCTCTATGCAGTGTTCCATGGTCCCTATGAGGTCTCAGGCAAACTCCTTCCTCTTCCTGGGTCTCAGCTTTCTCATCTGTCAAATGTGAGCATGGGGGGAGATAATATTTAAGGACTTTTCTACATCTCTTGTTTCTCACCTGGACTTCTCATTCTAAGGAAATTTTGAAAAATAGAATATTTGTTTGAGGTGGGGGTCGGGGGAGACCAGCTTCACACAGTCTTCATCTTACAGCCCAAGAGTCAGTGGCTACGTTTGCCTCTAGCAGCAAACAAGCATCCCTTCCACCACCCTGCCCATGACAAGGCCCTTCAACTGTGTCCCTGTGGGCAGGGGGCAGGCTTGTTTGAGATCCAAAGATAAGCATTCTATAATGAGAAATTCAGATTTGTGGGAGAGATTCCAGGGCAGTATCTTCCAGGCATTTCTTCAAAGTATGCCCAATATTTTAGAGAGCCCACTCCCCTTACCCCCATCAGGATAAAAGGCTGAGCTGCCCAGCCGGACCCCAAAGTGTCAGGAATTCTTCCTTTGAGTGGGTCATTGGGTCAGAAGTTCTCTCTCTCTCCAGCACCCTAGCCTTGGCACCCTTGGCACACAATCTTAGGAGAGCCACCCCTTTCCATCACCAATTCCTGCCTTGGAAGCTCTACTGTGCCTAATCATGCTCCCCTCCCCCTTTATTGAGTTGGTACGATCAAACCCTACTCCAGAGTTTCTCCTCTCCATTTTCTCACTCATCCCTCAGAGGCAGATTTCATCTCTCTGTGCATCAATTATTAATTCACTCCAGCTACATTAAGCCTGGTTTGGTCTGTCTTCCCCTTTATCACACTCCCTGTGATGGGGGGGGCGGGGCTGGAAGGAGAGAATGATGCACAGCAAAGGAGTCTGGGAGAAATCAGTCATCTATCTCTGAGCCCCTTCCCTCCCCTCTGTTCAGAATGACTTTCCTTTGCTTCTTCCCCAAAAAACTGCCAAAGAGGCCATAGATTATAGATCCAGAGCTGGATGGGTACCCCAAGGTCATCTGTACCAATCCACTCATTTTACAGATGAGGCCCAGAGAAATTAAGTGATTTGAACAAGGTCACACAGCTAGCAAATCTCCAAGGTGAGATTTGAACCAGGTCTTCTGACTCCAAAGCCAGGGGTCTTTCCACTGAACCATGCTAGAAGGACAGAGTAACTTGACAAAGGTCCCACAAAAAGTGGGACCTTGAACCCAGGTCCCTCAGTGTGCAAGTGAAAGCGGCATCCACCAGAGCACACTATCATTACAGATGAGATACCTTATGGATCAGATTGATGGCAGAAGAGCTATCATGAGAGCTCAGTTCATATAGGGCTTTCAGCACTGCTGTGCTGTGTGACAGAGGAGCAGTTGCTATCCTTCTCTGAGCCAAATTCTCTGAAGGATAATCTGCCTGCCTGGCTCCCCTTTGTGTCCCTGGCCATTTCTTCCTATTCATTTTGTCCACACTCTTTGGAAGGATCAAAATATCCTGAGTCCTAGTTCCAACATGGTGGATGAGAAGTCTCCCTCAAGTCTGAAGAGCTGGGTTTGCCCCACAGCAATGTCACCTATTGCCTATATGACCTCCAGTAAAAGACCACCTCTTGGAGCCTCAATTTCTCCAATTGCAAAAAGGGAACAATAATCACCCTGCCTCTCCCTCCCAGGTTTGCTGTGAGTAATAGATGAGACATGTGAGCAGGCTTCCAAAAGCACTCTATAAATGTCAGTGGTTATTATTATTAGTCCCACCTCTGCTTCTCACTTGTTGTGTGTCTTAAGGCAAGTCACTTAACACTTTCTGGCCCTTACATAAAATAGAAGAGAATTTCTCTCCCCCCCACTTTCTCTCCCCAATACAAACCCTCCCTCTGCTTACCCCCCTGAGCTCCTTGGAGCTCTGCAGGGAAAGAAATTGTTTTGATCACACTAACCACCAAGCCATTCCAAGATCTCTGTTAAAGGATGTGGTAAGAAAGAGCCCCTCCCCCCCATCCCAGCCCGCAGTGTAGTGCTCAGCTCAACCTGGGCTGAGAGCTGTGGGTGGTCCCTTCCTCAGCTCTGCCTGAAGCCCCAAGTCTCCTGGGGCATAGTTACCAAGAGAGGAATCAGGTGAGGCGGGCATGTAAACGACATCCATAATTTCCCTCTTTCCCTCTGTATTTGCTAAATTGATTTTTGAAATGGTAGCAGTTGGATTGCAATAAATATCATTGAAATCCATAGCACGTAATGGTTTATAAATTGTGACTCATAATTCAGCCCCAGCCACCTCGGTCGCCCTCTCCTTCCCTGCCTCTTTCATCTCCGTTTCCCCTCCGGCCCTGAAGCCCACACAAGTCTCTGGAGAAGTAATAAATTGGGAATAAGAGACACCCTGCTAACTAAATTTCGCGTGTCAGTGTTAAGATTCCAAGCTGTGTCTGAAGTTCTTAACAATATTACAAAGTGTGTGTGTACTCACATATATATATGTACATGTATGTATATACACATGTGCATACACACTTTATAACATACATATACACCCATGTATATATACACCTGTATATTCACACATAAATGTATGTACATATAGGTATATATAAACACACATGTTGACGGGGGGAAGAGGGGACAGAGGGTCCAAGAAGGAATGGGATTACTGCTCAAGAAAAATGTACAGATCTGCTTGATTCTCCTGTTTCTGCCTCCTGTATAGGAGAAGACTCAGAGAGTGGGCTCTCCCTCATTTGGGCTTTTAAACAAAGGACTGGATGACCTCGGGTCGGGTGTGTTGTGGAGGACATTTCTCTTCATGTATGACTTACCCCACGTAGCCATTGAGGTCCCTTCCAGTCTCTGGATAGGGACATAGACTTGAAAAATATATGGTCTCCATTTAAAGACTGCAGCTCCTCAGTACTTTGTAGAATGAGGTTGATCTCTTCCTTAAATATAAGGTTCTACCAGGCTAGAAAGGCTGGCTTGCCTAAATCTCTCGTTTTAAAGATGAAGAAACTAAAGACTGGGGTGTTTAATTGACTTGTCCAATGTCACATATGTATAGGCACAGGAACTACATGTGTGCTTTCATGAACACCGGTAACCGCCAGGCAGCTTTCACTGCAACTTGTTGTTTCAGAGAGCTTTTGAGAGTTCTGACAGCGACTTGTCCAGAATCACATCATTTGTGCTGGGAGCCCTCTGAGATACAGCTTGAGGAATTTAAGTTAGCTCTGAGAAATAGCTTCCCAACCTGATAAAGTGATTTCTTGCTGTTTCTGGGAAAAGGTGGTTGCTTAGAAAAAGCTTAGGATGGGCTTAGGGAGCTGATGGTTTTTTCATTCCTTCAAATTACGCATATAACCCACTTGTATCCATTCATGGCTATGAAAAGTAGAAGCAAATCCTGACTTCACTGCCAAGGTGATGCATGAAGAAGGGAGGGTCATGAACCTGCCCTGGGTCTCAGGGTTCCTCTGGAGGTCAACCACTCATTTTATTTCTCTGAGGAGGTAACCAGTCTGCCAGACTAATCTTACCTCCTTCCTTCCCACCTCTCTTAGTCATCCTAGGCTAGTGGTTCTCAAGTATTTTGACCTATGGATCATTTGGAGATTGTTGAAAGATTGAGTGTTATTTGTCACTTAAAAACCAAGTCCTCCTCAAGCCCCTGCCCAAATAACAAACTGATATCCCTTGCACATGTATGGTTGTTCAGGCTTTTCAAAGCCCTTTCATATTTACAACATCATTTGATCCTCATAATTATTCTTCAAGGTTCGCAAGACTGGAAATCTTACCCCCATTTTACACATGGCAGAGTCAAAGACTCAAAGAAGGTCCAGTGTATTGCCAAGGTTGCCCACCTGGTTGGTGGCATAGCTGAGCCTAGTACCCATGTCTCCTGGCAATAAGGCCAAGATGCCTTCCATCATGCCTCCTCAGGTACAGATTGTTTCATCCTATTTGTTGCTGATGGTCTCGGGAGGGCCTATTTCTTATGAGTTTGAGCAAATAGATCAAAGGATCACAGATTAAGAGCTGGAAGGGGCCTCAGAGGCCATCTAGACCAACCCAATCATTATGTAGATAAGGAAACTGAGGCCCAAGGAGGGGGAATTGCTTGTCCAAAGTCATACAGGTAGTATCAGAGGCAAGATTTGAACCCAGGCCCTGTGACTCCAGAGTCAGCAATCTTTGTACTGTCCCATGCTGACTTGCTTCTCCCTCTTTATCTGACTGGTCTCTGGTTCCCAACATCTACTTAATGGAGTCTGAAATCCTGGTGGAAGTGGGAGGAGAGAAGAGGAGGGAGAGGGGAGGGAGCCTCAAGGGTTCTGGGAAAAAGGGAGTGAGAGGGTCTAGGGAGGAGGGATAGGGAGAGAGAGTATTTGTCACAGAGCAGCTGAGACCATCAATCCAGCCTGACGTAGAGAACGACCCCAGGCCAGGCATTGTGGAGGGAACAAGCCAGCAATCGGTTTGGGTAATGAAAAGTGTCATCAGCAAATGAAGAATCTCCTAATTACCCAGATGTCTCCAGGAGAATTTGTGAGGCCCTTGCCAGGGGCTGGCAGCAGGGGATGAGGTGGGCAGGGAGGAGAGAAGGTAGGAGACCAGGTGAAAAGAAGTGGGCACTACGAGGGGAATTACTGGAAGATGACACGGGGCCAGTACCATCCCCCACTATCCTACTCCTCCGGGCATTGGCCAAAAAAGTAACTAAGCGGCAGTCGGCAGTCGGGAGACTTAGGTTGAAACCTGAGCTCCCCCGAGGATCAGCTGTGAGAGCTTGGAAAAGTCCTTGAACTTGTCTGAGCCTCAGTTTCCCATCTGTAAAATAGGGGTGATAGAAGGCAGAATGTTGTAGCAGAAAGAGATGAGATTACACGGCCACAGGCATTGGTTCGGTGTGCCTGGGTAATGCACAATGAGACTTGGGAAAGCTGAGTAGCCTCTGTCCCGAACTTGGGCACACGATCTCTCTGTGAAGTGGAAATGATTGTAATCCAAGGTCTAGTCCCAGCTTGTCCTTTCCTTAGCCACGTTTCCTTCTTTCCCTTCTCTGAGCCTCAGTTTCTTAGTCTTTAAAAGAAAGGGGATCGGGTTAGATAATCTCTCAGGTTCCCTAGGGCTGTGATTTTCTGAGTCCAAGTCTCCAAGACCGCAGAATCTAGAGTTGGAAGGAATCTACTTCAACCCAGCTCTGAAGGAGAATGCCCTCTGCTATTTCCCTAAGTGGTCATGCAGCCTCTGCAAGAAGGGCTGTGGTGATGGGCAGCTAACTGCACCCTCCACCCAGAAAGCTTCAGGATAGGTCTCCTCATAAGAAATAGCAAGCCAAAATCGGCTCTCTATGAATTCTGTATCTGGAAATTTAAGGCAGTGCACTTGAAGGAAGTTTAGGTCACAAAGAATCCCACAGAGTACATTGGTGGTGGTGGTTGTCCGTGCTCAAAGAGGACTGGAGTGACATCACTATGTCGGGACAAGGTACAGAACGTCCGACTGCGACTGATCAGAGCAATTTGAGCTTAAGACTCCACCACAGGTCAGGCACAAATAGTCCATGTGAACATTTGGAGTAATGTCTCTAAATCTGCACATCTCACATTTCTTTTGAGCTACTGTGATTCTGCTTTGGTCATAGAGTACAGTGCCTTCTTTGATGCGGGCACGCCATGCTGGGAGGTCCTGTGCCAGTGTCTCCCATGTCCACTAACCGCCACCTAACCATTCACGGATCCACCCAGCTGCCACCTCCCCCCTTCAACACCCCACCCCCTACAAACACATAGCTCCCCAATGTCCACAGGTTAACTAAAATGACTTAATATCCTAACCAAAAAGGAGGCTGAAGTCAGAGGACTTGGCTTCCCATACATGTTCTTCTATGGATTACTTATGTGTGACTTCAGACAAGCAAGCATGTAGCAAGTATCTACCATAGATACACTTACAGGGTAAGATGCCAAGTATGTCCAAGCTTATATTATTCTCAAAAAAAAGTGACTGCGATTTAATTAAATTGCATAATATACTCGTTTAGTTTTAACATATGCTTAAATTTAGTTTTTTAATGGTTGTTGAGTAAAAAATAATGTCTTTTGTTATTGAATATTCAATAAATGATTGGTTTTTAAAAAATAAAAATAAATTTCCCTGGATCTTCATGCTAACGAAATGTGCTATGCTTGTCCATAACACCTACTATGGTCTAGACACAAAGACAAAACAAGAAAGCAGTCCTTGCCCTCAAGGAGCTTACAGTCTACTAGAGATGAGTGATGAGAATATAAGCCCTCCCATCTTACCAAGATACAAGAGCTCTTTTGAACCCTATGTAGGAAAGGAAAGAAATAATAGAATTTTTAAAAGTGAAAGACTCCCTCTACTCAATCTTAGCTGCGGACTCAGAGGGAATGATATCTGAATATCCCAAGTATCATACCTGACCTTGGGCTTGGGAACCCATGGTTAGAACTGAATGCAGCAGCTCACCAGAGATGGCGCTGAGGAATAATCACAGCTAATGTGTAGGGCACTTCCCCCACAACAAGTGGGTTGTGAGTTGGGTCATAAAAATACTAATATTCCATTTTACTGGTGAGAAAACTGAGGCCTGGAGAGGGGAAATGGCTTGCCTGAGGTCATACAGTTAAGAAAATCCCAGAGACAGTCCTTGAGTTTAGGTCCCCTGGCTTCAAATCATCCCCACTCCTAACTTTGATGATGGTAATGAATAATAATAATGAGAATAATTAACATTTATGTACTGCTAACTTTTGGGCAGTGGATAGAGTGCTGGGTCTGGAATCAGGAAGTCCTGAATTCAAATCCTGTCTCAGATACTTACTAGCTATGTGACCTTGAGCAAGTACCTTAAATCTGCCTTAGAAAAAGGCTGGGAAAATGGGGATAATAATAGTAGCACCTACCTTGCAAGATTGTTGTGAGGATCAAGTGAGATAGTATTTGGAGAAAGTGCTCAGTGCAGTGCCTGGCACATAGTAGGCACTATATAGATACTTATTACCTTCTCTTCCATATCTCTGCTTTAAAGTTTGAGGAGCATTTTATAAATGAATATGATGTGTCCCGAAAGTCTTAGTACACCTTTGAAAGCTTAAAACTGCCCTGAGACTTTTTAGGATTTGAACTCAAGTCTATCCTGAGGCCAGGCTCAACACTCTATTCACTTAACTGCACACTATATCTGTGTATGGGCATCTAGGTGGCACAGTGGACAGAGTATTGGGCCTGGAGTCAGGAAGACTCATCTTCTTGAGTTCAAATCTGGCCTCAGACACCTATTGGTGACCCTGGACAAGTCACTTAACTCTGTTTGCCTCAGTTTCCTCATCTGTAAAATAAACTGGAGAAGGAAATAGACAACCACTCCAGTATCTTTGCCAAGAAAAGCCCAAATGGGGTCATGGAAAATCAGACACAACTGAAAAAAAGAACTCACCAAGTATCTGTATGTGAACCTTGAGGTAAAAGAGGCTTGGGTGTTTCTAGGGAGTTGTAGCCCTAGCAAGCTGCCTCTGGGATGAGAAGTGACTTTCACCTTCCAGGTCCCTTTTCTGGTCTATGCCTAGAGTAGCCTGAAGTGTTAGCACCTCCTTTTGCTCCCAACCACCCCAACTCCCCCCTTTTATTTACTTTGTTTATATTTTAGATTTACATAAATGAATATATCTTGTTTTACTCCAGTATAAACTGAGTTCTTTGAGGTCGGGGGGCTGTTTCATTTCTTATCTTTGTATCCTTCCTGCCTAGTATATAGCAGGCAGTTAACAAATATTTGTTGATTGATTGATTCCTGTGGGAAGCATGCTGGACCTAAAATCAGGAAAGCTGGGGAAGAACTAGCATTCCAACACTAGCTGTATGACTGGGTGAACTAGTGAATGAAGCTCTCTGAGCTCCTGTTTCCTCACCTGGGAGATGGAGACGATAATCCCTTCACTTCCAGCCTCACAGCACCATTGACTGGGAAGAACTGTAGCAATGGGAGTTAGGAAAGGGCCCTCGGCATGGCAAACTTAGAATCATAACCCAGACTCAGCCCTGCCCAAAGCTTTCTACCTTTTCCCTGCTCTTTAATGAGCTACACTCTGTAGCTGGGGGCTGAAGTCCATGCTCTCTGCCAACACTAAGTTCTTCTCTAGCCTGTCAGGACTCAGATTTCCTCATTGACCCCCAATTCTCCTGGCAGCCTTGAATCAATCAATCAATATTTATTAAGCACCTACTAAGTGCAGGTGTTGGGGATACAAAGAAAGGTCGAAGGTAATCCCTGACTCAAGGAGCTTGCAGTCTAATGGGACAGACAACACATAAACGACTGTGAATAAATTAACTACATATAGGATAAATTGGAAATAATCAATGGAGGAAAGGCACTAGAATTAAGGATGATCAGGAAAGGCTTCCTGTAGAACAAGATGCCTTATCTCTCTCTTCATCAGA
Source organism: Vombatus ursinus (assembly GCF_900497805.2). Classification (NCBI taxonomy): domain Eukaryota; kingdom Metazoa; phylum Chordata; class Mammalia; order Diprotodontia; family Vombatidae; genus Vombatus; species Vombatus ursinus. Next base: position 1,679,092 of record NW_020940527.1, read on the forward strand.
AATGTTAGATTTTCCAGAAGACTGACTCATAACTAGGAGGAAGAAGATAAAAGGCCAGTACACCAGAGGAACCTAGTTGGGGCAGCTAAGTGGCAAAGTGGATAGAACAACAAGCCAGGAATCAGGAAGATCTGAGTTCAAATCTGGCCTCAGCCATTTATTATTGGTGTGATCCTGGGTAAGTCATTTAACCCTATTAGTCTCAGTTCTTCATCTATAAAATGAGGAGCCACTGGAGAAGGAAATGGCAAACCACTCTAGCGTCTTTGCCAAGGAAACCCCAAATGGGGTCCTGAAGAGTTGGACATGACTTTACAACAGCCAGAGGGCTGTGTTACACAACATAAGAATCAGGACCTAAAGAGACCCTTGCTATTTTTCCAATTGGTTATACACCATTGCTGGGCTAACTTGTCCATATTTCCACCCAACTACCATTTGGTCCTAAGCTCCTCACAGCATCTTGGATTTTGAACTGGAAGGGACCTTAGAAATCACCTAATTCAACACCTTTATTTAACAATTGGAGAAACTAAGGCCCATGGAGAGGAAGTGAGTTGCTCAAGATCACAAGATGGCAATGATCATATCCAGGATTTGAACCAGGTCTTTTGACTCCAAAGTAAATAAACAAATTTCACTTTACCAGACTGCCTCCATCTGGAGCTGGCTCTCCCCTGTGACAAAGTGTCCCCAATCTAGGCATCTGAAACTCTGGGTTTTAGGCTGTTTATAGTACTCTGAGTCACATTTCACCACCCTTTCCCCTTTGGTTTAGAATATAGGCTCTTAACCTAGCCATCTATGAACTCAAAAGAATATTGATAACTATTTCAACATAATTGGCTTCCTTTGTAATCCTGTCTTTATTTTTTGCATTGTTTTATTTTATACATTGAAAAACATTATTCTAAGAAGGGGTCCATGGACTTTAAATGGAGTCCGTGATATTAAAAAATGTTAATAACATCTGGTTTAGATAAATATATAATCAGACCAAAAATTTTTTTATCAAGAGGAGCAAAAGTTTTGGTAGTGGTACAAAAGATGTGTTATAGAAGTTGAAACAGGGGCAGCTAGGTGGCGCAGTGGATAGAGCACTGGCCCTGAAGACAGGAGGACCTGAGTTCAAATCCGGTCTTAGACCAAACACTTGACACTTACTATCTATGCGACCCTGGGCAAGTCACTTAACCCCAATTGCCCAAAAAAACCCAAAACAAAACAAAAAGTTGAAACAATGGTGACATTTCCTTTTAAGCCTGTAGCCCTGATCTGTCCCCTGAAAAAAAGGAGGATGTCCTTGTGTCCTCTGCATGTATAGGCAGAAAGCTCTCTTCTGTCAGAGGCTCTCTGAAACTGAAGAAGAGAGTTATGCTTCCAAAGTTATGTTCCCAGAAAAATACCAGAAACTCCAGTGGGAGCTTACAATATGTGCAGGGCAGATGAGACAACCAGCCAGTTGTCTGCTGGTGGACTGATGATGGTGATATGATACTGATGCTATTAGTAGCAATGGGGATGTCAATGGCAATTGAGATGGGGATGCAGCTGAGACACCAATTTTTCAAAGGAGGCAAAAAATTCAAGGAAGGAATGAATACTAAAGCTAATGACCTCAATATCTATACTTAAGTTCCCAAAAGAATAGAAGAAAGCAAGACAAGCTAGAGATCTTAGAACATGAAGACAAATTTTCATAGGCATCACTGAGACTTGGACATATGAGACATGACTGGAATATGACATTGGAAGGATATGCCTTATGTAAAGGAAATAAGATATGTACATGAGGGGTGGAGTAGCATTGTATATTAAGAAGATATACTTATCCAAGTGAAATGGGATTCTGAGCACATGCACAGTTTCTCAGATGGCATCTCCACATGGAGGTGGAGAGGCCTGACTTGAGGGTTGACCGCCCCCCCATTACATAAACATCCACCATGAAACCAGTATCTACACAGATATATTATCATCTTCCCTGTCATTTCCCCTACTCTCCCCAGACTGAATACAAATCCAACTAATACACTGTATCTAGACCATGCTTCCCATTCCATCCAGTCATCTATCAGAAAACCATAGTCTAGGCACTTAGTCACCTGCCTTATAGTCAGACCTATGGGTTCCCTGCCTCTACTCCCATGTCTTTCTCCAGGAATATTAATCAAACCAATAATCCCATTACTACTAGAAGGGCAAGCCAATCAATTCCCCAGTGACTTGTCTCACAACCCATATGACTCTTTAGACCAAGACTCCCAAATATATGTTGACTCCTACTATTAGGGCAAAGACTGTCTCACTTCCATGTTTATATCTCTAACACCTGGCACAGGGCCTAGCACATAGTAGGTATTTAATAAATACTTTCTGATCCACTCATTCATTTATTCATTCATTTGAAGAAAGATAGAAAACAGAGAGGAGATGAGATGAGTGGAGACAATTCTTCTGAAAGCTAATGGAGATAGAAAGACAAGAATACTAGAATATTCTGCAGACCACTTGGACAGAAAGATGACAGAGGTAAGGAGTTTGAGAAGCAGCTCACAAGCCGGGCACAGGTGTGATATAATAGTGATGGGGGCCTTGCTTATATGGACATCTGGTGATGCTCTCAACCCAAAGCAGGGAAGTTAGTAATCTCTTGATTTGTCTTAAAGGTAATTTCCTCCTTCGAAAGACTGAGGAACCAAGAGAAAATTTCCCTTGTGGGGCTGATTTTCACTAATAGTAAGGAACTGATTGCTAGGGTGGAAATTATGGAAACCTTGGGCAGGAGTGGAGGTGGGGGAAGTGACCACGCTCTGATGGAGTTTGTGATGAAGGAAGAGAAGAAAGCCAGGAATATCTGACATGCTCCCTAGATTAGGGGCTAGCAGGTTTCAAGGGGTTCAGAGAAGAGTAGTTATTATTCCATTGGCTAGCATTCTACAAGAAAAGTCAGCCCAGGAGGGATGAGATACTCTTAAGAATGAAAACCTAAAGGCACAAAGAGAAACAATTTCAGCATCTAAACAGACAACTATGGATACACAGGGAACTCACCAACAATTTAGATTTATAAAAAGCCTTGTGCAGAAGACAGAAACAAGGGCACAGAACAAAGGACGAAAAGAAAAGCTCTGCACAGACCTGTAAAGATAGGGTCAGGAATTCTAAAGCTTTGAGCGAGCTTAGTCCGGCGAGGAGAGCTAAGGACAGTGAAAAGAGTCTGAGGGTTTTTAAAGTTTGGTGGGAGGAGAGAAGAAGTATCAAAGAAGGGATAAGACCGCTGTCTAGAGTGGATGAAACGATGGTAACTGATGACAGAAAGAAGGCAGACCTTCTCCATTCTTAATTTTGCCAAGGGGAATGATCTTTGAACTGGAAAAGACAGAACAGAAATGGTCATTACCAAAGTGATACCACGATGAGTAAGGAGATAGTCAGATAGCACCTAGCCACCCCTGATAAATCCAAGGCACCAGGCCCAGATTAATTACCTCCTCTACTGCTTAAATAACTGGCAGATGAGATCACTAAGCTTCTTTAAGGTCTCATCTGGGTCTAAATTCTGGTTCTAACATTTACCATTTGTATGACTTTGGGGGTACCACTGCCCCACTGTGAGAATCAGTTTACTTATCTGTAAATTGGGGATAATAATGCTTGTATTCCCTGATTCTCTAGACTTATTGAGGATGATGTTTGCATATGAATCTGAGTTACTATTATTAGTGATAGGTTTAGAGTATGTTGACTACCTTGGAGGTGGGTTATTTATACTGCTTTATGCTCCAGATGTGGAAATAAGCCAAGAAAGGGAAAGTGCCTTGCTCCATGTCACCCGGCTAGTTGGTAGCAGAGCAGGGCCCTCAGCTCTTTCCACCACATGGAGTTCCTGAGTTAGTAGCTGACTTCTGGTGATACAGATGGCAAAGAAGTGTTGGTAATGGTGCTTCTGATTTTGAAGGCAACTATGTTCTTGGAGAACATACAGTCTCCAAGGCCAGCTGGTATAAAGAAAGGTAGAAAGCCAGTCACTCCATCTCCCACCTCTCTGTGCTTGCACGGGCTGTTCCCCATGCCCGGGGTGCACTTTCTCGTCATTTCTACCTCTTGAAATCCCTAGGCTTTCTTTGAGAGACAGCTCAGGTGTCACCATCTCCATCAAGCTTCCTCTGACCCCCCAGATGCTAATGCACATCCTACCAAAAACCACCTGTGTTTGTTTTGCACAGATCAGCTGTGTACGTACATATGTGTATGATGTCTCTCGTATTAGAATGTAAGCTCTTTGAGAGCAGCGATTGTTTCATTTTTATTTTTGTGTTCTAGAGCCTGGCACAGTGCCCATGCTTAATATATTCTTGTTGATTGACTCAGAATCAGGAGAACTGAGTTCTGGCCCTGACTTTGCCACTAAAGAGTTGTGTGATCTTGAGTAAATCACTTCAGGTCTCTGGGTGCCCTACCTTTGGTAGAGAGCACTGGATAATTGCCTCAATAACCCTGGTGGGTGGCCCCTTAATGAGTGGAAGACACTTCCTCATTAGCAAAATGGACATCCTGATAATACCTCCCCTTCCTCCTCCATGGGTTGTTTCAAGGCTCTAATGCAATAATGAAGATGAAGACCATTTGCAAACTATAAAATATCATACAAATGGAACAGATTATTCTTAATGGGGACAGCTTTGCTTTCTGATTGGCCCATGTGAGCAACTTAATCAGAAATATAAATCACATGGATGACAATGGCACCTGGCCCCAGGCCCTCCTAACATGCTTTGAAATCCTTATAGGAACATCTGGTAATGGTCTCCAAGCAATCCTAGGAAATGGTAAAAGCAGCAATTGGCTTGTTTTAAGACATTTAGAAAGTAAATTTTTAAAAAAGATTGAAACAGTTTCCCATGATGTCTCTTTTCCTGACAGGAACTGATTGGAAAGGAGCAGATAAAGAGACGCTGAGGCATAAATGACTCACAGGGGCTTCTTCCTCGAGAACTAGGGACGTCTCTGCATGAATTCTACCAAGAAAAGGAGAGCTTCCCTCAAGTCTGGGAATTGGGAATTGAGAATGCTGGGAGCATCTCCAGGCAGGCCTAGCTTTTCCCGTGGGCTGACTGACCCAGGAGTGGAGATTCAAGCAGCCCCTGTAATCTACCCATCAACAGAGTCACATTCACCAACCATTTAGTATGGGCAAGGCATGGGGGTGTTGGGCATTTAGGGGGAAGCAAAGACTCCTAAGATAATATGCCTGCCCTAGAGGAGCCCCCAGTCTAGTTGGAAAGGAAGTGTGGTGGAATAAATACATGAAAAATCATTTATTAAGCACTTACTGTGTGCAAAACAATGAGATATGCCCAAGGGATACAAACTGAAATGACAGTCACATTCTATCAGGGGAGATAACACCTTATAGGAGGTTTCAGCTGCAAGTCCAAAACAAAGGCTCAATCATCCTCAGGTCAACACAACAAGGCAGATGGAAATGTGATCCAAGGACCTGGGTTCAAATCCTGATTCTGCTGCTTATCACCTGTGTGACTTTGGACAAATCTCTTTCCCTCTCTGGGGCTGAGTTTCCTCCCTCCTGGCAGGGATTGGAGTAGGCCAACCTACTTCCAGCTCTAGATTCTATGGTTCTAGGAACCCAGAGACACTGTGCATCGAATGAGAGAGAGGCAGAAATCATGCTTCTGTTCCTTACACCTGGTGGTGATAAGGACGTGCAGTATAGTCATCATACATCGTGAACCTGGGTGAGATGAGGATGGATAAGAGGAGAGGGTCCTACAAAAATTTCCCTAGAGTGGACAGAGAGATGCTAATATGACAAGCTCCTTTGGGAGCACAGTTGGTAGAAAGGGGTAAGGTCTTCCTTAGAAGTTGGTATGGAATGCTAGGCTCATCTTGAGGTTTCTCGAGAATAAGAAGGGCCAGTCAAGTTTGGAGGAATCAGGAGAGACCAATTTGTCCTGGACACAAGATAGACACCCAGGCCTGGAGCTTCTGAGAGAAGGTCACTGCTTGTTATGGATGGCCAGATAAAGGAGTCCTAAGACAGATTTACTAATCTCTGTTATACTTGGTATTTCCTCACACCCTTCGTGATGTTGGATCTTTATGAAAGGGCCTTCGAGCTCTGTCTTAGGTGTACTCTGAAAGGAAGGCAATGGACTCTGGAGGTTATATCCCAAAAGGAGCAATACCTGAGCCTGAGGCATTCAGATTGACATCAACTTCTTGGTGTTCTAGATGCCTCCGGGCAGCTCACTGCCTCAGATGTGGACACACAGAATGGAATCTATAGGACACACTAGAGAAAGATTTTTATAGTTGTCTTCCCTGGATGTGAAGTAAAGGAGCAAAGGACAAAGGACTGCACGGAAGGAAAGGCACCTCCAGACCCCCTGGCACTGCTGCTGTATGGCCTCCCATGCTCCTCCCCATCCCCTTCTATTTGCCCATATTCTCTGAGGAATTATGCAGCCAACTAGGGAAACAGTTACTAAAAATAAATTTCTGTTACTCTTTGCCACTCAACTACCCTGGAACTGTTGTCCTCAAAAATTCAAAAGCATCAGGGCACTCCTTTCAACACCCTGACCTAGGGCCCCATATATATACTTTGCTTTGTTGGGCAAATACTTTCTCCTTGACCCGGGGACATAAGAACAAAGAATAAAATAATCCCTACTCACAAGGAACCAATATTTTGATGGTAGAAAGAACAAGTAAATATTAAAATATAAAGTTTATCTATGTATGTACATATGTAACATATACATATATGTAATGTATACATGAATGTGTATAATATATACATGTATGTATTAAAATATGTATGTATGTATGACTATGTATGTATAAAAACAGTTGAATACAAGGTAGTTTGGAAGACAGAACATTAACAATTAGGAGCATCAAGAAAAGCTTCATGCAGAAGAAGGTGCCTAAACTACATCTGAAAGGAAGAGATGATCTATGAGATGGAGGTAAGTAGCAAACGCCTTTCAGGCATGGGAATGGGAGATGAAGTGTCACGAGTGAGGAACACACAGAAGGCCAGTTGGATGTAGAAAAAGAAGTAATGTCCAATAAGGCCAAAAATAGAAGTTGTCATCAAGTTGTGTAGGATTTTAAATGATAAACAGAGGAGTTTATATTCTATCCTAGAGGCAAAAAGAAGCCCCTGGAGATGGTTGAATAGGGAAGTCATAAGGTAAGACTTGTGCTTGAGGAAAATTATGTTGGCAGCAGCGTGTTGGGTGTATTGGAGTGGTGAGAGGCTTGAGGCAGGGAGACTAGTTAAGAGGCTGAGGAAACAGTCTCCTGGGGGTAAAATAGCACCTGTCTCACAGGGCTGTCATGAGGATCAAATAAAATAATATTCATAAATGTTATCTTACTGCAGTGTCTAGCACATAGTAGATGTTTAATAAATGCACATTCCCCTCCCTTATCTTCCCCCCTAGAAGGAGAGGATTGTCAGTAGAATCAAATGCTGTAGAGAGACCAAGAAAGATGAGGCTTGAAAAATATCCAATGAACTAAGCAATAAAGAGATTTTTGACGGTGCTGAAGTGGGAAGTTCCAGTCAAGTGGTATTGTTAGAAGTCAGAGTTTCAGGATTTGTCTGAGAAACAAGATTGGGAATTTATTGGTAGGTAAGAAAGTGTAGCCAACTTTTTCTAGGAGATTTCTGGATAGGCTGTGAGCTGATGGCAACAAAAATGATAGTACAGGACGGAGGTCATCCAAACAGTGTCTGGGGATTATCAGCCAACATGATTAAGATTTCAGAGAGATAGGGGGAGCTAAAAATTTCTATGGAGAAGTGAAGAATTGAGTCCAGTCTCCTTTCCCCCTGAACTGGTCAGTGGTTTCCTCACAGACCCTTAGTGCTATAGGAAAATAGCAGAGTTCACTGTGGGATGGGATGGTCAAAGAAGGGATTCCTGGGGGTGTTGGAACATGAACTGGGTCTTGAGAAATGGGAAGTATTGGGATATGCAGAGACAGAGGCATTCCAAGTAGGAGAGCAATATGAGCAAAGGCTGACCAGTAAGACAAACTCATTAAACATACTGGGGCTGGGGCAGAGAGCTTGAGTTGAGGAGAAGAAAAGCTCCCTCCTCCCAAGGTCATAGGATATTAGATCATAAAATCACACAGCTCTAAAGCTTGATGGGACCTTACAGACATCCAGTACAACCTTCCATTTTAGAGTTGGGGAAACTGGGCCCTCAGAGGTTAAGTGACTTACCCAAGGATACATAATTAATAAGTGCCAGAGATGGAATTTGAACCCAATTCCTCCATCTTCAGAGCCAAAACTCATTCCAAGTCCCCATGCACTTGATTCTATAACATCATATGTTAGCTCAATCAATCAATGAATAAGTATTCTATAATCACTTGCCAGGTATTGTGCTAAGTGCTGGGAATAAAAAGAAAGGCAAGAATAGTCCCTGTTGTGATACTATAAGCAAATTAGGAGAGCAAGGAATAGTTTATTTGTCAGATAAATGGAGAACAGAAGAATTTATGACCAAACAAGAGATACAGAACATTATGAAATGCAAAATGGATAATTTCGATTACATTGAATTGAAAAGCTTTTGCACAAACAAAGCCAATGCAACCAAGATTAGAAGGAAAGCAGAAATCTGGGCAACAATTTTTATAGCCAGTGTCTCTGATAAAGGCCTCATTTCTAAAATATATAGAGAACTAAGTCAAATTTACAGGAGTACAAGTCATACCCCAATTGATAAATGATCAAAAGATATGAACAGGCAGTTTTCAGGTGAAGAAATTAAAGCTATCTATAGCCACATTAAAAAAAATGCTCTAAATCATTATTGATTAGAGAAATGCAAATTAAAACAATTCTGAGGTAGTACATCACACCTATCAGATTGGCTAACATGACAAACAGGAAAATGATAAATGTTGGAGAAGATATAGGAAAATTGGAACACTAATAATGCATTGTTGGTGGAGTTGCGAACTGATCCAACCATTCTGTAGAGCAATTTGGAACTATGCCCAAAGGGCTATAAAACTGTGCATACCCTTTCATCCAGCAATACCACTACTAGATCTGTATCCCAAAGATATCATTAAAAAAAGGGGGAAAGACACACATGTACAAAAATATTTATAGCAGCTCTTTTTGTGGTGGCCAAGAATTGGAAATTGAGGCGATTCCCATCAACTGGGGAATGGCTGAACAAGTTGTGGTATATGAATGTAATGGAATACTATTGTTCCATAAGAAATGATGAGCAGAAAGATTCCAGAAAAATCTGGAAAGACTTACATGAACTGATGCTGAGTGAAATGAGAAGAACCAGGAGAACATCATATACAGTAACTGTAACTTTGTGTGATGAACAACTTTGATAGACATAGCTCTTCTCAGCAATGCAATGATCTAAAACAATTCCAAAAGACTCATGATGGAAAGTGTTATCCAAATCTAGAGAAAGAACTATGGAGTCTAAATGCAGAGCAAAGCATACTATTTTTTAATCTTTTTTTCTTTCTTTCTCATGGTTTTTCCCTTTTGTTCTGATTTTTTTTCACAATATGACTAATATGGAAGTATGTTTAATATAATTGTACATGTATAGCCAATATCAGATTGCATGTCATCTTGAGAAGTGGGAAGGGGAAGGAGGAGAAAAATTTAGAACTCAAATCTTATAAAAATGAATGTTGAAAACTAAAAATTAATTAATTAAAAAAAATAAGCAACTAACTTTTAAAAATAGCCCCTGCCCTCAAGGAGCTTCCAGTATTGTGTCATCTGCAAATATGATAAACATTGCCTCTATGACCTAATTAAAGTCACAGTTTAAAAAGAAAAGTGGAATATAACAGGACCAAGGACAGCTACCTGGACCATACCACTTCTATGCAGACTGACATTAATCCATTAATGACCATTCTTTGGGTCCAGACATTTAATCCATTCTGAGGCCAACTAACTGTCCTATGATCTAGCCCGCATCTCTCCATCTTGTCTCTTGATGTGTCAATTTAGTAAATCTTTCCAAAACAAAACAAAATGAGGTTAGGCTGACATGACTTATTCTTGATGAAGCTATCTTAGATCTTCAATTAGTGCTTTCTTTTCTAAATACTCACAAGCTATCTTTTTATTAACATGTTACATTAGTGATATAATGAATGATTTTAATTTAAAAATGTTTTCTAGAATTTTTCCAGGAAGTTATCTATAATCGAAGAACCCATCATTTTCAAAAACCAGGAAAACATTTGGCTATTCCCAGACCTGCCACACCTCTGATGCTCTCCAACATTCTTCAGTGATCACTGATCATGGCTTAGAAATCACATCCTTTTGCTTTTTTTCAGTGCAGTAGGAGGACATTATTTCAAAACTGGTGATTTGAATGTGTTAAGGGCATCTAAGTGCTCTGTCTTCTCATTTATCTCGGGTTCCAAATCCCTACCTATCAATTTTTTGTTGCATCCTTAGTAGAGAAAACAAAGGCAAAGATAAAAATTGAGTAGTTCATCCTTCTCTCCAACAAGCATTATAATCATTCCATTCCCACCCCCACCCTTATCGACAGGCCAGGAAGTGGTCCTTCCTCTTCTTTGAGTTGAGTGAAAGACTCTTTCATTGTTCTCAGTATTCATCAACAGCCTCAGGTCATTCCAAGCCCTAAAGTTCCAGATGGAATCATGGAATCTCAGAGTTGGAAGAGACCTCAGAAGCATCTGATCCAACCTTAACAAAATTCTCTCTATGACATTCCCAGCAAGTGGTTTTCCAACATCTGCTTGAAATCATCTAAGATATAGGGAAGATGCCACCTCCTGAGAGGCACATTCCACTTTGGGATGACTGTAATTGTTAGGAATTGTTTTCTCACAGGGAACCAACCACACCATCTCTGTCATTGTTTGCCCATTTCTCCTCATTTCACTTTCTGGGGCTCAACAGAACATGTCCAATCCTTCTTCCAGTGACAACACTTCAAATTTTTAAAGATGCCAACCACATTTCCCTCAAGCATTCTCCTTTCTATGCTAAACATCCTTCATTTCTTAAAACTCATTTCTTTATATGGAATGATCTCAAGTCCTCTCCCCATCCTGGTTGCCTCTCTCTGTACACACTCCGGTTTAACAATGTATTTTTAAAATTCATTTTTCCAATCAATGAAAATCATTCTTTTCTCCCTCCTATCTTCCCCCCTCCCCAACTGAGAATGAAGAAAAACAGAACCTTTGTTACAAACGTGTCTAGTCAAGCAAAACAAATTTCTGCATTGGCCAGGTCCAAATAAAATATGTCTTAATCTTCCCTCTGAATTCAGATGGATGTCTTTCTTAAAGTGTGGTGCCCAGAAGTGGACGTAATATTTGAGATGTGGTCTGGTCCTGGATAAGCACAGTGAAATTGCCATCTCTCTTGTTCTGAATGCTATCTCCCTTTTAATACAGCCTAAGAGAAATCCATTCTTGTGGGATTGTGCTATTGAAGAGCCCTTAATAAAAAGGATTTGCTCTGTGAAGTTTGGATTCAGTCAAAGGGCAGCATTTGAGGACCTAGAGGGCCACATGTGGCCTCAAGGCTACAGGTTCCTCATCCCTGTGCTATTCTTTTGTATTCATCCTTTAGATTAGCTACTTCCCTGTGCATCCCATTGATCACTTTAGACATCTCTTCCTTTTCTTCTTCATTAGAATTTTTTTTTATATCTTCATACTTCCACTTACCAGAACTTGCCTTCTCTTTTGGACTTCTTTCTGCTGGCAGAAAATTTTTAGGGCCTGTGATTCTATTAGCCCTTTTTCTGAGATTTTGAAATGTTCTCTCTCAACATTTGTGTATTTGTGTATTGAACTATACCTGCCTCTCCACCCTCATCCGTCACAAATTGCAAAATGGAGCAATCACTTCCTCCAGAGGTTCCCATTATATTTTCTTAATTAAATGGAAATTATCCTGGACTTTAAGAAAACTTGCTCTGAATGGTACCATGGTGCCCCCATGCCTCATATTTCCACTTTCCTCTTCAATTAATAAACCGCCAACAATAATTCAATTTTTGCAACACTTTAATTTCTCCAACTATTTTTGCATACATGGTCTCATGTGAATCTTGTAACAGCTCAGTGAGGTTGGCAACAGAGGGATTCTTGTTCTCATTTTCGAGAGAGATGATGGGGTCCATGAGCCATCAGCCCTAGATTTTGAATAAGCGCCTCTGTTCTGACCACCTTGTGGTACGTGGACAGAACATCGGACTTAGAATCCAAAGTCCTGGATTCAGACACTCCCCCTGCCATTTACTTACCTGTGTAAGTCTTGGCAAGTTGTTAGCCTCTCCAGGTCTCACTTTCTTGACCATAAAATGAAAGGGGCTGAAATAGATGCTCTTAAAAAACCCTTTCAACTCTAGATCTAAGATCCTGTGCATTTGGGCAGATCACCTCCCTTGGCTTCTGTAAAATGAGTGTTGAACCAAGTGATCTCTAAAGTCTTAACTAGGTCCAAATACTATGATCCTGTGAGATGAGGAAATGCAGAACAAAGACTGTGCTCATAAATACCAAGTAAATCCTTGAAAGAGCTAAGGCTAGAAATGGCATCATCTACTACTGAAACTTAAAAGGGTTTTGCAGAAGAATCAAATGGACCAGTGATGCTCAAAGCACCAGGCTCCTTATTTGGCAAGTGAATACTCACAAAGGAAGGTCATATGATTGAATGAGGGCATGAAGAAGGGGGGCAAGAGAAGAGATACAACTAGACTCTGGAGGGGACAGGATAGACAGGGTCTGGGTATTGGATGTAATTAATTTCAAGACAAGGTAAGAGGGGAAATGCACTCCAGTGATGGCCTTGCATGGAGGCTAGTCCTTTGTCTTTGTCCAAGAGTGTCCTGAAGTCAGTTCATGATTGTTAAATTTCCTGTGTAAGCATTTATATCTCAGAAATTGGCAATCCCTACAAATCAGAGCTGTATTTATTGTTTCATTCATTGTCTAGTCTTCAGAAAGTGTTAATAAGTGCATATTAAACTTAACAGTACGTCTTGAGAGCCTGGTTGTTAAACATTTACCAGCATACCCCTGTATTGCTCTATAAACATTGCTTGAGCTTAGCAGGAGTTCGGTAGAAGGCTCAGAAAATTAAGTCATCACCAGAATGGGAGCTTTGTGACTGTAGGATAATAATAATAGTACAGTAATATGATAACAGTAATATAACAGCAACAACAACTGGCATTTTTATAGTACTTTAGATTCATTCATTCTTTTGAACCTCATAATACCCCTGGTCTTGGCACTCACAGTTCTAGCTCTTTGGCTATTCTTCACAAGCAGTGTCAGAGATGGCTCAAGTCTCATTTCCACCAGGGCAGCAAGCCAAGCCCCAACTGGGGCTACCCCATATATCAGGAAAGCCAATCTACTGAGCGGCCTGGGGCAGCTCACTTCTCGATGGAGCAACAGTAAAACCAAAGGTGGGATGATGTTTCACAGGAGGGGTGGGGTCTCCCCTACTTGTCAAGGATGCTGGAAGTTCATGTGATGGAAAAGGAAAGAGTAGTAGACAGAAGACAGCATATTTAGAGCAGTCACATAGAAGGAAAGAAGGAAGGAAGGAAGGAGGGAGGGGAAGGAAGGAAGTAGGGTAGGGAAGGAAGGAAGGAAAGAAGAAAAGAAGGGAGGAAAGAAGAAAGGAAGAAAAGAAAGAAGGAAGGAGGAGAGGAGGGAGGGAGGGAGGAAGGGAAGGAAGGATGGAAGGGAAGGAAGGAAGAAATTAACATTTATTAAGCTTTTACTATATGCCAAGCACTATACTAAGTTCTGGGAACAGAAATACAAAAATGAAGCCAGTCCGTGCTCTCAAGAAGCTTACATTCTTTTTTTTTTAACTTTTATTTTCTTTTTTCAATTAACAATCATTTATTTTCAATCCTTCCCAACTCTGTCCACCTCAATGAAAATAAAATAAGAAAAGACCAAAACCTTTACAATAAATCTGCATCTTCAAACAAAACAAAATACCCCATTTGTCATGTGCAAAAATGTTCTAAGAGAAGACAACAAGACAGAGGTGGTCAGGAGGTAGATTTGTTGGTTTGGAGAGTTCCAGGGATGGGGGATGAATGGATAAATGACTACCCTCACTCCCATCGCTAAACCAGAGGATTTTTCCTCCCCAACTCTCACAAGAATGGAGGTGTCCCAACTCCCAGCTTGTATGAAATCCACTGCCTCACACAACCCCCTTTCTTTACTCTGCTTAACTTGGAAGTCTGCCTGTCCATAGAATACCCTCCCCAAGATCTGAGGAAGGGAGATGGAATTCAGCAAGGATAGGCTGGCTCCCCTGGCTTGTTCTATAAATTTGGTTTAATAAAGAAAGAAGAAAACAGCAATGAGAATCAGCCCTCATAAAGATAGGGAGGCATGGAGGCCTATCCCTAGGCTTCCCTATCCATCAAGCCCACTGCAGAACTGGGGCTCCAATGTCTATCTCTTGAGCCTTCCCAAATCTGAACCTGAGCCTTCTCCACCAGGTCCAATGCTCTGCCCAATAGAGCAAGTTCCTGCCCAGGCAAAGCCTTCAAGCCGAATGCCACAATCCCAGCCCCCAGGCCTGGAGCTGTCCCACATCCCAAACAACCCTCTCCCCGTGTGTGTGGATTTCGGCTCAGGGGATGCGTGACACAGCAAAGAAGCAGATGATGAACACCTGCCCAGAAGAGATAATCCACTATTAAAACACGCCTGCTGTTCTAATTATAAAGGAGACAAAATTGGGTTTAAATTGGAATTAATTGGATGCCCCCTTATCCTCGCCATCTATCTTGCACTCGCCAGCCCTTCCAGACAAGTCTGATGGAAGAAAGAAGAATTCCATCTTCCCCCCCACTGAGCACACATCCCTGAAGATGACCACCCCCCAGCCCCCAGCTCCCAGCCTTTAATCCCTTTAAAATGTTCCAAGGAGCACAGACAATCAGGACCAAGGGGACCCCCATCTCAGGCCTTACTACCCCCTTTCCACCTTGCAACCATATTCTGGATGCTTGCCTCTGGGATAGGATGAAAAGAGATTAGTTTATTCAGGGAGGCTGAGTGTCCAAGGGACGCCCCTCTCCCCAAAGCCTGGGGAAGGGAGATGGGATTCAACAAGGAGGAGCTGGGGCTGGCTCCACTGGAGTGTTCTAATAGGTTTAGAGATGACAATTTTCACATCCATACACAAATCAAGTGCCCCATATGGAAGGAGGGAGGGTTGAGACAGAGGTTAGGAGGGGGTCCTGGAAAATAAATTCAGGGCTATGATTGCTTTATCTAGAGGCATCTGCTGGCAGTTCCAGGTTTAGGAGCCTGGAGAAAGTAGCAAAATACGATGGAACCTGTCCACTATGAACTGGTATAATATAGTTATGTTCATCACTGCTCCTGAACAAACATGTCATCTCCTAAAACATCATGACTCCCATAATACTGGCAGAGACTGATTTAAAAAAAATACAACTTAAAACCACCCTGAGGTATCAACTCACACCCACAAAGCTAGCAAACAGGCCAAGAGATGGGGCACTCATGGTTGGCAAGCCTATGGGAAGATAGACACACTAATTTTCTTTTTTTTTTAATTTAAAAAAATTTTTTTTATTTTTTTAGGCAATTGGGGTTAAGTGACTTGCCCAGGGTCACACAGCTAGTAAGTATCAAGTGTTTGGTCTGAGGCCACATTTGAACTCAGGTCCTCCTGACTTCAGGGTTAGTGCTCTATCCACTGCGCCACCTAGCTGCCCCTACACTAATTTTCTGTTGGTGGAGTTGTGAATTGGTCCAACTATTTCACAAGTCATTTTGAAATTATGTAGGAAAAGTGTCTAAATGATCCTTAATGTTTGATCCAGCATTTCACTATTGAGACTACACCAAGCTGGTATATAGTATAGTATAGTATAGTAGAGCATAGCATAGTATAGTATAGTATAGTATGGTATAGTATAGTATAGTATAGTATAGTATAGTATTGTATAGCATAGCATAGCATAGCATAGCATAGCATAGCATAGCATAGTATAGCATAGCATAGTATAGTATAGTATAGTATAGTATAGTATAGTATAGTATAGTATAGTCTAGTCTAGTCTAGTCTAGTCTAGTCTAGTCTAGTCTAGTCTAGTCTAGTCTAGTATATACCAAGGAGACAGAAAAAGGATAGGAAGAAAGGAAGGAAGGAAGGGAGGGAGGGAGGAAGGGAGGGAGGGAAAGGAAGGGAAAAGAAGGGAAAAACAGATCCACCCAGTTAGCCTTAGAGCAAGTGTGATTCCTGGCCCAAAGGTCAGTGTTACATCAGAGCTCTGCCTTTTAATATGGCATTCAAGGGAATCCACAATCTGTTCCCAAGCCATCTTCTAGTTCTATGTCATAAGACAGGCCTACCTGAATTGCAGGTTCTGACTAGGCCGGGCGACTCATCATCCCATGGACACATTTGTGCTTTGTGATGGTCTGTCTCTATGACTGGTCTTCCTCTGCTTCATTGACCAACTGCCTACTAATTCAATTCATTTCAACATCAAATATCACCTATAGGCAAGAAATGACATTCAGCCCTGGGTCTACTACAAAAACAAAACTGGAAGAGCACCTGTCTTAAAGCTGCTTCCAGGGAAGTATAGTGATCACACAAGGCTCTGCCCTTGAGCCGGCTTGTTCTACTGGACTCTATCCCTTGGAGGTTCTACCCACAGGGATCACCCCGGTGCAGACAAGGTGATACGTGGCCCCAGTCTCCTTTCAGAGAACTATAGTCCTGCATGACCACCAGCCTCCTAGATATCTCCTTCTGGACAGCCTGTGGGCATCTCCCACTCAACTCATACCAAGGGAGAATCATCATCTTCTTCTCCCAACCCGAACCTTCTAAGTTCCCTATATATACTGAAGGCAGCACCGCCATCTTGGTCAGCAAGGTTTCAAACTGCAGAGCCATCATTTACTTTATGCTCTCCCTCACCCCCACCCCACCACATGTCCAATCAGTTCCCAAATTCTGTTGATTTTTACCTTCTCCATATTGTTTTTATTTACCCCCTCTATCACTCATTACTTCTCTCTTGGATTCTGATAACAAGCCCCTAACTTATCCCTTTGTCTTTGGACTCTTGCCTCTCAAACCATCTTTCATATGGACAATAAGATAGTCTTCTTTAGACACGGGTCTGACAATGACACCCCTCTATTAAAAAAATTTCAGTGGCTCCTTCCTCTCTCTAAGCTAAAATACAAACTCTGCAGCCTGGTATAAAAGCCCTCTATATTCATAGGTGTAAAGCTGTATGGATCCAACCCTTTCATTTTAAAGATGAGGAAATTGACACTCAAGAAGTTAAGTCACGGGCTCCTAAGGGGCTGAGGGAGATCATCAATCACCGCCTTTGTCTCTAAATTCAAGCTATAACACCAGGCTTTCACCCACTGCTCTCCTCCCAGGACACTCCTCCCAGATTCACCTGGATCCCCAATCTAATTCTAGGAGTGCCATTCCCTCCTTTGGAGATCCTTCTCCCTCCCCCTAACCTAGGACTCTGCCACTCCCCTAGAAAGCCTCCTTTTCTACTGCTGGCTCCTGATCCCTCCACTCAATACTCCTCCTTCTCCCCCTTCCCCTGCCTCCTCTTATTGGGAGATATGGCTTCTTGAAGGCTTTGTTCCCCAAGCCTCCCCCACCCCAATCTGCCCTCAAGCCTCCCTTGGCCTGGAAGGGAGTCCAAGCCTCTTCCCTGCTTGCTCCCAAGCCTGCTGATTCACTAGGCTGTGTAGCTTATAACCAGACAAAGTCGTGCACCTGCAGGGAGAAATAAGTCATCATTTCCCACTCAAGGGAGATTTTCATCTCCTGTGTGCATGTGTGTGTGTTGTAAATATTGGGTCATTTCCTAATTCTGAGGTTGAGTCATAGCTTGCTCAGCGGCTAAGGGGAGTTCAATGTCTGCCTGATAGAAGAATGGGAGTGGGGGAGGGGGGTACTGTCTAGCTACTGCTGGCCAGTTCTAGCTCTAACTGCCATGTTTGCTGTGTGACCTTACCGAAGTCCCACAGACCAATGGGTGTGGGGTGGGGTGGGGGTGGGAAATGAGGAACGGAGCTGTCATCAAAATAATTCTTCAAATTTACTCACACACACACACACACACACACACACACACACACACACAATAAATTTACTAACATACTGGCTGTGTGACCCTGAGCAAGTCACTTAACATCTCAGCACTCTGGGCAACTCTTTAAGACTATAACTTGTACTTACATTAGTAGAAAGAGTTTCCTCACCTGGGAGTTCTTGTACCAATAAAACCTTTAATCAACTATTTTAATTCAATACTTCAAGGATCTGCCATTTTGTCATTATGGACACCTCTGCTTAAACTTGTCTCCAATACAGTCATTTAGGAGATGGTTTCTGAAAGCTGCTGCGCTTTGTCCCTCCCTCCCCCGCCCCCAAAAACACAAAACAAAAACAAAACATGACTCTACCTACAACCTGGTGATGAGGCTCTCTTAGCTTACCCAGGTTGTTGATCCAGGGACAATAGGCCCATAACCAGGTCACAGGCTCCAATCCTTCCCAGCTCGGTAGCACCTATAAGAACTTGTTTGCCTTAGGAGATTATTTCCCTGTTTTAGTGCCTTCCCTGTGGAATTATCCTCAATTTACCTTGTATATAACTTATTTGTACATAGGTGTTGGCATGTTTTTTTCCTCCACTAGACTGTGAACTCTTTGAGACTGTTTTTTTGCCTTTCTTTGTATTTTTAGCACTTACCACAATGCCTGGCATATGACCGGTACCTTATAAATGCCTGTTGACTTGTGTTTACTTGACTTGTTTTCCATGGGCATAGCCTTGAGAACTCTAGGATTGCTTCCTGCTCCCTCCACCTCCATGAGGCACCAAAGGAAGACTTTAAAGAGGGATTAAAGAGACTGGAACCCTTTTATCCAAGAAGAAAAGCCGGAAAGGTGGTGGGAGAGCTTACCGGCAGCCTCCGGGCTTTGAAAAATCCTAAACTGGGAAGTAGGGAATGCTTCAACCCTGCCCTTGTTTGAGTAATCAAACAAGTGCAATCACTGACATTGATATGAGGGGTCCCAAAAGTTGTAGTACAGTTTTAAGCTTTGGTTGTGTCAAAACTGCACTAAGACTTTTGGGACACCCTGCATAGCACTTTATACTCATTAGCTCATAGGAGCCTCACAATGGCCTTGAGAACAGGTGCTAAAAAATACTATCTCCATCTGCAGAAACTGAGACTCAGGGAGTTTACACCACTGACTAAGGTGAACAGCAGCCAGGATTTGAACCCAGCTCTTCTAACAGCAGCACTTATGCTCTTTCCATGCCGTTATATCATTCTCTCTAAGCTGTGGAACATGGGATTGATATCACAATGAGTTCTCAAATGGCAAGGCTGCTCAGTGATATGCAGGAGAGGAAGCAGAATGTCTCTCTAGATCAGGAGCTCTTAGGTTCTGTGAACTTTCTCTCTCTATATATATATTTATACATATATATGCATATACACATGTATATACACATATATGTATGTATACATATAACTAATTTATATAGTTAATTTCCTTTGCAACTCCATGTATTTTACTTTATGCTTTTAAAAATATTACTCTGAGAAAGTGGTCCACAGGTTTCACCAGACTATCAAAGTCCATTATGTACACACACACACACACACGTATGAATTCTTGTCCTAGAGAGCTCTAAAACCTGAGCCAATGCCCCATGGCTGGAGGTGGGGGAATGGGAGAGCAGGATTCAAAAAGAGGTGATTGTTTGAGAAGCTGAATTATACTTATCAATCATGCAAGAAGACTTGATGGGGTGTTTACTATGGATAAGGCTCTAAAACAGAGTATATGCCCACTAGAACTTCACAATCTAGTTGAAGAGACAGGCACACATACATCACAGTGTATGGTAAGCACTAAATGAGGGGTGCAGAAAATCCCTTTGGGGGGGCATCTCAAAGAAGACTTCCTAGAGGAGATGAGACTGAAATCCTGAGGGCTTAGTACTACCTAGTCCTCAATAGCAGTTTCTCTGCTGAGCTAGACAGAGGCTGGCTAATCCCAGAAGACAATAATTGGGAGAGAAAGGAGAAAAGGCTTTCTTATGAAGTGCTGTCCATCCCCATAGATTGGGGCTTTTTCCCTATAGGCTTCTTCACCCTATACTCTCCTCAGAGTGCTTGTGAACCTATGGACACAGTATCCTGAACACACACACACACACACACACACACACACACACCAGCAAATAAACCAATTCACCTGACTTAAAGACTGGAAGGGAGAAAAGACAAAAAGATGTCTCTGTTCATATGGCTGCCACCAGAGTGGACCATCAAGTCCTCCATGAATGTTATGACACTATAGGATTCCTGACCCCCCCAATGTGAGAAATATTGCCATAGTGACCCATATCAATAGAGTCCTCTAAGGCTGAAAATGTGTTTCTCTCCCGGCAGCCTTGTGAAATTAGTGCAAGAGTTATTTTCATTTTATAAGTGAGGAATGAAACCCAGATAATACAGGTCAAAAAAACAAGACTCCAACTCTTACCACCTGACTATAGGTCACTGAATACTACTAACTCAGGGCTCTTTCTATCATGCCCACCTTCATATACTATATGAGCTGAGATAGAAAAAAATTATGTATTACCTCCCCAAGGTCTGGCTACTTACTTCCTGGAATATGACCCCAAAGAGACAGACAGACAGAGAGAGAGAGAGAGAGAGAGAGAGAGAGAGAGAGAGAGAGAGAGAAATGAGACAGAGAGAGACAGAGACAAAAACACAGGGAGAGACAGAGACAGAGAAAGACAGAAGGAAACAGAAAGAGAGAAAGACAGTGAGAGGCGTAGAGAGACAGAGACACAAAGTATGTGGTGTGTGTGTTAGAGAGAGAGAGAAAGAGAAAGACAGACACAGAGAGACACACACAAAGACAGAGAAAGACACGGAGTACGTGGGGGTGAGAGAGAGAGAGAGAGAGAGAGAGAGAGAGAGAGAGAGAGAGAGAGTTACAATGGATCCCTTTGGAATAACATCTGCCAGAAGTGCAACAATGGATCCTTTCAAAGTAACCATGTCGGCATTGCCAACAACAATGTATAGGAGGAGAGGAACAATGTTTATGCTTCCAGAGCAACAATATATGGTTTGGAGCAGTAACAATGCATGCTTTCACAGTAACAATGCTTGCTTGTGAGTAACAGTGTGTGCCCGAGAAACAGCATGTGCCAGAGGAGGAACAATGTACGATCTGGAAATGCAAGCGTTGGCCCAGGGAAGAGCAAAGCCTGTGCAGAAGGAGTCAACAACATGCTGTTGTTTTTGCTGTTCACAGGTTCAGATGCAGGACTGGAAGGGCCCACAAAGGTCGCAGGGAAGGATTTGAAGGTAGAGGACTCTCCAGGTTCAAATTCAGGCTCTGCTCCTTACTACCTATACAACCATGGCATTCATCACTTCTGAGTCTCGGTTTCCTTATCTGTAAAATGAGGGGTTCTATTAGGTAATCTCTAAATTCCCTTCCAGCTCTAAATCTCTGATCCCGGTCCACACCCTCCTTTTTTTTAAAGATGAAACTGAAGCCCAGAGCACTAAAGGGGATTTGCCCCAAATCACACAGTGGTGGTGCTAGGATTTGAACCCAAGTTATATGGGTCCAGAGACCATAGTCCATGTGCCAGGGCAGTAAAAACCTGGGCCTCAGAATTAATGACACCTGCAGGTAGTCTCAACATGTGCTGAAAAGCAATGAAGTGTGTTAACAGAGTGATGACCTGTGTATGCAGGGAGGAGGAGCAAGACGAAGGCTCGTCACAGCTGATCTTGAATGACGCTTCTTTCTAGCCCCAGATTGTAAAGGAATGCAGAGGCCACCCTAACCAACGCCCTCATTTTACAGATGAGGAAACTAAGGTCCAGAAGGTTGAGTGACTTGCTGAAGGTCACACCACTCAGAAGCATCTGAGCTAGGATTCGAATCCAGGGTCTCTGTCCCGAGAGCCAAATGTACCATGTTGCCTCCTCAGAAGAAACATGCTATCATCAAGAAAGGAGGGCAGCAGTGAGGTGGGTGATCGTGGGGCACCCAATCGGATCCCTCTGTCCTCACCAGGTACTGTAGGCCTGGGCAGAAACGGGAGGAAACAGAGAGTAGATGTATACCCAACCTCTGGCTTCAGCAAGAAAGAAGCAGGTGGGTTCTGCGTCAGGATCAAAGTGATCTTGCCATCAGCATCTTCCAGGACAGCCTTAGTCCCAAAGGCTTTTCCTGATTGAATTAGTATTTTCTCTTTTTGGGGGGGGAGGGCGGGGTTAGCAATGGGGTTAAGTGACTTGCCCAGGGGCACACAGCTACTGAGTATTATGTGTCTGAGGTCAGATTTGAACTCAGATCCTCCTGACTCCAGGGCCGGTGCTTTATCCACTGCGCCACCTAGCTGCCCCAAGATTTTCTCTTTTATCATTAGTTGTTCTTCAGTGATTTTTCAGTTGTGTCTGACTCTTCATGACCTCACTTGGGGTTTTCTTGGCAAAGATATTGGAGTAGTTTGCCATTTCCTTCTCCAGCTCATTTTACAGATGAGAAAACTGAGGCAAATAGGGTTAAGTAACTTGCCCAGGGTCACACAGCTAGTAAGTGTCTGAAGCCGGATTTGAACTCAGGAAGATGAGTTTTTCTGACTCCACTGTGCCACCTAGCTGCCGTTTCTCATTAAGGGAGGGGAAAATATCAAAGGAGGATATTCACTGATGACCTACTATGTCCCTGTGCTAAGGGATAAAAAAGAAGCCAAAGAATAGTTCATTCCTCCAGCCCCCAAAAAACCTTGCAAAGCAACCCCTTTCCATCCCATCTCACTATGGCAGCCCAGCCCAGACTGATCAGCTCTCACTCCCTCACCCTGAAAGTCCCCTTTCTTCACGGGGCGTCAGGCATTTCTGGAGTTCCTTAGCTAAGAGACACACCTCTTCTCTTGGTCGATCTTTTTCATCCCTGCCCCTCAATGGCTGCTCTAATCCTCTGGAGGAAGAATCCCTGAGCTTTAAGTCCAAAGTATTTCAGGTAGCCCCCCCCCCACACACAAGGAAATATATGGTACGGATATCTATGAAACAGCAGGATGGGTAACCAGCTGGACCCAGAGATTTTTGAGAGCAGGGGAAGATGGGCTGACTGGCTGGTTGTTGTTAAGGAGGAGTATTTATGTTGAGAGAGCAGCAAGGTTGTTTGGAGGCAGGGGGATGGATAGAATGACCTCCTCACATTACCCAAGGCTTGCCTTTTGTCAGGTCTCCCCCCACCCCCCAGACTTTGAAAGTAATGAACAAGGAAAAGGGGAAGTGTTTAGGGCCACCTCCATTTCTATACACACCTTCACGCATGTATACACACGCCCATATGTACCACCCCTCTCATACAGACTTAATCACAATCTTTATTACCATGGACCAAACCTAAGTGGGCCGTTTCAGAAGGCAGCAGGCTCCCTATCGGCAGAGATTCTTAGAATCTAGCTTCAGAGTTACAAGTGACCTCAGAGGCAATTTACTCCAACCCCTCCATTTTACACATGGGGAAACTGAGGCCCAGAAGCATTAAGTAACTTGCCTAAAGTCATATATAAAAAGCATCAGAATCAAGATTTGAACCCAAGCCCTCTAACCCTAGAGCCTAGAGCTTTTCCTACTCTATCGCTCTATGCAGAGGTTGGCAGGAATGTTACAGAAAGGATTCTGGCTTCCGGGATGGATTGGATTGGTTGACCTCGAAGCTCCCTCCTAACTTGGAGATTCTGTGGTTTCCCATCTACCTTGGAGAGTGTGTGGCCTTCAGTGATCCCATTCTACCAGCACATGCTGCCAGGACTGAGGGAGATCATTTACCCTTATCTCAGAGATTCGTAGATTTGGAGCTGAAAGGGAGCTTAGAGAGAATGAGTCCAACCCTCTCATTTTACAGGTGAGGAAGCTGAGGCCAAGGATGTTATGTGATTGTCCAGGGTCACGGAGGGAGTAAGTAGCCAGACTGGGATCAGAATCCTGGTTCCTCTGATTCCAGAGCTGATGCCCCCTCTGCTAAGGTACCATTCTGTGTGTCCTAAGTAGCTCAGGCTACGTTGACCCTTGTTAATGAGAGCTGAGAGGGTGCATGTGCATGTGCGTGTGAGTGTGGTGTGTGTGTGTGTGTGTGTGTGTGTGTGTGTGTGTGTCCAGGCTGGGGAGAAGGAGAAAGGGAAGGGAAGGATGTGGGGAGCAGAACAGTGGATTCTGCCCAGCAGTGACCAGCACAGGGCTGACCTGTGAATGAACTGGCCAAAAGGGGGAAGAGAAAGGAAATAGCTTTGATTCTTTTTAAGGCCTGGTTTCCTTGGCCTGCTGCCTGGCTCCTTTATGGCCCTGGCCCCAGGCTGCCTTCCCTAGTTATCCCCACAGGCTTCTTGGGTCCCTGAGCCTCTGGCTCCATAGTCCTGGCTCTGGGTTGGGGAAAGAAAGACTCCCAACTTAGACAGGACCACACATTAACTGTGAAAGGACTGTCTTCTCCTCAGTCTCCTTTAGGGATGGCCAGAATAGATTCCATGTAGCAGACAGAGCCCTAGGCCTGGAGTCTGGAAGACCTGAAATTCAAATCCAGCCTCAGATACTTAGTAACTGTGTGATCCTGGGCAAGTCATTTAATCTGTTTACCTCAGTTTCCTCATCTGTAAAATGGGGATAATGATAGCACCTACAGATCTGTAAAATACATAGCACAATATCTGTCACATAGTAGGTGTCCTGGAGACTTGCTTTGATCCCTGCCTTTCCCTTGGGAAAACTCAGAAAGGAAATGGAAGGGGAGGGGTGGTTTGTGCCATCAGTATTTACACACAGGAATGGGGCAGTGTCCAGGAACTTAGGCCTGGATGTCCCCTCCCCTCTAAAGACTCACAGGGCAGGCCCACCTTCCTCCCCTCAAGTTTCTAATGCTCTTTGAGGAAAAGGTGCTGAGACCACTCTGATCCTCTTCTTCTCCTCTCTCTTCTCCCACCTTTTCAGAGTCAAAGATCTGTCTTCCAGGCAGCTTTGGCCAAATGACTGGCCCCTGATGAATCCCCATTACTCTAGTGCTTTCGACTTTACACATTGCTTTCCCCACACTTACCTTGGCAGGAAAGTAGAATATTTCTCAGTATCCCCACTTTGTAAGGGAGGAAACCAAAACTCAGAGCAGTTTTAAGTGACTCACCCAGGATCACACTGCTAGTAAATGCCAAGGAGGATTTGAATCCAGCCCTCTTGACTTATGGCCCAGTATTCTTTCCACCGCACTATAATGCCTCTGGAGGTGCAATCACTGTATACTTTGTCAAGGCTAGGATTCTTACACTGGATCTCTTGTCCATCATGTAAAGGGCTACAGGTAGAAGGAGGGCAGGTCATCTCATTCCCCACTTCCATTCCCACCTTCACTTTGCTCCATCTCAGCTCCAGATACTATGAAGAGAAATGTTTATCTATACTTTCACCCTCCGCTCTCTTAGCTCCCTGAAGATCGAGAAAACCAACTTGGTTGCCACGGAGACAGCACAGCCAAAGCCAGGCTTGATTGGGATGGGGATGGTGGGGAGTTTGGGAAGCCCAAATTTTCACAGAGGGTGGGGGTGGGGTGGGGTGGGAGGATAGGCAAATGGGGCAAGGATGGGGGGCATGCAGGTAAAAGTCCAATTCAGAAGACGGGAGCAGGTCTACACCAAGCTCTGCCTGAGAGCTCTTGCCCCATCTTGAGCTCCTTTCTATGGTGTTACCAGAGCTCAGAGTTGTTAGGTGACTTGTCCCAGGTCACACAGTGAGGCTGAGAGGCTTAGGGAGAGCTCTAGGCTACTGCCTCAGCTGGGGCAGAAGGGCCGTGGCTGCCTGCCCTCACTCTCTGGCTGTCCTTCTTTCAAGAGGCCTTCAATGAGGCTGTAATAGGCACCGGGGTTCCCTTGGAAACAGAGCACTGTCTTACCCTTTTGTTAGCTGCTCAGACATTGAGCAGTGAGGAGGGTGAAGCCTGAACCAAGGAGTAGGGGTAACGGAGGGGAGCCCCACAGCTGGGTTTCAGGTCCCAGACCACTAGCCCAAGGCCCCTGGGGAAATTGGGGGTGGGGGAGCCTGTGGCTCCAGGGAGCTCAGGAAAAAGGCCCCAGAACCTTCTCTGCCTGGTACTTTCCTTCAGGAGAATACTGTCTCAGACCCAGGGAAGGGATTAAGCTCAGATCCCTCAGATCCCTCAGAGGTGGAAGAAGGGTGTCAGGACCTCTAGGAGCTCTGTGGAGAGCCACCCACATATGGAAGCAGATGGCTCCATCTCACTCAGTGACACACATGTCCTCCCACACACACATAGCCCCTCATCTATGCAACTTCCTCCAGGCACGTGCACACACCCCTGCACTCCCATCCAGTCATTTAGTCATTCATTCAACTAACTTATTAAAAGATGACTGGGTGTAGAACATTCTATTTGGCACTGGGGAAACATAAAGTTTAGATATTTAGATAAAATAGGTAAAAAAGATCTCTTTTGGAACTGGGGGCGGGGAGACAAACACAGAAAACAGTTATTATTGGAAGTGCATTGTGGAGCTGTGCAAAAAAAAAAATCTATATGAGGTCCAAGGGAGGGTTATTCCCTAGCCATGAGGAATCAGAAAAGGCTTCTTGGAGGAGGTGACATTTGAATTATACCTTAAAGGATTGGTCAGAATCACAGAATTTCAGAGTTGGAAGGGACATCCATGACCACACACTTAGCAGGTGGCCATTCAGTCTTTGCTTGGAGTCATCCACCAAGGGAGATCCCCCCCTCCTGAGGCAGCCCATTCCGTTGGTGACAGGTCTAGTTGCAGGAAAAGATTCCTAATTTCAAGACTCAACTTCCCTCCTTCCAACTTCTAGCTATTTCTCCTGGCTCTCCCACTTGGTTCAAGAAAGAACAAGTCTGATCTCTTTCCCTCATAGCCCTTTAAATATCCTCCACCAAGTGGCCAAACTGATATTCCTAAAGCATAGTTCTGACCACTCCCTTGCTCAAGAGATGCCAGTGGCTCCCTATTGTCTCTGATGTTGGTATTGCTTCTTCTTTGTATCTCTAGGATAAAATATAAACTCTAAAGTTTGGCACTTAAAGCTCTTCACAGTCTGACCCCAACCCACTTTTCCAGATTGATCTCATATTATTCCCCTTCTCACATTCTATGTTCCAAACAGATTGACCTAATTACTTTTCTTAGACTTGGCCTTTTCTCTCCCACCTCCACACCTTTGCCCCCTCATACCTGGAATGTACTCTTTCCTTAACTCCCCTGCTTATAATCCGTAGCTTTATTACAGATTCAGCTCATGTGCCACCTCCTTCGTTAGACCTTTCCCAGTCTCCTCAGATGTTAGTGGCCTATCTCCTCAAAATTACTTTGTTATGTACAGGCTATCCCAAGTCTTAGTGTGGGTTTAAGATACCAAAAGCTTTGGTAACTGCGCTAAAATTTTAGGGACATCTGGTATTCTGTATTGGCTTCTCTGTCAGCAAGTTGTCCACCCTGTCCACTGAGCCCAGAAACTTTTGTCTTTGCCCTTGTATCCCTAGACTAGCTAAGTGTCTCACACAATACATGCTTCATAGATGCCGGAAGAATCAAAGAATGACAGCTGTTATGCCCCCCAAGCCTTCTCTTCAGATTAAGCCTCTCCAGTTTCTCCACTTGATTCCCATTTATCATGGACTTGAGGTTGTCCTCTGAATGCCCTTTAGCTTATCAATGTTTTTCTTAAACCACGATACCCAGAACTAAACACTATACTCCAGATGTGATCTGATTAGGACACAGTTCAGAGAAGGCTATCACTTCCTTGTTTCCCCAAGCTAGGCCTCTCTTCATCGCAGTCCAAGTTTGCAGTAAAGTCAGCGAGAAGGCACAGTGCATAGATAGAGTTCTGGAACTGGAGTCGGGAAGACCTGGATTGAAATTCAGCCTCACACACTTATTAGCTTCAAGTTACTTAACCTCTGTCTGCCTCAGTTTCCTCAACTGTAAAATTGGGCTAATAATAAAACCTACCTCACAGAGTTGTTGTGAGGACCAAATGAGATAATATTTGCAAAGTGCTTAGCACAGTGCCTGACATATAGAGAGTAAATGATTATTCCTTCTCCCTCCCCATCTAGCAATGCCTCCTGTCCTGTGTTTGTAAGCTTTAGTGGGTGGAAGGCTCTACATTTATTTCTATCATTTTATTAGATTCAGCCCAATGTTTTGGCTTATCAAGATCTTTTTTGGAGTCTGACTGTCATCC
Organism: Vombatus ursinus; assembly: GCF_900497805.2. Taxonomy (NCBI): domain Eukaryota; kingdom Metazoa; phylum Chordata; class Mammalia; order Diprotodontia; family Vombatidae; genus Vombatus; species Vombatus ursinus. The sequence goes on from NW_020940527.1 coordinate 1,707,535, forward strand.
ATTGAGAGCTGTCCCTCCCAGCTTTGTACCACTTGCAAATGTGTCAAGCATGCCATGTGTACGTTCAGTCAAATCTTTGATAAAAATCTTAAATGCCATATAACCAAGCACAGATCTCTGTGGCAATTCACTGGAGACCTCCTTTCAAGTTACCATCCCCATAATCAATTATTCTTTATGTGTCTAGTCATTCAACCATGAATCTATGTAAATACATTATTGTCTCGCCTTCATCTCTCTACCTTTTCCATAAGGATACCACAAAATATTTTGTCAAATACTTTGCTAAAATTTCAGGACACTATTTCTGTAGCATCTCTTTAATCTACCACTTTAGAAACTTCGTTCAAAAAAGGTCCAGTCAGGCATGACGTTTCCTTGAAATAGCCATACTGCCTTTTTAAAGTGATCACTGCTACCTTTTCTTTGAATTCACTAACCATTACTTTAATAATCTTTGTCGAATTTCATCAGAAATTAAATGGGAGAAGAGCAGGAAGGAAGATATTATGTGGATATGGAATAGAACAAATTCACAAAAGCAAGAATAAGTGAAATACTGTTTCAAGGCAGGGTGAGAAAGAGCAGTCCAGTTTGGATAGAGTAGAGAGTATATGGAGGGGAGTGACATAAGGCTTGAAAAGATAGCTTGATTCCAGCTTAGGGAGTGACTTGAATGTTTGAACTTTCCTGGGGAGGCCATAGGGAGCCATTGAAGATTTTTGATCAGGGAAACATCATGACAAGATTTTTGTATAAGAAAGATTATTCTGGCAGGAGTATGAAATGTGAATTTGAGGAGGCAGAGACTGAAGGCAAGAAGACCTATAAAGAAACTGCTGCAATAATCCAGGGGAGTGGTAATAAAGGCTTCTACTAGGGGACAAATGTGAGAGATGTGTCAGAGATGGAATTGAAGCAGAATTCTTCCCCTGTTTCATTCCTGGCAATTATTAAATTCCTGCATTATTAAAGTAATGGTTAGCAAATGCAAAGAAAAGATAGCAGTGATCATTTTTTAAAAAAGAAATATAGCTATTTCAAGGAAATGTCATGCCTGACTAGACTTTTTTTGGACAAAGTTACTAAAGTGGTAGATTAAAAGAAACAGTGTTCCTAGATATTAGCAAAGCATTTGATAAAATATTTCATGGTATTCTTGTGGAAAAGATGTAGAGATGAGGGCTGGACGTAGATTCACAGTTGAATTAATCATGTTGACCAGTTGGCTACTGCACTGCCCAGGAACACCCTCAAGTTCATGAACACATACTCACAGTCACACACACACACACACACACACACCAACTCCTTCCTCCAAATATATGTATCCCGTATTGTACCTATCTATATATTTATAGGAATACAGTACACACTTACTCATGCAAACACAACCCTAAAGACAGATTTCAGTGCACTCCTCTCCTTTCCCAACCCAACAGGCATAATTACATTGTTCTTTGCAGGTTCTCCTTTCCTTTGTCCCTAAGACCTTTAAGCACTAAACAGAGACCACCTCATTCATGGCATTCTTAGGATCTATAAGCTCTGCAGAAACAAGGAGCCAAGACTTCAATCCATGATCCCGAGAGCAGAAGCATAGTTAACAGTATTTGCATGATGATGAAAGGAGAAACAAAAACAACATTGCTATGAGAATATATTATGGACCAAATGACCAGATGGAGCATATTGCTAATGCTTTACCAATATATATCCCTCAAAATGACCAGAGGCAAATGATGGTCTCATTTGCCCATCTCAGGTCATTGAAGGGAGAAAAAAAAAAGACCATTCTGGGTTGTGATGGAAGCCTCTTGGGATCTGGCTGAGCTCTCCTAATCTGCATCCTTCTGGATGAACCCAGAGTTCTGGGTGGGGGAGGAGAAATTGCAGGTGAGAAGACCCTGAGGATTTTTCAGTCTCTGCTTCACTGGGGTGGTCCCTGCTGTGGTCCCTCCCAATCATGTACCTGCTTGACCTATAACAGGCCCTTTCAGAGATGCCTCTCATACCTCTTTAATAAGCCTGGAGTAAAGGGAGAAGTTAATCACTTAATCAACAAATACTTATTAAGTTATTAAATATTTATTATTAGGTATCCCACCAGGCACTGTGCTAGGTGTAGGGTGGGAGTGGGTACAAATATAAAAGCGAAACATTCTCTCCCCTCAAGGAGCATGCTTACATTCTATCATCAAGCCAAAATCTACAGCCATACACAAAATATATGGAAGGTTATTTGAGAGGATTGGAAGGTTACTAGTGTCTCCAAGCTCAAACAAAACCTGTGTGTTCTCACTAGTTCCTGTATCTGAACACAGCTGGGTGACCCTCCCCCCTTCCTTCCTACCTCACAGTATGGTCAGGGAACTTCAAGGGGAGAGGGAATGTTTGCAATGAGCACAGTACATCTCATTGACTCTACATTTCAATTTCTCTGTTTGCCCTCTGCCTTCTTCTATTCTTTTGGCCATTGAAGCAGAGATCATCCTTTTCCACCATGGTCACCCCTCTGTTCTGCCTCCACTTCTCCCTTTCCTGGCATCTGTTTCCTGCTTCCTGACCTCTTCCCAGCCTGAGGTCCCTCCCATCCACACTCATAGTCCTGTGGCCACATTCCACCTCCTCATTGGACCCAGCCAAGAGAGGTAGAGGTAGATATAGGAAAAACACACAAGACAGAAGAGGCAGGGACGGGACAGACAAGAGATACCAGGACAGGTACAGGACAAACAAGAAAGACAGGTAGCAGATATAAGAACAGTAGGAACAGAGATAGGACAAAAAGGGACAGGCGAAAGAGAGACAGAGATGGAAGAGGTGGAGAGATGGGGACAAGGAAGACAAGGAGACAGAAGTTGTCAGAGGCAGAAGAGATGAGGGAGACAGAGGAAGACCAGGAACAGGAGAAATGAGACAAGCAGGGGAGACAAGAGAGAAAAAGACAGGAAAGACAGTGAAAGAATAGGCAGGGACAGGAGAAACCACAGGGCCTCAGTTTTCTCCTCTGGAAAATGAGGGGCATAGACTGAATGATCTCTAAGGCCCCTTCTAGCCCTGATCTTATATGGCTCAATACGGTAATCAGACCTTGGCTCCTGTAAAAACCAAAGGAAGACTCTCCTTGTCATTGTCTCCTTAGCCAGTCCTCCTGGAATCTGCTCTGAATGCTCTGGTGACTATAAGGACTGACAGGGGCATGTCACTGAGGGCAGAGGGAGGGGCTACAACTCAATGTTGCTAGGGGGAACACTCCATAAAAAGACTTAATAAATGAAGGCTCAACACGCAAACCTCTGGCTCCCTCACTTCCCACAAGGACTAGGGAACTTGCACTTTCATTCTACTAGGGGGGATTTTGATTTGATGGGAGGAAACATGAGTATGGGGAGGGGGGATGGAGGGAAACAGATGCTACAACTGATGACTGAGGGAGGCATTGTGGACACTCTCTCCATCAGGGCAGCTCACAAGTCAGCCATGTCTGTCCTCTTTGTGGGATTCTTGCCCATGTTGGCCCAAAAACCCACCCCAGGGAGAGCATCCTATGTGCTGGCCCCCCTCCTCTTGATATTCTGAGAATGCCAATGGAGCATACAAGCTATCTGTCCATTTTTCCTCCCTCTTGCTATATGACTGGTCCTTGTTAAAGCCATACATTTCTCTGATGACACCCGTCCCTGACTTCCTTCATAATTTCTTGTCTGTTGTGTGTTGCAGCCAGCATGTACCATCATTCAACACACTGAACAAACACTTTTTAAAATGTACTCTATGCAAGGCAGCATGCCAGGCCAACAGGTATAAAAAACCAAATGAACACATCTCTGCCCTCAAGGAGTGTGTGCTCTATGCGGATATCCAATATGTGCTCAGATAAGTAAACACAAGATAATTTGAGGAGAGAGAGAGATCACTAAGAAATAGCAATCAGGAAAGGCTTCTAGTAGCAAGAGACATCTGAGCTAAGCCTTGAAGGAAGAGGCAGAGGTGAGGAGGGAGAGCATGCTAGATACGGGATAGGCTCTTCAAAGGCATGAAACATCAATATGGCCTGGGAAAATGGAGTCTGCCAGTCTGGCTGCAGTGTAGAATGATTGAAGGGGAGATAGATGAAATAAGATTGGAAGGGTAGGTGGGAGCCAGAATGCAGAGAGTTTAAATACCAGGCTGAGGAATGTGTAGTTTATTCTAGAAACAACAGAGAGCCATTGAAGGTTTTTGAGCAGGGAAGTGGCATAATCAATGTCTTAGGAATACTAATCTGGCAGCTGTGTGAAGAATGGATTAGAAGGGAGAGAGCCCAGATGTAGGGAAACCAGTCAAGAGGTGTTAGCCCCAGAGAGGTGGTCGTAAGAGTGGAGAGAAGGGGACAGATATGAAAACGATTGGAGCGGTCTAACTGCCAAGACCATGAGCTCTCCATTGTCCTTTGGGCAATCCTCAACTCTATTTTTTCAGACTGTAGTTTTTCATGGAGAAAGGACTTACATGGACACACATCATTGAATTGCTATTGTCATTGTTATGAGGTCTCTTTCCTGTTTCCCAGGTGGATTGTGAAAATGCCATGCACAGTCGGGAGGTTTCCTGATGAGTGGTTGATTGCAGATCTGGCTGAGGCTGGCTCTGGGAATCAGAGTTCTGCCCATTTGACCCCAGCTCCTGCCCACCCTGGGACACTTCGGCATCTGCTCTCATCTGCATCATAGGCAGAGCCCAGTGCTCCAGATCCAGTCTTGAAAGCAGCAAGGCTATGACTGGGCAGGAAGTGAGCAGTGTCCTAGCGACAGCAGGGTGTTTGCTATGGCTGGGAGGCAGCACTGCTTGTTAAAAGGAGAGGCCCCTCTCCAAACCAAAGAGGTGAAAATCAGTCCTGAGCCATCCTAGCCCTTCCCGTTTTTGTCACTGATCCTGTCAGAACATCATCAAAATATTTATCAAATATTTGGCCCTCAATCTCCCATATCTTTCCTCTTTCTTTCCCATTGAGTATGGGCAGAGCTCTAGCCTCAGAAATGAATGATAAGCCCTTCTGGGATGTTTCCTTTGGAGTATTAACCAACCTGGACAGCAATAATAATTATAATAGCACCTGGAAGATTTGAAAAACATTTTACCTAAAATTACCTTGTCTGAACCTTGGAATGAAGCAAGTACTATTGTTTTTATCCCTGTTTCCCAGATGAGGAAACTGAGGCTCAGAGAGGATAAGGGACTTGCCCAGGGCCACATGGCCAGTGTGTCAGAGGCAGGATTTGAACCCAAGTCTTCCTCATTTCAGGGCCAATTCTCTACCCACTAGATTATACTGCCTCTCTCTCTTTCAGGTTATCAGAGAAAGTTATCTGTTCTTTGAAAGATGGGGAAAGTGCTCAGATTTATAGAACTGATGATGGAAGGGACCTTAGAAGTCATCTCGTCCAACCTCTTGGATTCACAGGTGAGGAAACGATCTAGAAAAGTTAAGTGACTGATTCAAGGTCACATAGGCTTAATTCCTTCACAAATCCAAGATGTCATCACTAAAGCAAATCACAAGCACAAACCCTCCATTGAATCATAGCTTTAGAGCTGGGAGGGACTTCCCAGATCTAGTACAACCTCCTTATTTTATGGATCGGAAATTTGAGAACCAGAGAATTTAAATGACCCGCCCTCATTTACACAGTCTTCTGGTTAGCATTATTAAGACCTCACTATGTGTCAAGCATGGGCAGCTAGATAGTGTAGTGGATAGAGAGCAGGCCCTGAATTCAAATCTGGCCTCAGACACTGGCAACTTGTGTGACCCTGAACAAGCCACTTATCCCTGTTTGCTTGTTTCCTCATCTGTAAAATGAGCTGGAAAAGGAAATGGCAAAGCTACTTCAGTATCTTTGCCAAGAAAACCCCATCTGGGGTCATGAATAGTTGGATATGACTGAAAACAACTGAACAAAAAAATATGTTAGGCACCGTGCTACGTGATGAAGATACAAAGAGAGGCCAGAACACAAGTGCCTGCCCTCAAGGAGCTTACGTTCTAACTCAGGAGACAACAGGCAAATGTCTATAGACAGAATAAAGGGAATGGGGATCTCAGAAGAAAGGCCTAGCAGAGGGGGTGGGGTGGAGGGCTCAGGAAAGATTTCTTGGCAGGTGGGATCAGAGCTTCTTCTTGAAGGAAGCCAGGGAAGCCAGGTATGGGAGGTAATGACAGAGAGCACTTCAGGCCCGGGAACAGTGAGTGAGAATGAATAGAGCCAGGAGATGGGGGAGAAACATTAACAGGCCAGTGTTAATGCATCAAAGGGTATATGGAGGAGAGGACAGTAAGAAGCCTGGAAGGGTAGGAAGGGCCCAAGTCTGAAGGACTTTAAAAGCCAAAGGAAAGATTTTATATTTGACCCTGGAGTTACTGGGAGCCCCTGGAGTTAATTGAATAAGGTGTGTTTGGAGGAACATGGCCAGCCTTATGGATTAGAAATCTTGTCTTGGCTGCTGAGTGGAGGACGGGAGTGGGGAGATGTGTGAGGCAGGAAGACCAACCAGCAGCCATGGCAACAGTCAAGGTGTGAGGTGACGAAGGACGCTTGACCAAGGGTGCTGGCTGTATTGGTGCAGAGGAGGGCATGTTGTGAAGGTGCAGATTTCAAGATTTGGCAACAGCTTGGATATGCTCCGAGAGTGGGAGGGGGGAGTTGAGGAGGAGACTGAAGTTCAGAGGATGCCACAGATAGAAAGTGGGAGGTAGGATTCAAACCCAGGTCCTCTGGCTCCAAAGCCAATGCTCACTCCACCGCTCCAAGAGGACAAGACAGAGGGGAATCCTAACCTGTTTCAGGAGAGCAGAGGTGGGAGAATGAGACACAGAAAAGAAAGGGAGAGAAAGACCATGGAAGGTTTGGAGCAGGTAATAGCTGAGGCGGCTAGGTGGAACAATGGATAGTGTTGGACTTGGAGTCAGGAAGACCTGAGTTCGAATCCAGCTTTTGACACTTACTAATTGTGTGGCCCTGGTCAAGTCACTTGATCCTGTTTGCCTCAGTTTCCTCATCTGTAAAATGAGCTGGAGAAGGAAATGGCATACTATTCCAGTATCTTTGCCAAGAATACCCCAAAAGGGCTAACAGAGAGTCAGACATGATTGAAACCACTGAATAACAGATCTCTGAGGAGACGCCAGCTTCCCGGGCTCTAAACAATGCTGGTGTGGCTTTTGTAAGTGCGGTCAGGACATGAAAAGACAAGTACTAGTGGGCGCTGCCTATAATCGTTCATGCATGTATCTTCCATACCACCATGGCTCAAGAACTCCAGGGCCACTGGTGACGTTCCCTCTGCTTTCCATGGAAGTAGCTTCCTTAGCTCCGTCTCTCTGCTTCCTCCCTCTCTTCCTGCTTCTTGATCCTATGGACTTTCAGCCTTAAGATTAGGGCAAAAACTCTCAGGGGAGGGGAGGTTAAATGGGGAATGCTGGAAATCTCTGCTTGAACTCACAGATATGTGAATGAGGAGCTTGAACTCCTACTTCCACCATCTCCCTGACCAGGTCTTTGAGACAGCAGAGAGGAAAGCCAAGTACAGATTGATGTGTATTAGGGAGTTTCAATGAGTTCAGGATGGATTGGATACGAAGGTCAGAAATCAGAGGTCTCAGGCCCAATCAAAGGGGGATGGGAAACTGAAGGATCTCCTTGCTGCAATCCTTTTGTACTGCCACGATTATTAATTCTCTGTGGTGATCCCCGCTGCTGTGATTTCAAACCTTCTCCTTTTTTTTTGAAGTCTTTGATATTCTCTCATCACCCCGTCTCCAAATGGATGACCACACCTCTTACTGAGAAAATTAAGACCATCCATGATCTTTTCTAAGAGCTTGTCCCGTTGACCATTCTCCTCTCTCTCTCTCTCTCTCTCTCTCTCTCTCTCTCTCTCTCTCCTCTCCTTCTTTTCTGTCTCTCTCCCTCTCAGTCTTTATCTCTCCCTCTCTCTCCTTTTCTTTCTCTTTTCTCTCTTCCTTTCTCTGTCTTTCCCTTTCTCCTTTCCTCTTTGTTTCTGTCTCTCTCTCCCTCCCTCCTCTTCCTCTTCCGAGACCTCTCCCCCTCTCATCCTCCTCCCCCTCCCCCTTTCCTCTCCCTCTTCCTCCTCCTCCTCCTTCTTCTCCCTGTCTGTCTCTCTCTCTGTCTCTGTCTCTCTCTTTCTTCTTATCCACTGATATACTAGATCCTTTCTTGCATGGAATGTAATAGGCACTTAATAAATACTTATTCCTTCCTTCTCTCCCCTATCCTTCAAAACTTTCCTTTGATCCCGCCCTTCCCTCAAGCTGGTCTCCCATATGTCTCCTGTCAGGTTCTGCCCCCTTACAGTATGGTTTCTGATCCCACCACTTTATTGTTACTGCTCTCTTCTCTCTATACATTATCTTTTAACTATTAAATTCAATGACCTTCCCTCAGTTCTCATCCTCCTTTACCTCTTTGCATAAAATGACATCACTGACTCCTCTTCCCTCCCCCCTCCTACTTCTATTGGCTTCCTTGACATAGATCTCTCCTGGTTCTCCCCATACTTGTCTGACTTGTCCATCTCAGACTTTTGTTGGCTTATATTCTTAAATCTAAGTAACTCCCAAGGTGATGTGTTGACTCCTCCTGTGTCTATACTTTCTTTCTAGTGAAACTCATCTATTCATTTTGGTTCAGTTATCATCGCTACAGAGAGGACTTCCGAATCTATTTATCCATCCCTAATCTCTCTGATCAGCTCCAGGCTCTGTCTCTAACTGCCTCCTGGATGACCCATCTGCACCTCTTATTCGATGTATCTCATACTTAAAAATTATCCTTCCTCTCTCCCCTCTTATTCTCCTCTATCAAACTTCCTATTTCTGTTGATGAAGCCAACATCTTCCTAGACACTCAGTTCCACCACCTCAGACTCAGCTTCAGCTCTTCACTTTCCCTTAGCCAGTCCATTGACAAATCTTGGTAAGCTGACCTCCACAACATCTCTTGCATCTGTTCCCTTTTCTCCGCTCACAAGACCACTCTAGTTCAGACCATCATTATCATTTCACCTCTGAATACTCTCATAGTCTCTTAATGGGTCTTCTGGCTTCCAGTCTTTTTCTTTTCCATTCCACCCTCTACACAGCTGCAAAAATAATCTTCCTAAAGCACAGACTTGGTCATGTTGCCCCCCAGACAAAAAGCTTTATGTGGCTCCCTATCATCTATAGGAAAAATACAACCTCCTCTGCTTGACATTGAAAGCCTAGACAGTCTGGTTCCATTCTATGTTTCTAGCCTTGAGTAACATTGCTCCCTTTCATATACTTTAAGTTTCAGCCAAACTGGACTACTAGTTTCCCCCAAAACTCTACATTTCATTTCCCACAACTGTATATTTGCCTGTTTTCTCTAATGCCTGCAATGCCCTCTTCCTTCAGCTTTGCATCTCAGAATCCTCCTCTTCCTTCAGGACTCAGTTCAGCTGCCACCTTCTTGATGAAGCCTTTCCAAGTCGTCCCATTATTGGTGTTTCCTGTCTCAGTTTTTCCTAGAGTATTTTATCTGGTCTCTCTTCCATCTTCTTCACTTCCTGCCTATAGATAGCATGCCAATCTGTGTATATGGCATGCCCCTCAGTCCTTGAAGCTCCTTGAAGTAAGAGATTATTTCATCCTTGTTGTTTGGATCCCCACTGTACCTATCACAGTGCCTAGCATGCAGTAGGTGCTTAATAAATGCTTGTTGAATTGAATAGCCTTAGGAGTACTACAACTAAGAATTTTCTGAGGACACCAAGGGAAACTTTTAAAGTAACATCAGGGTCAAGAAGTTGATCAAAGAAGGTGCAGGCCCAGAGCTTGGGGTAATTGAGATGATGAGACAAGTTGGCAGAGAGAAGACAGAATGACTCAACATCTGTTCTGCTTCTGTTATCACCAAAATGGAGGATGATCATTGGACTGGGATGAAAAGAACAAAGAGGACTCCCAAGTAGAAACTGAAGATGAGTGGGAAGATGGCAGAACACTTGGCTCCCCCCCATAATGAGGCCTGGATGTGCTGGATCCCAGGGCATTGAAGGAACTAGCATCCGGGAGGCTACAGAGCCTCACTTGATTCCAGGTGAAGAGATGATTTTTGAGCATTCATTGTTACTTTCAAAGACACGTAGAGGAGAGAAAACGGACAGAATTCCTTTGACCTTGCTGAAACTGTTGATGGTGTGCTTTGCCATCTTTGCCATGTGTCACCAAATCCGCCTTCCCCTGCCTGCATCTGAATCTGCCCTCTCTGACAATGGGCTTATGTGCCACTTGCTGCCAACGCTTCCTTCCAGGAGGAGGGCTGGGTATCTTCCATTGCTCCCAGTTTCCCGTTAACCAGGTGTTTGACTCCAGTCAGCTGGCTTCAATTCTCTCTGCCTCTTTCCTTATCAGTAAAATAAGGGAGAATATTACCTGTACTATGTACCTACATACCACACAGGGCAGTTGTGAAGATTACATCAGAAAATGGCTTCTGGAGAGGTGTGTATTCTTGGTCTCGTTCTAACCAATACCTAGGCTTAGCAGTTAGGGGCTATCAGAATATCTGAGAAGCCCCAGTTTTTCCAGGGGAAGTTCCTCATGTGCAGAACATATAGAAATCCAGATGTAGAAATCCCCCTCCTGAGCCACCCTACATACAGACCCTGATCTGGGAATGCTGCTGGGCCCTCTATACTCCTTGGGCCAATTACACTTGGGACGGAGGACATCCATTGGGGAAGTGGTTGGTGTTAGAGTTTGGGGAGAATTCTTCCCCTCCCCAAATCTCTGCTGTTTATGTAAAAGCCTCCAGGGGGTGACTGCCATAATTGCCATTTGCATTTCCTTGCTCTATGGCTCTGCTTATATGTGCTATCACAGGTCCTGGCATGGTGAAAAGAACCCAGGGCATTTGGACTAGAGGAAGAGGAGTGAATAAGTTCTGTAAAAGAACAAAAAACAAAAAACAAAAAACTAAATCCAACCAGAAGCTCAGAGTAAAAGGGCATTAAAATTAAGGTCCTTCTGCCTGAGCCAGTGGTGGGACTTGGGGAGCTAATCCTCAGCTTAGCCTGGGAGTAGGGGCAGAATATTGGCACCTCCAGGATTTAAAGGGAGATGGCTATGATCAGGGACAGTGCAGACTCAGGGCAGAGGTCTCTACATGGTCTTCAAGGTCAGAGATTTAGGGCAGAAAGGGACCTTGAGGTCATCAAATATATTCCCCTTCATTTTACAGATGAGGAAATTGAGTCTGAGTGAAATTAAGGGACTTACCCAAGGTCACACAGCTAGTATTTGAGTTGGGATTAGAACCCAGGCCTTCCTCGAAGGCCTGTGCTCCTCTTCCCCTGTTTTACAGATAAAGAAGCTAGAAGGATTATAACTGACTCAGTCAAGGAGTTGGGATTCCAGCTGGGTTGTTTCTCTACCCCATCTCTATCAATGGCTTGGATGACGGTGTCCTTTCATCTGTCGTCACACCTGGAAGAAAGATGTCTCACATTTCTTGAAGGTCTGAAAGCAGATTTTTATCCCTTGTTACAGGAATGAGAGGTCAGAGAAGTGGGAAAGCTATGTTCCCAAGGCCTTGAGCAGTAGCAGCAAAGGCAAAGACCCCTTCGATTGGCCAGAGAAAAGAGGCAATAGAAGCTTGGACCTTGCTGTGTCCTTCCCTTCCTTCCATGCCACAGCCCTCCTGGGCTATCCTCCCCATCTATATACCTGTCCCTACGCCTGGGTTCCCTTTTGTACTTTGGCCAAATCCCAAAGACGGAGCCTTCCCGTAGACAGGTACTTGCCATCTATTGACCATACTACTTGAGGTGGAAGGGAGCTGAATTATGACTTCAGATCCAGCTCCCCCTCCCCCCTCAGGGTTGGGGGCATTGTGCTGGGGGGCTCCGAGGCAGGTGTGGGAGGCAGCTGAAGTGGGGTGCCTGCCAGCCACCCTGTCTGGCAGTCTTTCATCCCTGTTTCACACCTCCTCTCTCATTCATTTTCAGCTCTGATTGGTTTTCTTGTTTTAACACATACCCTGGACCCTGTCCTTGACCCTCAGGATGAATTTGATGCTGCTCCCTGGGGCTCTGGCTGGTGAGCATGTTTGGAGCTGCTGGGGAAAGGGAGGAGGAGGAGGAGAAGGAGTGAGGGGTGAGGATAGAAGAGGGAGGATGGCAAAAATCTCCTTCCATCAATTTGGCTTTTTTTGGATAATTAGGTGGGATACCTTCTGCATCCAGCTGTGTCAGATCCAGAAGACCGAGCCACAGAGCAGGGTGTCCAGGGGCTCAGGATCTTGCAGTTCACATGAGGCAGGTTCCTCCTTCCTCCTTCTAGGAGCCCCTCCTCACTCTCATACGCACATGGGCCAGTGCCCTCCATGGATCCTGGTCCTCATCTTGCTCTGACACACAAGTCATCATAGCAGACTATGCCTGTAGCTGAGACAAACTGGAATCTTTTGCCTATTTGAAAATGTAATAGAGCAGAGGTCTTTGGTAGGAATTAGGGGAGAGTAGGAGGCAAGGAGCCCTCGGGACTTGGAGTCAGGAGACCTGGGTTCAAATCCTGCCTCCTCTACTTACTAACTGCATCACCCTTGACAAGTAATTTCTCTTCTCCGAGCCTCAGTTTCCCCACCTTTCCTCATCAACACTAGCAAAGCAGACTAGATCTCTTCTAACTCTAGACCTGATATCTCTAATCCTGATTTTGTAAAGGTATCCTTAGTAAGGATGGGACAAGATGGTGGCGGAACAGAGGCATGGAAAATAGAAGAATTCACATGATGTTTTGCCTATCTCTGATGCCCATTAGCTGGTTGTTTGGAAATATATAGCTGTTTGAGGTTTCAATTTTCATCTTGCTGTCTGAAATGGTGAATCATTCTTTCCCTCTCTTATCTCTGTGAGGAAATAGAGTCTGCCTCCCACACCGTACCCACATTATGAGGAAACTGAGGCATAAAGAATGCAAAATCATCTTCCTGAGATACAGTCATGGAATCCTAGATTTTAAAGCTGGAATGGACTTTAGAGGTCATTGAGTCCAATTCTTCCATTTTATAGATGAGGAAACTGAGGCTCAGAGAGGGTGACTTTGGTGGTTTATGGACAGGGCATTTGAGATGGGGACTGTCCCTGGATATATGACCACCATATATATAAAGGGGTCTTAGCAGCCAGTGTAAGTTGAACTTTTGCTTTTATTTCCTACTTTCCCTGCCATAATTGAGCAGATTTTCTATCAGTGCATGCAGCGCATCTTTTGAGAGTTTTATTCTGTGTAATTGAATGAACAATTAAGCACCTATTATTTCTCCATCCCTTCACTGGGCCTTGGCAATACAAAGATGGCAAATGATAGATGAGCCCTGCCTGCAAAGATCTCACGTTGTGCCATCTGAGCTGAGTCGGATTACAATTTCCATGGGGATTGAAGGGAGATGTGGAGGGAACCTATTCAAGGCATGGGAGCAAGGATGGAAGCAGGAGAGCCAGGGGCAAAGGCAGAAAGCACGTATTAAGCCCAGAACACACACAAGGGAGGGATGGGAAATAAGACTGGTAGCATGAAGAAGCAGATTAGTGCCAGAGTGAGGACCTTAAGCCAGGCTCAAGAGTTTGTACTTTATCCTGAAAGCAGTAAGAGGCTGTGAGGTATAATGGAATGGGTGCTGGATTTGGAGTCAGAGAATTTGGGGTCAAGTTCAAGCTCTCCTACTTACTGCCTGGGATGCCATAAGCAAGTTACTTACTCTCCCTGGGTCTCAGTTTCCTCATTCATAAAATAAGGCGGTTGAATTAGATGATCTCTAAGGTTCCCCTTTAGGGGCAGCTAGGTGGCACCATAGTGCATAGAGCACTGGGAGTCAGGAAGACTCATCTTCATGAGTTCAAATCTGACCTCAGACACCTTCTCTGTGACCCTGGGCAAGTCATTTAATCGTGTTTGCTTCAGTTTTCTCATCTATAAAATGAGCTGGAGAAGGAAATGGCAAACCATTCCACTATCTTTGCCAAGAAAACCCCAAATGGAGTCACAGAGAGTTAGATATGACTGACATGATTATACAAACACACACACACACACACACACACACAAGGTCCCTTCCAACTCTGAACCTATGATCTAATTAAAAGAGAGCTACCCAAGGCCAATCACAATGAGGTCAAAGTGTTATTCTTATCCAGCTAGTTGGGCTAAGGAAGGCTCTGCGGAAGTGGCACCTGAATCAGGCCCTGAAGGATGGAGAGGGCTTTACCCTACAAGTGCCCCAGACAATGGACATCACTGCTGGTCACCTATGCACACACACTATGGGCAGAGTAGGAATCATTGAGATTCTTCATCATTCCTAGCTCTGAAGACATCGGACATCTGTGGGTCTATCTTTACTGTGTTATTTATGGAGGGCATCAATTTTGGAAATATTAGAATTCCCAAGACAGTTTTTTGGTGGTTTATGGACAGGGCATTCGAAATGGGGACTGTCCCTGGATATATGACCACCATATATATAAAGGGGTCTTAGAAGCCAGTGTAAGTTGAACTTTTGCCAAAGGAGTTAACAGAGTTGTGTTAACTGCCATGCTCTCTGTGCTAGAAGAGAGAGGAACACATCCAGAAAGAGGAGACTCAAGGTTTGCCCCAGTTTCCTCAGCTGGAAAATGAGCTGGAGAAGGTAATGGCGAAACCACTCCAGTATCTTAGCCAAGAAAACCCCAGATGGGGTCACAAAAAGTTGGACACAACATTATTCAATCTCTCTGGACCTCAGTTTGCTCATCTATAAAATAAAGGGTTTAGGCTAAATGATCTCTGAGGTCCTTCCTAGTTCTAAATCTGTTATAAGATGAAAAAGGCAACAGGAAGCAGAAGAAAAAGCACTAAACTTGGTATCAGAGCACCTGGGTTCCAGGCTCAGCTCTGCTACTTACCTGGCTCCGTATGGCCATGAACAGGTCACTTAAGCCATCTAGGTCTCATCCTTGGGTTCAAATCCTGTTTTAGACACTCACTGGATACCTTTGTGGCCCTGCTCATCAAGTAACCTCTCTAAGCCTCAGTTTCCTCATCTATAAAATGAAGGAAAGGGCTAAATCAGATGAGTTCTGAAGTCCCTTTCAGCTTTAAGTCTTGGATAAAATAAGATAGGCAGGTAGGCACTGGATTGGGGAGGGTCTGGATTGCCAGGCAACAGGGAGCAATTGTAGGTTCCTGAGACCTCCTCTCCATGATTGCCACTGATTAGGCGACTGGTTGGGTCCTGCAGAGGCAAGTGGAGAAAGGCGGGGGCCCAGCCGGGTTAGTAGAAACTGGCACCTTGGGAAGCACCACTGATCAAGAGAATTGCTCTGCTGGCCTCGGGCTCCCCAGCAAGGCTCGGGAGAGGGTCCCAGCCCAGGCAGCTGCTGACACGGGGTTAATTAAATCTATCTCCCCATCAATTCTTATTCAACTATTATTGATGTCCATTAGATCGGTGACAGAAGGACAAGGAAACAGTAATGGATTGGTCTTAACCTGAGGTGTTGGGGAGAGGTTCTGGCAGCCCGCTCTGAGGCCTCATTCCTTCTAATGCCTCTGGTCCTACAGGCCATTTCCAAACAAAGTCCCAAATTTCCTCCCAGACCCTGTTGTGCATCACATCCCTTATAATCACAGGGTCATAGAATCATACATTCAGAACTGGAGGGGACTCAGAGGTAAGAAAACTGAGGACCATCAAGGTGAAATGCCTTGCCTAGAGTCACATGGCTAGTAAGTAACTGAGGCAGGATGTAACCCACATCTTCCTGGCTCTGCCTTAGGCACTATATGATGCACAGTACCTGGTATATAGTAGGTGCTTAATAAATACTTGTTGATTAGAAGTAACAGAGCCTCATCCAAGGCTGTGTGTATGAGATCACAGATTTAGAGACAGAAGGAGTCTTGGAAGCCTTTGAGTCTGACCCCCTTCATTTTGCAGATGAGGAAACTGAGGCACAACATGTCTAGTGAGTGTCTGAGGCAGGATTTTTACCCAGGGCTTCCTGACTTCAAGCCCAGTGCATTATCCACTACACCACTGCTTCTCTAGCTCCACATTCAGCCAGTTTCCACTCTTCCAGTTTCCAGCACCTCTCTGCTGCCCCCCCCTCTGGTCCTGTCTGCTGATTCCCATGTTAGTTACAGCCTAAAGACTCTTCATTCTGATGGGAGGGGGGAAGTATTTTATGGTGAAGGTCATTGCTTTGAGCAAGCAGAAGCAGCAAGGACTAGACTGGACCCTGGGAAGACAGAAATTTCTGGTAGGGGTCAACTTCTAACACCAGACCTCAAAACTACTGCCTCTGCATTTTGCCATCAGTCCAACCCTGTGGAACTCTAGTCAGCCACTCTTACTCCCTGGTCAGCAAGTCAGCAAATGCTTCTTCTCTTAACTCACCTGAGACCGGGTGAGAGTCAAAAAGTACCTAGACAGCTAAGTGGTGCAGTGTTGGACCTGGAGTCAGGAAAACCTGAGTTCAAATCCAGATGTAAACATTTGAAAAGTTCTGTGGCCTTGGGTAAATCACTTAACCTTTCTCAGCCTTAGTTTCCTCATCTGTAAAATGGGGATGATGATGACCCTTACCTCCCAAGGTTGTAGTAAGGATAAACTGAGAGAACACAAATAAAAGGCATTGCAAAACTTAAAGTACTTTATAAGTATTAGTTATGATTTTTAAAAAAAAAAATTTTTGGAAGCAATTGGGGTTAAGTGACTTGCCCAGGATCACAGTTAGTAAGTAGTCTGAAGCTGGATTTGAACTCAGCTCCCCCTGACTTCAGGGGTAGTGCCCACTCCATTACATCATCTAGCTGCCCCAGTACCAGCTATGATTAAAGGATAATGAGGAAAAGTAACAGGTTCTCTGGCTGTAAATAAAGAACAGAAGGAAAGGTTAATAATAACTCACATCCATACAATGCTTTAAGGATTTCAAAACACTTTCCCTACAACTCTGTGATTTGGGTGACATAAATATTATTATCCCCATTTTACAGCTGAGGAAACTGAGGCTTAGAGACATTAAAACATTTATCTATGGTCACATAGCTAGTAAGTATCTGAGGCAGGATTCCAACCCCAGACCCCAGTCTCCAGGTCCAGTATCCTATACATAATACCTTTTGTGAACTTTGGGGTAACTTGGGTGAATTAGGATTTTCAAGATAGTAGGAACACCATTTACTTGACCTTTGACTGAAAAGAAAGAAAGTCAATTATCTACCTAAAGTGAGTTGACTGTCAAATGTCTACCCCATCCTTAAGAGGCTTCCTGATGGGAAAAAAGTAAATCTGGGTGTGTAGAATGGACCTTCAGTTGGATCCAAGGAGCCCAGTTTGACCAAAATTCACAAATCAGACTTGGGATGATTCTTGGGAAGAAGGAAGCCTTTCTCAATGAGGGAGCTAGAGGTCACAGCCTAGCACAGAGGCTCTTAACCTGGGGTCCATGGACTCCTGAGGGAGTCTGTAGAGATTGAAGATGGGTGGGGGGGAAATTACATCTTTATTTTCATTAACCTCTAACTAAAATTTAGCATTTCCTGTTATTTTGAACATAGGCAACAAATGTTATTCTAAGAAGGGGTCCATGGGTTTCATGAGACTGTCAAAGGGATCTAGGACACTAGGAAGGTTCAGGACCCTGTCCTAGAAGGGAATCAGGATGAGCCAGACTGAGTAAGGCCTAGAGAATCTGGGCTAAAGATCAGGTTAGGAAGTTCAAGTGCCATTCAGTCTGGGTCTGACCAGACTTCTTTTGCAAGGACCTTACCCTGCTGTGTTATTTTTGAATTTGTATATTTTTTCTTCTCTCTTATAAATAATCTCAGGAAGCAAAAATGTACTTTTATGACCTGAAGTGAACAGAGACAGAGGTTAGATGGGGAAGGGGAAAGAGAGGACTGGACCTGGGCTCCAGGATATGGTGATAATAGTTAGAGGAAGAGGTCATTGGGAATTGACTACCGTAGGTCTCTGAGTCCAAGGATCCAAGCCAGCCCAGGGACCCAGGAAGACCCAGGAGGTCCCATGCTTTAAGTGGAGTCCCAGTGGTCAGGAAAGTTTAGAAGGTGGTAACAGTTAAAGGCCCTGCAGCCCTGGGCCAGTCACCAGAAGAGGACCTGGAGCCCTAAGGCTTTGACTGAGAGTTAATGATCCTGTCCTTTAAAGACTTACCTGAACTGATGCAAAGTAAAGCAAGCAGAACCAGGAGAACACTGAACACAGTAATGGTAACATTGTAACAATGATCAACTGGAATGACAGCTATTTTCAGCAATGCAGTGATCCAATGAAATTCCAAAGGACTCATGATGGAAAATGTGACCCATCTCCAGAGAAAGAACCAGTGGAGTCTGAATGTAGATAGAAGCATACTATTTTTCACGTTCTTTATTTTTTGTGTTTTTTTTTTCCTTTTGGTCTGTTTCTTTTTTTTTACAACATGACTAACATGGAAATATGTTTTACATGATTGCACTTATATAACCTATATCAAATTGCTTACCATCTTGGGGTGGGTGAGGAATGAAGGGGAAAAATTAGAACGCAAAAGTTTTTTAGATGAATGTTAAAAATTGTCTTTATAAGTAATTGGGAAAAAATAAAATAACTATTTTAAAAAAATGATCCTGTCTATTTCTCCGTTCCACCTAAAGGGCTCACAATATTGATACCATACTTAGTTCCAACACCCAATCAGCTTAGACCACCTCAGTTCAGAATTCCAGAGCTCAAGAGAAGCACCAGCCTCAGCATCCCTGGTAGCAGGGATTCCATTTCCTCATCTGCAAAACGGGACTGAAAGTATTTGACTAACAGGCTTATTGTGAGGATAAAATGAGTAAGCCTTGTAAGATTCTTTGCAAACTCTAAAGTGTTTTCTAAGTGTGAGCTATTAGTATTAAAGAAATTCCAAGAATGGAGGTGAGGAGAGAGGGCAGTCTAGGTCCAGGGAATCTTAGAGTGGATCTAGTCTAACCCCTTCATTTTAGAGATAAGGAAATTGAGGCACAAGGAGGTTAAAAGATTTGCCCAGGGTCACACAGTAGTAAGTGGCAGAGTCCTATGTCTTTTGGCTTGAAATCCATCGTACCATGCTACCTTTTGGTTCACCCCAAAGGGATGTAGAAACTGAGGCACAGACGACTTGCCCAAGGTCACCCTATCACATCAGTGGCAAAGCCAGGGCTAAAGTCTACAAATTCCCAAGACGGTGCTCTTTCTTTGCTACCAAGTTCTCTCAGCACTTACTGAAGGTCCCACAAATAGTACGTTGAAGGACTTGGATTCAAACCCATTCCTTGAGGTTATAGTCCAGTGTTCAATAAGAAGAGAAAGAGTGAAATGGGAGGAGTTCATCATCACAGACTTGTTCCTGGGTTTCGGGAAAGTAACTTACATTTTGGGCTCTGCATAGGTAGAAGGAGAAGCAGTCACCAGGAGGTTCTGGGATAGAGAAAGGCCCTTAGAGATTCCAAAATCATAGATTTAGAGCTGGGAAGGACCTCTGAGGTCATCCAATCCAACCAGTCCATCTAGTCCAACCATCTCGTCCAAAGCATATTATTTTCTAGATCAGATCCAGACAAGTTAAAGTCCCACAGGTACCAAGAGGGAGAGCTGGGAATGCAGCCTGTGTCTTCTGGCTCCACATTCAAGGCTTTTTCCATGACCTCTCTAATCATCAAGGCCAACTTCCTGATTTTGTAGGTAAGCAAAACCAGGCTTAAAGGACCTGCCCAAGATAACACCAGTAACATATAGCAGAGTTGGGATTTGAACCCATTACTTTGACCACTGCACTGCACCAGCTGGAATGCCACTGGCAGGAGAGATGAGAAACTACCCAGAAGAATAAAAAGGTTGGGGGCTAGTCTACTGTCCTGGAGACTTCCCTAAGGTATGGAACCTTTAAAATCACAAATGAAAATGACTTTGGGCTTTAGTTGGGGGCTCCTGGGGCTGATGGCCCCAAACAATTATGGGAAAGAGTAGCAAATAGGAAAAAATGCATCGCCTTTTCCAGAGGGAGCTGAACTCCTAATAGGAAAGGGGGATAGGAGTTGTTTGCCCTGGAGCAAGGGGAAAGTGTCCTTGGCCTCCCTTGCTCCCCTCATTTGTTAGACTAAAGCTCTAGTGCCTCCTGATGAGATGAAAGGTCTTTCCCTAAACAGGGAATTGCTTACAAGCAGGAAACTGCTATGGGCCAAGGACTGGGGGGTGAGGGGGCTCCAGCAGACTGAGGTTGTGCCTTCTCATTCTTTTCTGCAGTCCAAAGGCCTGTTCTAATCAAGGCTGGAGAGCTTCCCCCTCAGGCTCCCCGGGAGCACAAATCATGTTTACATTGGTTAGCAACAGAGCCGAACACACCAGAAACTGGACAAGCTCAGTGGATGGGAGATGCTTCCTTAGCAATGTCCTTCATTACTACTGGCAGCAGCTATGCAGGACAGAGAGAGAGAGCCTAGGCAGTGTCCCTTGACTACTCCTGAGAGGGGATCTGCATTCTGACATCCCCAGCAGCTCAGCCAATCACACACAGGCCCCATGCACAGAGAGAGCTAAAGAGAGGAAAGTTCTAGGTATCAGGGTCCTCCCAGGTTCCATTCCCAAACCCCTCAGGGGACAAGCCACCCAAAAGAGGGACAAAGCAGTTACTTGCAGGGATTTCAGACTTGAACATGATTAGATTGACCATGAAGGAACTGGTAAGAGATGAGTTGAGATGATCCATTCAGAAAAAATAAAGGATATGTTTTAGGAGTGGAGTGGGTCAATGCGGGGGGGAGGTGGGGAGGGCTGTGGTATTGGGAGACCTGAAAGCAGGCCTGCTTCCTAATAACCGAGGATGGAAGGCACCTCAGACTCACTCATCTTAGAAGTCCAGGATGGTGAGATGACTTCCCAAGCAAGTTTTGCTCAGACCCAGAAAGAGCCTCACATCATTCCCTAGGGCTCCATGCATTGGAAACATTCAGAAGCATCAAGGATTCTACCAGAAAGAGCACTGGTACGTGGGTGGGAAAGAACAGATAACTTTGTCCCAAAGCACCAGGTGATCATAAGGGTTCCACATCCTGACACCCTGGGAAGACTGATCAATTAGCCCTTGCCTCCCTCTCCTCCTTTAGGAGTATCTTTTGTGTAAATACCATGTCCAAAGATGGAAAGAAGGTAAGTAATTTCTACGGTGCAATCAACCAACAAACATTGATTAAATACCTACTATATGTCAGAAACCCATGAAATTATGTTAGAAGCTTGGATTTATATAGCTCCCAAAGCTTCTGCCCTTTTTTTTTTTTTTGGCGGGGGGTGCTCTAGGAACTGTCAACAAACTATCATTACTTCATCCAAAGACTGAGGAGATGGGTAGACCCTGAGGGAATCCCTGTGATGACCCGAAGAGGATGTCCTATGCTTGCATCCCTGCCTGAGGCATTCCCTAATTAGCCTTCCTGTGAAAGCTGGCCTTCCTGTTAGAGAAAATAAGACAGCTTGAAGAGAAGTGCTTCAGACGATGACTTGTTAGAAAACATGAAATGTTCTTAAACTAAATTTTTAAAAAATCCAAGATAGAAGCCAGAATAAGCACAAACAGAAGTGGGGCGGGGGGGAAGATATTCTCTTGTCAGGTGAGAAGAAACTCTGACAGCAGAGAAGAATAAAGCAGCCAATGGCATTAAAATCCATGCCACAAGAAGGACTCAGAGTCCGCCATGCCCAGCTCCTGCCAGCCCCAAGGGTTCAGGATATGTGTTCTTTGAAATAAAAGCTAGCCACTACTTTCTCCGGGGCTTTTCTCATTATTCTCAGCTTCAGCGCCAACACTGAGGGCACCTTTGGAGAGGCTGGTATCTATGAGCTGTCTCTAGGAGCATCTCATTTCTGAACTAGGAAATCTCCACCCTCCCCCACCTCCCACTGCCAACAATCTTATGCTGCTTTGTAGAACCTTTAGATTTTAGAAAAGGTGACTGCAGGGATTTCAGAGTCCAATGTGAATAAAGTAGCCATGGAAGAACCAATAGTAGGCAGGTTGGGGTGATCCATTCAGAAAAAATAGCTGATGTCCATTAGGGGAAGGTCATGGGGAGAAGACATGAAAGCAGGTCTACATTCCAGTGTCCAAGGATGCTGGCTCTGGAGCTAGAAGGTACCTCAGAGACCAGCCAATCCACCCCCTCCAACTTAGAGTTGGGGAAATTGAAGTCTGGTTGCATGGAAGGATGTCCCCAAGGTAGTCAATGGCAGAGCTGGGGTTATGGAGGAGAAGTCAACTGACTTAGGGTAAGGTCCCCACATCATTGCATATTCAGGATCCTCACTTTACCCATTAACCCAATAAACCACCTAAGTTATGTCACCCAGCATCATGGCTTCTCCCGAGGAGACATATTGGACTAGAGTCTTTCATCAGTCACTGGAGGTCCCGTACAGATAAGTAACCTCTGCCATTGACTCCTCTGCCATTCTACCTTCCTGAGGGGTGTGGGGCTAGGGCCACTCAGGTTCATGGGATGGCTAGGCAGTAGTCAGGATCAGACAGAGGACCTGGTACATTCTGGGGTCCCAAAGACATTCTCCCACTAGAGGGTCCACTCTCTGTGTCATTTCTAAACTTGGAATCCTCAGTTACACCCAGTGTTGTGCCACTCAGGGAATGTTTGTTGTATTGAATTGAGCCCAACTGAATGAATCTATACATTCTCAGGAGCCAGTAATGGGTCCTTGAACTCATCCCCTGTTTCTATAAAGGAGTTCTTCATCTTTGCTCTCTGGCTTCCTTCCCACCCTCTTCTTTTTATATTATCCCCCAGACCCTGGTGTACTCCTTCTGCATAGCTCTTTGTTGAAAGTTTTTCCTGCCTTAAATGCCCCTTCTTGGAGTACTCTCTGACCTGACCTAAAAGTGACCTCTCTCTCCTTTTATCTACAAATCTCTCAACCCTCCCCCTTGTTCAACTTCTTCAATTCACTTACCATATTTTAACTTGTAGCATAGTTATTTATCTATATGCATGACTCATCTTTAGATTGTATCTAAAGAGACTAGGTGTTGCTGCCAGCAGATGTGTGTAATGAAGGCAGGAATGTGGACCCAGTGCAGGGAGAGAGCTTTGACTTTTTCACCTAATTTTTCTTCTTGCCCCAACTTCATCTACATACCAGAGAGGACTTTGGAAACCCTCCACACTCAGTCTTCACACAGTTCCTATGGCTATTTTTTTTTTTTGCATAATTCCCAGAATAGTTTTTTGGGAACGTTTTCCCAATCAGGGAAGTAACAGAAGTTATGAAGAATTTCCTAATCCTAAATCATATGTACCAGGTCTAGGACATGGACTTTTTTTTTTTTTGGCTAGGCAACAGGGTTAAGTGACTTGCCCAGGGTCACACAGCTAGTGTTATGTGTCTGAGGCCGGATTTGAACTCAGGTCCTCCTGAATCCAGGGCTGGTGCACTATCCACTGTGACACCTAGCTGCTCCTAGGACACGAACTTTGAATTAGCACCAGACATGGGTATTTATAAGAATAGACAACCTTATCCCAGACATTTAACTTGCTTTTATTGGCCACTGTCCAGCTGGGTGTGGATGAGTGGGGCTTACAGATCTTGATTATGCATTAAAAGAACTATAGCACTCCCTGTCACAGAGAGGCTTTTAAACCATTACATCCCAGCAGATGATAGATAGAACAGCAGCTGACGCTTCATAGACTAGATAGTTGAAGAGATTGTTGGCAACCATAAGACTGTTGGAGGTGCTTAGCAGAGATGATGGGATAGAAAGCAGAGGCAAGATGCCTAACGCATCCAGCAGAAATGACACGCCCAGCGAAGAGCAGCGCTGAGCTGCTTCTGGAGAATATCCACAGTTCTGCATCATGAGAAGTGTGAGTTCTTCTGACTGCATATATTTCTAAAACATGTGACCTCTGTGCATATGCCCTGGTCACTAGTTTCCTGGCATACCTGTTCATACATGGGTCCCTTCATATATGTTCCCTACATGTACAGGTTTCCTATACATGTAGCTTTGATGTATGTTTCCTGGGCACACATGTTCTCTACATGTGTGTCTTTCCTCACTGATGGTAGAATAAGTTATGGGGGACTATACTCTTTGAATGCATGAAAACCTTTCCTTTTGAATTTATTTGCTATAGTGTTTGATTAAATGGCTTTTATTTTGAACTAATGCTTTCTGTCTATAAAATTAAACTTTAAAAATTAAATTTAATTAATTAATTAAATAAAAATTAAATTAAACTTTAAAAAATTTAAAAATTTCTGTCTTGTAAAATTAAACACACTGATGGGAGCTCATGAACTACAATCAGGAGTCAATGCTAATTCACAGAACGCCTTGAATGAGTCATAGTTTTTCTTTTAAAAATTAGGTTTGTATTAAAATATTTATTTGGACATCATTTAAATTTCCCCAGGAACCTGGAGAGGAATGAAGACATGGATGCCTGGGCACTATCCTTACTAACCTTACAGAAAGTGACTGACCAGAGGAAGGGGCCACAGGGGAAGAGTGAACTTCAGGGTGAGAAGATTGCTGCGGCAGGGTGGAGAAAGTCTTATGAGAATCGGAAGTGGAAACCAGAGAAAATATTTTTGTAAGAAAAAAAAAGAAAGAAAAGAACAATAATTCAGCAAAACTGATCGATACATTAAAAAAAAAGCTGATATTCCATGCACCCCATTTCTTGTTTGTGGTACATTTAACCTCTTTAAGGGAGGAGACATTTTTTACCTCAATCTCCAATGTCTAGCGCAGTACATGGTAAGACCTTAATAGATATGGTGAACTGAAATTAAGCTGAATAGAAACAAGAGAGTGTAGCATAGTAGATAGAACATAGGATAAGGAAGCAAGGGGTGCTGACTGTTTCTATCATTTCACTTCCTTGTGACTTAGTTTCCTCATCTGTAAAATGAAGGGTTGGATTAAGGTCTCTTTCAGCTCTGGCACTCTCTACTTCTATCCTTGAAATAGGGAAATCTTTCCCCTTTGGCCCTGTAGGCCTCTTAGCAGAGGGGAGGGTGAGAGATTCCCACCATCCCCAGCCAGAGCTATCCAGCTGGTAACCTCAGAAGTCCAGACTCCTGAACCGAATGTCTGAAGCTCAGGCCTCTGCTAGCTTCTCAAAGAAAAAAAAGACCAACTGGATACACCCCCTTATGCCATCCACACTCAGGCTGCCCCAAGGGGACGCCTGCCCAGGAAGATAATAACTAACTGACCCTACCTGAGTGATATTGGGCATGGCACTTAACCTGACGGGTAAGTGATTAAGGAAAAACCGCAGGAAATTAAGGAGAATCAAAGTAAATTGAGAAATGGGAAGAACACATCTTCACCAGCAGGTATATATGGCCTGCCCATCTCCCCATCCCAGGCCCGAGATGGGCCTAACCCAGGGGTGGGGAACCTGCAGCCTTGAGGCTGCATGTGACCTTCTAGGTCCTCGGGTGCGGCCTTTTGACTGAGTTCAAGTTTGGGTTCAAAGAGGTTAGGCCCTAACCTCTACCTACTTCTCCCTTCCTGGGTCCCAAGCTGGAGAAGAGAAACCTTCGGGGTAGAGGGAGGAGGAATGGGATTACCATCTTCCAAGTATCTGAAGGGCTGGCATGGGACAGAGGGATCGGCTTCATCCTGATTGACCCCAGAGGCCAGAACTAGGAACTAGGAGAAAGGTGGAGAGGGACTGATTTCCCCTCCATAGAAGGAAGGATATTCTAACAGTTAGAGGTATCCTCAAGAAGAGTGGGCAGCTTTGTAAGGTAATGATCTCCCTGTCCCTGGAGTCCTCAAAGTGGACATTGGGCCCCTGTCGGGAATGCTGGAAAGGAGTTTCAGTTTGAATCTATGGCCTCTAAGATCCTCCCAGCTCTGAGATTCTGCGATTCCCCATCTGGAAAACCAGGATGCTAATAGCTTCCCTCCCTCTCAAAGTTCCTGCTTGAGAATATTTGTGAAAGTGCTTTGAAAAGCCACACATTCATCACAAAGGGTTTTCCCCCTAAGGTTGGGACAGTCGTCAATAATAATTATAAAATAAAATCATGATGAGATACTTAGAAGGACCCTGCCTGAATAAAAGCTGCTCTGTGCTGGGAAAGTGAGGGTGGGGGAGGAGCCAGGGGTTGAGGTGAAGGTTACATTTGAACAGGAAAATTTCCTATTTAGTTCTGAACCCAGGAAGGGGGTGGGGGGGGGGGGTTGGTAAACACATCTATTTTTCATGATCCAAGACCCCAGTGATTGAAGTCAATGGCAGGAGTGACAGGGAGAAAAAGCAGGTGAAACATTGATAGGGGTAGAATGAATATTTCAGGAGAGGCTGTGACGCAGGGAGAGGGGAGTTGGGAGAGGACGAGAGGAGGACAGGACACCCATGCATCCCTCCCCTTCATCAGGTTGCCCACGGAAACACATTTATAGGTATTTCTTTCCAGAAAATGACCTGACAACGAGCAGAGGACCCCCAGGGACCTGAGATTTAAAACCGGAAGGGACTTTCCCCGGGAGGTCATCTAGTGCAGCCTCCTCAATTTTCAGATGAGGAGACTGAGGCCCATAGAGATTAAGAACTTGTCCAAGGACATCCAGGTGACAAAGGCGAGAACCAAGATTCCAACCCAAGTGCTCTGGGCCCAAACTCTATGCTCCTTCCATTTTATTTTGCTCATGTCTAACCCCCTCCTTTGACAGGTGAGGAAATGCACCCCCCCAAAGGCAGAGGGACTTGGTCTAAGGTCAGCAGCAAATTAGCCATGGAATTGGGATAGAACCCCATCGATCCACCTCCTGATTGCAGGCACTTTACACCCAGTGACTAGCCCATTCCGCCATGCTGTCCATGGCTATGCAGGTGGGAGGGGCCTGGAGCTAGAGAGACAGTGTTCCCAGACTGGAAGGGGACAAAGCAATGGTCCAGGGGTCGGCATTCTGGGGTACAGTTTGGCTGTGTAACTTGAGGCAAACTACCTCAACCTCTCTGAATATCTGGTACCCCCAGCTTAGTGTCACCCCCCAGACCAGGGTCACACCCATGATGACACTAGGTAGGGGCTCCTAACCTTTTCTAGGTCATGGCCCCTTTCGGCAGTCTGGTGAAATCTAGGGACCCCAGCTCAGAATAATGTTTTTAAATGCATAAAGTGCATATGATAACAAAGGAAGATGATTATACTGAAATGGTTATCAAAATATATTTTACAAAACAAGTTCATGGACTCCTGGATATGTTCAATCATTTTCAGTTGTGCCTGACTCTGTGACCCCATTTGGGGTTTTCTCTGCAGAGATACTGAAGTGATTTGCCATTTCCTTCTCCAGCTCATTTTACAGATGGAGAAACTGAGGCAAACAGGGTTAAGAGACTTGCCCAGGGTCATACAACTAGTAAGTGTCTGAGGCTAGATTTGAAGTCAGGTTCTCTGGACTCTAGGAACAGCACCCTAACCACTGTGCTACTGAGCTTCCCTGGATCCCAGGTTAAGGGAAGAACAAATATTTATTAAGTGCTGTTACACACAAGGCATTGTGCTAAGCATTTTACAGATATCTCCTTTGATCCTCACAATAACCCTGGGAGGTAGATTCTGTTATTATCTCCATTTTAAAATTGAGTAAACTGAGGTAGTCAGAGGTTTAATGACTCTATCAGGGTCACACAGCTACTAAGTCTGAAGATGGATTTGAACTCAGGTCTTCCTGACTTCAGGTCCAGCATTCTTTCCACTTTGCTCCCTAGCTGCCTCCATTAAGAAGCCCTGCCCTAGGGCACCTTGCCTGGCAGCCCAAACTAGCTATAAGCACCCACCTTTGTAAGAGGAGGGTGTGGTATAGCACCAAGTTGGAAGACCCAGGTTCTACCACCTAGGTCCATATGGGATGGGGGCAAGTCATCTAACCTCCTTGACTCAGTTTCCTCATCTGTACATGAAGGTGTTGGATCAGATGGCCTTCAAGATCCCTTCCAACTCCAAATCTAAGGTCTAATGATCTCTCTGGGAGTCAAATTCTTCATGTGTAAAAGGGGGTGGGGGGCCAGGTAGGTGGGACCAGTTAGTTTCTGAGGTCCTTTTCAGCCCTAAATCTATGAGGGAATTCTATCACTTCCCAGCTCTGTGGCCTTGGACAAGTCACTCTCTCAGACCCTTGGTTTTGTCATCTGTAAGTGGGATAACTCCTGCCTTTGTAAGGTTGTTGCCACGATCAGAGACAGGGTGACCATGAAATGGATTTGAAGGTTCTTCACCTCTGCGTTCTCCCATCTCTGTAGCCTTGCTTGTTCGATGCCCCTCCGCTACCCAGATGCACACCCATACATACACACATACATATACACATGTACACACATACATATATGCATGTATGTACCTACATGCATACACATCTACACATGTATGCACACATATTCTGCCTGGAATGGGCTTCCTCAATCCCCATTTCCACCTGAATAAGGCCTTTCCTTCCTGCAGGGTCCAATCCAGGTGCTTTTTGCTCTTAAGGATGCTTACAATGTTTTTATCCTTCCCTCCAATGCAGCTGAATCTGGACATTCTCTTTCCTTTCTCAGATTTCTGAGCCTCTGTTACTTAGACCCAACCCCTGCTTGCTCTTATCTCACTGGTGATCACAGTCATTCACGTATCACCAGTTCCCCATCCCCCATGAGCTCCCTGAAAGCAGACATGGTGTAACCACAGTGCCCAGCATGCTTGGAAGAATTCTAGATTTAGAGTTAGTGGGACTTGGGTTCAAATCCCTATTCCACTATTGACTACCTGGGTGGCTTTAAGAGAGACCCTTCTCATGGAGCCTCAGTTTCTTTATTTGTTAAGTGAAATGACTGGACTGGATGATCTCAAAGATACCTCTGAGTTTTTGTCTTTTAGGTTCCTACAGCAACCGCAGAATAGGCACTTGGAAAGTGATTGTTACATTTCATTTCTCCAATCTGCAAGGACAGGGCCCCGCCCCCCCGGGAGCCATTACAAGACAGCAGCACACCTCTGCCCCCCCCCCCCACCAGCCTGGATATCTTCTTACTACTTACTAGCTACGTGACTTTAGGCTAATCACTTCACCTCAGCTTCAGTTTCTGCATCTGTGAAATGGGTGAGTTGGAGTAGATGACTTTGAACGTCCCTCCTGGCCCTAACTACATCTACAAGATGCCTATGACTGTGCCATGGCTTAGCTGAATAACAGTAACCCCAACAATTCTGGATGTACTTATCCTGGTGGAGCATCCCATCCATGAAAAGACTCATGGGCTTGTACTGAGAAGCATCCAAGCATGGGTCCTAGCTCAGCTGCGGTATCTGCAGGTTACTTGTCTAACCTCTCTGAATATCAGGTCTAATATCCACTTCACTCAGACACCAGACAGTAACAATAACAATTTCTTTATCTGGAAAATGGGGATAACAGAACTTCCCCTGTCTTCCTCATCGGACAATCGTGGGAATCGAAAATAAGACCACAGCTTGAAGGAGAAATTGCAAATCTTAGATTGGCACTAATATAATATACTGTAAGTTAATATGTATTATATTATAAATTATATATACATATATATATACATAGAGAGAGAGAGAGAGAGAGAGAGAGAGAGAGAGAGAGAGAGAGAGGGAGAGAGAGAATACAAGTTCTATGCTTCGGGCAGCTCTCTGTGGCTAGGTCCTAGTACCAAATCTAATACTAAACTGTGTCTGTCTCTTACATCTAGAATTCTCTCCTGTGTGCTAGCCCTTTCTCCCCAGTTAAACTGTAAGTCTTTTGAGGGCAGAGACCGTGGCTTCTTCTTATTATCCTCCCACCAATGTGCCTAGCACATGCATAAAAATGAAGTTGGAAGGGGCCTGAGAGGTCACCTCATCTGACTTTGCATTTTACAGACAAGGAGACTGGGGCACAGAGAGGTTGTGACTTATCCAAGGTTGCCAGGGTTGTAAGTGACAGTGGAGATCTGAACTCAAGTCCTCTGTCTCCAAATCCAGCTCTTTATATGGCATAGACAATCTCCGAAGACTTTCTGATGGACGATTGAGTCTTACTGTCAGAGGAATCATTGTCTCTGATTTACAAACAAGGGAACAGAGGTAAGGGATTTGCCTGTGGTCACAAAGCTAGGAAGTTTCAGAGGTGGAATTCAAATCTTCTAGCTAATGCACCATATTGGCGCCAACTTCGGAGACCGGTTGGGGGTTAGGCGGGTTTTGCCTGGGCCATATGTCATCATATGGTAGGACAGGGTGAAGGGAGTTAAGGAGGCAGGGTGAAGGTTGGCTGGGGAGGCCAAGGTGAGGATCCAGGCCCCTAGAGCAGAACCCAGTTGGGGCCTGCAGCTCCTTCGAGATCTGGGTGGGCTACTGGTGATTGTATACTGGGGCCAGGTGTGGGGAGGGGCAGCTTTGAGGAGAAAATCCTGCCTGATCTCTGCTACCTCAGGAATAACACAATCGTGAATTTGAGCGTGTAGAACATTATTGCTTGTGCATTATTGATGGTTATTGTACCTATGGGTGATAAATTATTGAGGGGCCATAGTGGATGCAGAATGAGAGGCTGCAGTCTGGTTAGAGGAGATGGGCTGGGTGCGCACGTGAGCACATGCTCATGTATGTGAGAACCTAGCTCCTCATACAGAGGATCATAGATTTAAAGCCAGAAGACACCTTGGAGATCATCTACTCTTCCAACCCCTCCTTGTACAGTGAAGGAAACTGAGGCCCAGAGAGAATTCATGACTTGTCTAAGGTCACACAGCTATTAAGCACTTAAGCCAGATCCTCAGACTTAAAAGAAAAACAATAACTGACATTTGTTCAGCACTTTAATGTTCACAAAGTGATTTCCATACATAATCTCCATTTATAGAAAGCTGTCTTGGAGCCAGGAAGACCTGGGTTCGAGTCTTCCTTCTAAAACATATTGTGACTATGAACATTGCTCTAGGCAATTCTCCGAGACTATACATTAAAGAGAAGGTGCCAACCTGCATTTATAGAAGTTTTCTCATCCAGGAGGTCCCTATAACAATTAAACCATAGGTCAATTCTCTATTCCTATAGGATAATATGAGGTAGATAATTTTTTTATCTTTTTAATCTATTTTTAATCTATATTTATCTTTTTATCCCTATTTTACAGATGAGAAAACTGAGACTATCCACTATCATACTGCCTCTCATCGCAAACATAAATATGATTTAAGGATGTGAAGAAATGGCCCAGGGAGAAAGGGGACAGTTGAGTCAGGGCCCCTCTTTACGAAGGTTTCCTTTCTTTTCAATTGCTAGCTGCCCCCAATGCTTCTCTAGGACTAGCCCCTTCCTGGACTCTAGACTACCTAAATTCCTCTAACTTTCCTGCTGAGACCAAAGGCAAAACCTCTTCTTTTCTTAAGCTCACTGAGTTTAAAAAAAAAGAACTTTGTAAATCAATATTAGAAGCAGTGTGGTATGGTGTCGTAGTAGGAAAAGCACAGGATCTTCTGGGATTCTGCCTCTGTCATTCAATCCCTTGGCTCTCCCTACTGACTTTGTCTCCTCTGCAAGTCCAATCTAAATAGCATCTATGCCTTTCTCCAAGTCATTTATAAAAATGTTGAATGGCATAGGGTCCAGGACAGATCCCTGAGGCACTTTGCTAAAGACTTCCCTCCAGTGCTAAAAGTAGACACCCATCCACTAATGGCTATTCTTTGGGTCTACTTCTTTCAGGCAGTTGGAAATGCATCTAGCCCCATAGCACAGTCCAGTGACAAGAACACAGGGTTTAAAGCCAGAGGAATTTGGGTTCAAATCCTGACTGCTACTTACAAGATACAACTTTGAACCAGTTACTTGATCTTCTTAGGCCTCTGTTTTCCCATCTGTTTCTCAGTGATGGGAGGGGCCCTCTACCTTCAGAATTATCTCATTTTCCTTTGTTATTGTTGTGGTCCTGCAATTTCACTGAAGTCGGGAACCCCTACTCTTCACCAATGCAGACCTGTGATTATTTGATTATTTACGGTTTCTGAGAGTTATCTGGGGCACCGAGACCTTAAATGATATGCTCATAGTCATCATATACCTGTATCTGTATCTGTATCTGTATCTGTCTTCCTGACTCTGAAGGGGATTCTCTGAGCAAGTCCCTTAATCTCTTCATGCCTCAGTTTCCATAGCTGTAAAAGGAAGAGGTTGGAATTGATGGACTCTAAGTTCTCAGTCTTCAATCCTGTGATCCTAGGGAGGGTTTGGCTGGATACTATTTGGAAAAAAAAAAAAGCTAGGTCCTCTGGGAGTCAGAGGACTCAGGTTCAAATCATAACTCAGACACTAACTGACTGTGTGACCATGAGCAAGTCATTTAACCTCTATGGGCTTCAGCTCTGAATCTACAGTCTCTACAATGCCTGCCAACCTCAGGATGCTATGGTTCCACTTCCCTTGAGAATAAGGATGAGAGACTGTGTGAGAGTCCTGGGAAATGGAGAACCATCGAAATTTAGGGGATTCTGGGTCCTATGCTATCAGAGGCATGCTAGTAAATGTTTGACAACCAGTTCTTTCAAAAAAAATACACTAAAAAATATACTCCAACACACTTTTTAAGTTTAATGTGCATTATCAACATTTTCTCCCTCACTTTCTTAGGTCTAGACAACCAACAACAGAAAAAAAAAAAATCAAGGCCTAATTTGTAGTGTTGCTGATTTCCAAGGCATGAATGCTCACACTGAAAATTTAATGATGGGCTCTCAAACTGGCTCCAGCCCACCCCTGCCACTTTGCATGGGCTCCCTGGATTCCTCATTCCTAGAGCATGAGTCTATCTCCTTCCACCCAGCCTGACTCCAGACAGTACTCCTACTAAGAGCTCAAATTTCTGTAACACTTTAAAGTGGATAAATTGCTTTCTTTGCAACAATCCTCCAAGGTAGGTAGTATAGGTCTTATTAGCCCCTTTTTATAGATAAGTAAACTGACTCTCAGAGAGGGTTGAGTCATTCTTCTGTTGTTCAGTCATTTGACTTTTTGTGACCCCATTTAGGGTTTTCTTGGCAAAGACACTGGAGTAGTTTGCCATTTCCTTCTACAGCTTATTTTACAGATGAGGAAACTGAGGCAAACAGGGTGAAGTGACTTATCCAGGGTCACACAGCTAGTAAGTGTCCGAGGCCAGATTTGAACTCATGAAGAGGAGTCTTTCTGATTTCAAGCCCAGAGCTCTATCTGCTGTGCCACCCAGTTCCCTTCCAGCTCAGAGTAATATAGCAAGAAATGGACTGTGTGCCCCTGGACAAGTCACAACCCCTCAGGGTTTCAGTTACCACTTCTTTAAAATAAGGAGTCAGTTTTTTTTTTTTAAATTGCATATTTATTATGAGGGTTTTGTTTTTATTTTTTCTTTTTCCAGTAGGGAGGGGTGGAAGGGAGAGAAATTTGGGGGAGGTGAAAAGGATAAAATTAAATTTATTTTTTAAATAAATAAATTTATTTTTTAAATAATGAGGGGCCAGGATGGCCTACATGATTCCAAAGGATCCTATCAGCTCTTAATCACCTGATTCTAAGTTTTGAAGCCAGGATTCAAACCCAGGTTTTCCAATGAAAGATCTAGAGTTGGAAGGGACCTTGGAGGTCATCTTGTCCATCGCTCTCATTTGAAACAGAGAGCCAGAGAGGTTAATTCACTTGATCCAGGTTATGACTTCAGGTTCTGGGCTCTTTCACTACCTTATCACCTGGGATGCTTCCTAGTGTGGTAGAAAAAGCACCCAATGTGAGTTAGGAGACTCAAGGTCTACTTCTAGCCTTGCCACTAACTTGCTAGGTGACCTTGGGCAAATCATTTCACTCCTCCAGGACTCAGTTTCCCCACTTGTAAAATGAGA
The DNA here is from genome assembly GCF_900497805.2 of Vombatus ursinus. Taxonomy (NCBI): domain Eukaryota; kingdom Metazoa; phylum Chordata; class Mammalia; order Diprotodontia; family Vombatidae; genus Vombatus; species Vombatus ursinus. Next base: position 1,741,523 of record NW_020940527.1, read on the forward strand.
GGCAGAGTGGTACCTCAGAAAGAGCGCTGACTCACTTTAGAGTCCCAGGACCTGGGTTCAAATCCTGCCTCTTACACACTACCTGTATGACCTTGTGTTGGTCATTTCAACTCTTAGACCTCAGTTTCCTCTTCTGTATAATAAAGGGATCCCAGGAGTGATCCCTTTAGGGTCCTCTTACTTAAGTCAGTCCCTAAGCCAGGGGCTCTTAATTTGGGGTCCATGAACATTTTTAGAAAAATATTTTGATAACTATTTCAATGTAATTGCCTTCCTCTGTAATCTGGTGGATTTCATTTTATGCATTTAAAAGCGTTATTCTTTGAAGGGGCCTAAAGTCTTTACCAAACCGCTGTCACAGACATGAAATAGGTGCAGAGCTCCTTTGATGGACAGTGTCTATTGGCCCCCTCCCATCCCCCTCCTCACTCCCCAGCCAGTGTGGACCCCCAGTCCCCTGCTCTAGTCAGTGAAGAAACCAGACCCTTCTCCCGTTTCCCTCCCTCCTCTTTTCCACCCCGAGGCCATTCTCCTAGCCTAATCTACCCGGCACAAACAGGTCTGGGGATAATGATCAGAAGCCAAACAGGCCTCCTGCTGACAAGCAGGCCCCGGTGTGGGGAGTCGGGGGGAGGGGGAGAAAAGGAAGGAGGGAAGCAAAAGCTCAGGGATTTCTCAAATATAAATATAATAAACAATGGTGTTTCATCAGGCCTGTCAGGGGCTGACAGGGCAAAAAGAGGACTAAGTGGAGAGAAGATACAGTTGAGTGAAATATGTCCTGAGGCCTCCAGGCTGCTTGTCTAAGTTGGCAGAGAAGCCCCCTTCAGGCTGCCCGTCTCTCCCTTGGTGTGTGAGGGGGTGGAGGGAATGCATATGGGTACTTGGCAAGAAGAGACGGCAGTTGTGGAGGGGCCCAGGGACTGGGAGAAGAAAACCGGTCGGGACGGGTCTAGCCCAGTGTCTCTGTCTCCCGGATGTTTATGAGTCTTTCAGTTGGCTTGGTTTGAGCTCAGTCCGTGAAGTCATCTCTTAGTTTTTTCTGGGTGGGAGGGGGCAGAGATTGGAGGGGGAAATTAGAGAGATGGCAGTGCAAAGACCATTGGACTGGGAACCAGGATGCCCAGGTCTTATCTCGGACTTGCTGGGTGACTCTGGACAAGTTTCTGGGGGGAGAATGGTCTCTGCTCTACCTATTTCAAAGGTATTCTTTAGAGGATTGGATGAGATGAAGCACGTTGACAATTAATTGACTTATTGGAGTAGAGTAGAAAGAGCCTTGAATGTTCTGTCAAAGGACTTAGGTTCCAATTTCAGCTCAGCTCTTTGGTGCCTGTATGGCCTTAGGCAAGTGGGACTCAGTTTCCTCATCTGTAAAGGAAGGAAGATGGGTTAAGTCAGTGAATCTTAACCTTTGGTGTGTGTGTGTGTGTGTGTGTGTGTGTGTGTGTGATAGACCCCTTTGGTAGCCTGGTGAAGTCTATAAAATATATTGAATTCCTTTGTAAGGAAGCCAATTATATTGAAATACAGTTAAGAAGCCCTGAGACGATCTCCAAGGACCCCTTTGATCTCCAAAATAGAAATTTCTAGAAGAGGATAAGATGATATTACTGTTGGGTATGTGAGGGGAGGGTGTGAGCAGGCTATGTTCCGGAGACAGATTGAGTGCTACATATACAGCTGAAAGGACCTTAGAGACCACCTGACAGCCATCTTGGCAGCTAGGTAGCACAGTGGATCGAGCATTGGGCCTGGAGTCAGGAAGACCCGAATCAAAATCTGAGCTCTGACACTGAGTAAAGAAGCAAGTCACTTAACTTCTGTTTGCCTCAGTTTCCTCATAGGTAAAATGGGAATAATAATAATACCTACTTCCCAAGGTGGTTGTAAGCATCAAATGAGATAATAATTGTAAGGTGTTTAGCACAGTGCCTGACACGTTGTAAGTGCTGTATAAATGTTAGCTATTATTGTTATCCAGTGTGAGACCCTTGTATAGGTAGGGAAACTAAGGCCTCCCGTCAGAGGTGGGATTTGAACCTAGGTAGAGGAGTAGGGTAAAGATCCTCCCCTTTTTGACCCTCCCCCTCCCTTTGCTTAAAGTCTACTACTTCCTGTTGCCACCTCATAGCCAGCCTTCATAGGTGAGAAGACCTTAGATCTCTCACCAGAGAACCTTGTGCCTTCCATCCCGGTTTGGACATAGCATGACCCCTGAGGGAAGGCTGCAATCAATCGGGGTCAGGGTCTCTCATCTGCCCCAAAGCTCAGATCACCATCTTTGGCAGCAGGAGACAACTTCCACTCTTACTGTCAGCCCAATCTCCCAACAGGAACGTGGAGAAGTTCCAGGGCAAAGAAAAGCAAGCTAAAGTCTGATGAAGGCCTCCCATCTCTTACTAAACCCCTCCCTTGAGGGAAGAGGAAGAGGAAGAGGAAAGTTGGTGGAGAATGCAATTTCTTTCTCCTGCTGAATAGACTCAAATTCCATCTCCAGCTGCACCCTTTCTCTGTCCAATCTCCGATCTCAGGAGGGCAGAGGACTTGCAGAACAGGACCATCTGGCCATGTGCCTCCAATCTCATTAATGCACTTGCCTTCAGGAGTGACACCTTCTACTCGTTGATGAACAGTCTTATACCTAATCATACCCTTCACATCCCAGTGACTCTGAGCTCCTGTAGGTCACCCAGACCTCACTACCCACCTTCATCCCTGGATCCATTCCTATCCTCCACAACTCTCCTAATCCCATGGTTCCCTCTCTCTCCCCTGACTCTCTCAACTAAGAACCTTTATATTTTACAGAAAAGAGTTGAGGCCATTCACCATGAGCTTCCTTGTCTCCTATCAATCAGGTGCTCTCTGCCACTTCTCTCCTCCCTCACCCTGCCTCATATGATGATGAAGTAGCCTTACTCCTTAACAAGGCTAACGCCTCTACTTACCCAGGTGACCCCATTCTACCCAGTCTCTTCCAACAGATTGCCCCTCCATTGTTCCCATGTTATCACTTAATTTCAAACTCTCCCAGTCTACTGGTTCATTCTCTTCTGACTATAAACCTGCCGATGTCAAAAAAAAAAAACCAAAAAACACTCCTCATTTCTTCCATCCTTGCTATATTTCTTCTGGAATTTTTTTTCTGGCTGTCCTCCATTCCTAGAATTCTCTCCTGCCTCTGCTTCAATGAAGTTCCAACTAAAACCCCTTCTTTTATTGGAAGCCTTCCCCAAATCCTCTTAATTCTAATGCATTCCCTCTGTTAATTACTTCCTATTTAATTACACTGAATCTGATAGCTTGCTCTGTATATATTTGTTTGCATGTTGTTTCCCCCGTTAAAATGTAAGCTTCTTGAGGACAGGGACTGTCTTTGGCTTCTTTTTGTATCCCCAGTGCTAAGCACATTGCCTGGCACATAGGAGATGCTTAATAAAAATTTACTGATTGAACCTACTTTGACAACCAGTACTCAATCTAAGGTCTAAGGACCAGCCCCAGCACTAGCAGTTAAAGGTATCCATTTATGGAAATGTTTTTGGGGGTCCCTAGAAAGAGGGACTGGTCATTGCTCCTAGAAATTTACCATTAGAGCTTCATTCCTTTAGGCCTCTAAGATTTGGGGCTCTTCAAAACTCATGAAGTTGCACATACTCCCTGGGTATATACCTTGTCAGCCAAGTACCGTAGCAGGCATTAGTTGACATTTGTCTGGGAGCAAAAGAGGTCCCAGGCTTGGAAGGAGGAAAAAGCAAGGAAATGTTTCAGATACACTTCTCCTGTTTCATAATTTTCTGGGAGTGTTGCTAAGGCTTCCTGGAGTGACCCCCCCTCCCCAACACTCCTGCCTTGAAACAATAAACAGGGCAGTGGAACTTCCGAAAATCATTACATGACCTTGAGAATTCCGCTTAATCCAGAAGAAGAAAACTGCAGCCACTTATTGGGTACCTGTACTGAGTAAAACAGAAATCTTGTGTTTCTATGACATGACAACACACTGTCCCTTGTGCTTTGATCATCAGAGGAACACTTAGGAATCATCCAGTCCAGCTTCTTCATGCTACAGAGAAGGAAATTGAGGCCTGAAGACAAATAACTTGCCCAAGGTCACAAAGAAGCTAGTAGCAGAACCGGGACTAGAATATGCAACTCTTGGTTCTAAACTCAGGGACCTCTGCACTATAACAGTTATTGGCATCATTTATTTGTAGATGATATCCTGGTTTGGAAAGAGGTAAGAAATAATTAGGGAGGAGCTACACAATTGACTAATATTAGAATCAGTGAGTGCTAAAAGAAAGGTAAGAGAGAGAGAGATAAAGAATGAGGAAGGAAAGAGGAAGAAAGGGATGGAGAAAAAAGGAAGGGAGGGAGGAAGGAAGGAAGAAAAGAAGGAAGGGAGGGAGGGAGGGAAGAAACAAGGAAGGAAGGAAAGAAGGAAAGAACAAAAGGAGGAGAGGAAAGGAGAAAGAGAGGGAGAAAAAAGAAAAGGAGAGAGAGGAGGAAGGCATAATAAGGCAAGATAGACTGAAAAAGAAGACAAAAGAAAAGAATAAAAATGATAAAGAAAGGGAAGGAAACAAAGAATGAAGAAAAGGAGGAAGGAAGGAAGGAAGAGATATAGAGGATAAACTGTCTCCATAGGCAGCCACTCTGTTATTTCCCTGTATACTTTTGCTGGAGGTAAATACTGGGCAAGTTGGGTGGGCGACAGGGTGAATTCGAGCTCAATAGGAAAAGACGCCCAACTGTCAGGGAGGTACTGGTTCGACTGGAGCAATCAGGAAGGGAAGAACCTGATATTCTTGTAGGAAATGGGAGTGGCCAGAGGCAACTCAGAGGTCATCTCAGACACCCCCTTGATGCTTGAGGCAGGGACTTGACCAGAGGCTGGTCCTTTCCAGTTCTAAGATTATGTGAATAAGCTAATCTCCCTATTTGGTTTTTGTTGGGAGGGGCGCCCAAAGTCCAGTCTCAGCTTTGAGCCTCCCTCTCTCCAGTCAGGGGAACTGTTTGCACAGACTGAGAGCCCCCCCAGCCCCAGCCCCTGATCAGAGAAGGTCAGAAATGGAAGGAAGCTTAGACACTGCTTGTCCAGAGCCCACTGAAGCCCGTAATGAGTTAGTGGCAGAGTCAGGGCTAGAATCTTGGTCCTCTGACTCTTAGCAATAATAAGAGCCCCTCACATCATCTAGCACGTGAAAGTCTACAAAGAGCTTTCCTGACAACACCCCTGTGGGATAAGCAGTACAAGTTATATTGTCCCCATTTTACAGATAAGAAAACTGAGTCCCATTAGAGAAATGCAAATCAAAACAACTCTAAGGTACCACATCACATCTATCAGATTGGCCAAGGTGACGAAACAAGAAAATGACAAATGTTGGAGAAGATGTGGGAAAATTGGAACACTAATTCGTCATTGGAGGAGTTGTGAAATGATTCAACCATTCTGGAGAGCAATTTGGAACTATGACCAAAGGCAATCAAAATGTGCATACCCTTTGATCCAGCAATAGCATTTTTAGGGCTGTATCCCAAAGAGATCATGCAAATGGGAAAAGGACCCACATGTCCAAAAATATTTGTAGCAGCTCTTTTTGTGGTGGCAAAGAATTGGAAATTGAGAGGATGCCCATCAATTGGGGAATGGCTAAACAAATTGTGTTATCTGAATGTAATGGAATACTATTGTGCTATAAGAAATGATGAGCAGGCGGACTTCAGAAAAACCTGGAAAGACTTGTATGGTCTGATGCTGAGTGAAGTGAGCAGAATCAGGAGAACGTTATACACAGTAACAGCCACGTTGTATGATGACTGTTATTGATAAACTTAACCCTTCCCAGCAATACAAGGATCTAAGACATCTCCAAAGGCCTCATAATGGAAAATGCTATCCACATCCAAAGAAAGAACTATGGAGTTTGAATGCAGATCGAAGCATACTATGTGCTATTATTTTTTTCTCTTCTGTTGAGTTTTGTTTCCTCTTTCTGGTGGTTCCTCCTATTGGTTCTAATTCTTCCTTACAACATCACTAATGTGAAAATATGTTTAACAGGAATGTATATGTATAGCCTATATCAGATTGTGCACCATCTTAGGGAGGGTGGTGGGGAGGGAGGGGGAGAAAAATTTTAAACTCAAAAGCATATGGAAATGATTGTTGATAAATCAAAATAAATTAATTTTAAAAAATAGAAAGAAAACTGAGACCCAGAAAAGGTCAGGGCTAGAACCCAAGTCATCAGCTCTGGCCCAGTGAATAGAGTGCTGGGCTTATATTCAGCAAGAGTTCAAATCCAACCTTAGGCACTTCCTGGTTGTGTGACTCTGGACAAGTCATTTCACTTCCATTTGCCTCAGTTTGTTCAACTGTAAAATAGGGATCATAACAGTTCCTATTTCACAGAGTTGTTAGGATCAAATAAGATAATATTTGTAAAAAGCAGTTATCACAGTGCCTGGTACATAGTAGGTGCTTTATAATGTTTTCTTCCCTGTCTGACTCTGAATAATACTAGTAACAGATAGAGATCACACATTGATGGTGCTTTGAGGTTGACAAAGCCTGAGATCAAGAATGCAAGTGTTACTGTCCTACAAATGAGGAAAATGAGGTTAAATGACTTACATAGTGTCACACAGCTAATACCTGTCAGAGTCTCTGGCTTCTGAATGTCCCTTCCAAAACAGCACATCATTTCTTTGTCCGGGCATTCTTGGCACCAATGATACCAATGTTATTTCCCAGAGGAAGGAGGGAGCCTGAGGTTGGTGGGGACTCCGTGGGAGGTGCCTTTCTCTCTGTTCCTTGTCTGCCTGATGGGGGTGGTGCCAGGCCTAGCGTTGAGGGTGTTCCCACATGTATTTGGGGGGTGGGCTCAGTCCCCTTCGATTAAGAAAGGTGTGGGCCGGGCTTGAAGAAGGATGTGGCTAGTTTTAGCGCTGAGGGTTTTTAACCCTTGGAAAGGGATTTCAGATGGCTGCTTTACCCAGAATCCAGAGACCTGGGTTCAAGTCCTGACTCTGTGACACTTGCTAACTATGGGACCATGGACAAATCCCTTGCCTCTCTGAGTCTCAGTTTTTTCATCTATAAAAAATGGGGACAATAATATGTGTACTACTACCTAACAGGCCTCTGAGGAAAGTGCCTTGTAAATATTGGGAAAAAAAACATTCACATTAATGGGTGTCCCAAAAGTTTTAGTGTAGTTCTAAGCTTTTAAAGCTTAGACCTTTTGGAATCCACTGTGTGAAGGAGGTAAGTTAAGGAGTTTGAGCATGTGGGGGTGGGGGGGAAGAAATAATGAAGAAGTTTTCACAGGAGATGCCAAGTATCTCTAAAGCTTTTTTTCTCCTCTGTTTTCATTTCAGAGGATGATAGTTCTGAAGCTAGAAGGGACCTTGGGGCCATTTAGTCCAGACTCTTCATTTTACAGATGGGGAAACTGAGGCCCAGGGCAGTTAAGTGACTTGACCAAGATAAGCAACCCTTCCCCCAAGCCCACTCCCACCTCACTAGACCACATCCACTAACTGCTTCAGCTGAGCCCTTCCCCTAGGAGTTTGAAAAGCTAAGTCTTATTTGGGGACAAATAGTCTAGGGTCAGCTGTGCACCTGGGAAAACAGAGCTGAGTGATGTACCAAACTGACCAGTCAGAAATAGAATGTCAGAGATGAAAGGGCCCTTCAATGAAAAATAGTGGAGTCTAGCTCCCTTAATCTACAGATTGGGGAAACTGAGGCACAGATTCCAAAATGTAACTTTTGCAAGGTCAGACTGCTGGAGTTTGGACTCCTAGCTATACAGCCAGAACTCAAACCCAGGTTCTTTCCTCTGCTTCAAATTACTGCTACCGACTTTTCCCCGGATCTATATTTAGTAAGGGTCTAGGGGTTGGTATGTGTGTGGACACGTCTCTACCCCCCTCCCATGTGTGTGTATTATTTTAGCTTGGAATCTGTAAGATCTCAGATGCACTCAGAACTCTGTGTGTGTGTGCGTGTGCGTGTGTGTGTGTGTGTGTGTGTGTGTGTGTGTGTCTATCTGTCTGTCTATCTGTCCGTCCGTAGTGGGGGGTGGGGAGGCGGGGTGCAGGAGGGGCTTCACCTCCCAGACTTAATCCCAGGCTCCAAATTCTGGCCACAGAGGTTAAAGCTTCAGGACGCCGCCTGGTGGTGCCTGCCAGGATCGCACCTCAGCGGCAGTCAGGATTTCTTCGCCAGCTTATTTTTGGCAGCAGACTAACTTTATCATGATTATTAATATTAATACCACCAGAGATGCTTTTATTGTTATTTAAAGACACAGTTCACAGGCAACTCCTATTGCCACTGGTTGAAGATTTTCAACATTCCAATCCATTCGGGGAGACAGAGTGATGAACTGGGCTGGGGTGGGAGGGGGTGGGGGGACATTGGAAACAATTTTAGGCTAGCAATCCTCCACCTGCCATTAGTTAACTGCATGACCTTGACCAACTCACATCCCTTCTCCCGGCTTCCCTTTTCTTCTCGAAAAAGGGAGATGATTAAACCATATGGCTTGTTATTTCTAACTTTGGCGTTCTGGTATTCATAACTTGCCTGCAGAGAAAAAGGTGGAAAGAGGGAAGATTTCTTAAACCTTTTAAAAGGTTTTGAGGCAGTTAGGTGAGCACAGTAGATTGAGTGTGGGGCTTTCAGTCAAGAAGTCTTGAGTTCCAATCCAACCTCAGACACTTATGAACTACATGATCCTGGGCATGTTACTTAAGCTGTCAGCCTCAGTTTCCTCAACTGTAAAATGGGGGTAACAATAGCACCTACCTCTGAGGGTTCTTGTGAAGATCAAATTAGATATCTGTAAAGAGTGCTTAGTACAGTGCCTGGCACAGAGTAGGTGCTTAATAAATGCTCATTCCCATCCTTCTTCCCCTAAAAAAAAAAAAGTCTCCCAAATCCAGTTCAACTCACCTAGACCAATCTTTGCCCTGAAGCAGGCTAGACCTTGGGTCCCATCATTTCAGGGCCTGTTTGGTTGGTATGTACCAACCAAAGGAGTTAGTCTTTGTGGCTCTTTGGACCAGGCAGAGAAAGAGGCAGAGACAGAGACAATTCATGTATTTGGCTCCTAGAACCTTAAGGACCCTGGAGGAGAGTCTGGGAGAAGAGAAAGCTACTCAGGAGGCACAGGGTGGGGACCAAGAATGGGGATCAGGTGAAGAGATGGATTTTTCCCCCTGCCTTTTTCACTCCTGGCTTAAAATGAAGGGAGACTGGCATAGGGAGAAAATGGGAAATTCCTAATCCCTGTGAGCATGTGGTGAGCCAAGTGGAAGTTAGCTCTCTCTCTCACTAGGATTACAAGAGTGGGGAGGCCAGAAAGCTTGAGCTACCCTGTCTCAAAGTGTGATTTCAAAGAGTCAAAAACTTGAGACAAAAATCCTGGGTCCGGGGAAGGGAGGGGAGATGGAGAACCAGCTCATCCGCTGTCTGTCCACCTCCCTCCCCCACCCCCAGCCACAGGAGTTAAACAGAGCACTGAAATTTGAAACTCCAGATAGAAGAGCACTTTAGTATAATTGCTACCTAGCTGCATAATCTTTTCAAATAAACACCCCCCCCCCAAACCTGGAGAGCTCTGGTTTCCAAAGCATGTGTGTCCTGGTAGATACTGAGTCTTGGTTGCGTGTCCCTGAGAGAAAGAGCAGCTGGTAGGAGGGGTATAGCCCTGGGCTTGTATTCGGGAGACTTGGCCTCTAATCCCACCTCACTCAGACATTCACTGGCCGCGTGATCATGGATGAACAAGTTACAACAGCTCCCAGACTCAGTTTCTTCATCTGTAAAATAAGCAATAATATGTGTGAAATGTATCTCACTGGATTGTTGTGAGGGACGCTTTATGAGCCCTGAAACCTGTATGGAGAGGTTTTCTCTACTGTCTTTTCCTTCTGCAGAGATTGTGATCAGTTCATGCGTAGCTACACTGGAGTTTATGTATTTGTCTTGCAAGAAAACATACCTGTGTCTAAAAGGTGGCCAGCTTGTTTAGTTGGATTGAGTGCTGTGGGGATTTTTCCACCCATCTTAGTATCCCCAGGGCCTGACTTCTTCTGTGCACCCAAAAGGTGCTTAATAAATGCTTGTTTCTTCCAAATGAGCCTCCCAGCCTGAAATGATGTGGGGCCTTTGTAGCTGCCTGCCTGGTGACAGTCCTTGGAGTTATAGGGAGGTGTTACTTTTTAGTGGCGTCTGCCTTTATAGGTGGAGGTGTGTGTGTGTGTGTGTCTTTGTAGTTCGCTGTCTAGAAGGGTCTTTGTAGTTGTTTCTCTTGGGTTGGGTCTACAGAGGTGTGTGCATGTGTGTCTTTGTAGTCGTGTACCTATGAAGACGATGAATCAATCAACGACCCCGTACATCATTTTCTTTTGGGGCTTGACTACAGATTCTCCAACTTTTCTTTTGGGGGTTTTGGGCCTCTCGCCAGGTCACCTACCCAGCTTCTCCAGGGCCACCGTACTCCCTCCTCCCAGTGGGGAGCCCGTCTCCAGGGAGAGGGCTAGGCCCCTGATCTCTCCAGTGCTTCTGCAGACCCCGAGCCAGCTAGTTGGGCATGGCGCCAGAACAGTTGTTTGCCTTATCCCCCGGAGCCCGCATCGGGGAAATAGACTGACCAGATCAGAGATAGCGACAGGCGCTATGGTCTTCGAGCCCCAAGGGGGTGGGGGGTTGCAGGGAGAACTGTTTTTCTTCCTCCTAAATCCCAGACGCAATAGGGGCAGGATTGGGGGAGTGGCCTCAGAGTTTCCCCCTCCCCCAATCCTTCCACTGAGCCCAGCACTTGCCTTCCTGGGCTCTAGACGCTGTGGAATAACAGGCCTCACCTACCAAGTGGGATCCTGTCCCCCTCAGCCCACAAGCACACACGATGACTCCGGTTTGGAGGAGCTCTGGATTCTACTTAGCTTGCTCCATTATCTGTGTGCACCCAAATTAGTGGCAGAGTTTGGAGCGGGGCTGCTGGCCAGGAGGCATTCTGTTGGGCTCTGGAGGGCTTATGGGTGTCCTTCTCCACCCCTGCCAGGCCAGAATACAACCCTGAAGCCCACTTCCCCTGGATGAGTCCGGGGAGAGCTGGAAAAGTCCAAGGCAGGTTAAAAAATCCTAACCTGCTTCCTTCCTTTGCCAGGCACCTTCCTGGGGTGAAAGGTCCTATTTCTTTTGGTACCTCTCCATTTCTAAGCCCTCCACCTCCAGACCCCTAGAGGGGACTTTTTCAAACTCTCCATCCAAATTAGACAAGGAAGGGAGATAGTCACTAAGCATTTACTGTGTGCCAGGCACCGTGGGAAATACTGGGGATACAAAGAAAGGCAGAAGTCAGCTTTTGCTCTCAAGTTGCTTACAGTCTAAGTGGGGGGGGAGGTTGGGGAGAGCAGACAACTATGAACACACAAGACACAGACAGGATAAATTAGAGGGCAGTCTGAGAAGGGAGGTGCTAAGATTAAGGAGGAAAGGGAAAGATTGATAGCCCCTCTTCTTACCGGGCCCACAAACTTGGTTTCCCATTTTGAGTGGCCGTAGAGGCAGCTACTTCTAATCTCCCTCCCTGAAACACTTCCCATTAGCAGGAAAGTATGGGTGACAAATGAGTCATGAAGTTTGACCCCTTCCTCTCATCATCTGTAGCTTCTGTTAGGGCTTGATCCATGATATTTGTCAACTGGGGAGGGGGGCTGGATTTTCTCTTGGAAAGGTGGTCAAATTCTAGAAGGGTAAAAGGGCAAAAAGCCATCATTAGGCCTAGCCTAGGTTGAAAGCACTGACTCAAATCCAGTGTTTGTGTTCTTGAATCCTGGCCCTGGCTCCTATTACCTGCCCCACCTTGGTCAAGCGCTCTTCCCTTTCTGGGCCCTACATTTCCTTGGTGAAATGAGGGAAGGAGTAAAATGAAATGTCAATTCCAGCTTAGAATTTGTGATCTTACAAACCTCTTCCAATCCCCCTAGCCCTTTCTTCTTCACAGCCTTTTCTCTCTCATCCCATGCTTATTGTTTCATCCCATAGCCCAACCTTCTTCCACCTCTTCTAGTGGAAACTGGAAATTAGAAGACACATACACACCCCAGCAATTCTCTGTTCCCCATAAATCCCCCACTTAAATGAATCCATGAGTTAATAAAATCATAGGAAATTTGGTCTGGAAAGGATCTCAGAGAGACCATGGCCCTCTCATGTAACAGATAAAGAAACTGAGGCTCAGACCTTAACTTGTGTTACTGTCAGAACCAGGACTAGAACCCAGGCCTCCTGCTTCCCAGGTCAAAGCTTCCCCCCCATTAGACCATTAGGATAACATAGGCAACTACCATCCCCAGGGGAAATCCCAGATAAGAATTTCCCCCAAAGGATTTTGAGAGAAAAAGAGGCAAAGGGGTTCCAAGAAGGTGAGCTGGGATTCTATGGAATCTAGATTATATGGCCCCTTCAACTTTGGACAGATGAAAGAAGGTTTGGGGAATAGTATCTCCACTCCACCCCCCTAAACCCAATAGAACAGGAGTTCTAAACATTTTCCGTTTCCCAGAGTCCCTTGGAAGCCTGGTGAAGCCTTGGGTGTCCTCAGAATTATGGTTTAAAATACTTGAAAGAAATACTACATCTCAACTAGAGGTTAGCGAAAATAAAGATGTCATTTTTTCACCATCCTGGTTTCCAGACCCCTTGAAATCTGGACCTCAGGTTAAGCCCCTGCATTAGAGGAAATCCTCAAGAGTCTGAAGCCCGACCTCCGCACCCATTCCCCCACTACTGCAGCTCCCCAGCCCTTTACATTAGTGTCTCTGGCCCAGAACCCATCACACTCAGTGTGGGGGTGTGGAGCTGTAGAGAGCGGGCCCAGGTGAGGGGAGTAGAGAGGGAATGTGGGTGACAATCAGAGAAGGCATTCAGAATTAAGACAAGATACCAGAGAAGGGGCAAGCACAAACTACTCAAAGGAGGAAGCTAAGGGTTATTGGGGGGAAGGGAGTGGGGAACCATCCGGGAGGGTAACTAGGAAGGTGAGAGGAAGGTGAAGTCCAGTACCATCCGGGAGTTTGTGCCAGCCCGCCGGGTTTTCCGTAGAACCGGGTTCTGCGCTTTGCGAGCCCCCCCCTGAGGGGCCCCTACCTTTCCAAGCGCTGCGTTCGAGCGGACGTCGGATCCCCCCCTAGTGCCCTCCCCTCCTCACAAGGCCCCTCCTTCTTTCCCTCCCTCCTCCCTAGTCTCCCCTAAGCTCCAGGACTCAGGCGAGTAAGCGGGACACCTCGGCATTGTGGCTGGCGGCCTGGGCAGGGGAGGATGCCGGAGCCCAGCTGAGTGGCCGCTGGAGGAGAGCGCGGGCGGGCGGGCTGCCAGCCGGGAGGAGGAGGAGGAGGAAGAGGAGGAGGAGCCTTGGGCTGCGCTGCGCTGCGCTGACCGCACTCACTCGCTGCTCAACTTCGGAGACAGCGGAGGGAGCAGCCGGAGCCCGCAGGCAAGGAGGGGCACGAAGTAGCCTGGCACCGGAGAGGGCACCGGGCTCAGCCGCGCTCCCAGTCCTTGCGCGGCGCAGCGGCGGCGGCCGCCTCCTCCACACCGCTCCTCGTCCGGGTGCCAGTGCCCTTGTGCCTCCCTCCCTGAAGCGTGGCTGGCAGTGCCCCCAGGGTGGGCACGGGCTGGCGCGGCCGGGCGGCCGGGGGCCGGAGGTTGGAGGTACTCGGGAGGACGAGGACGAGAAGGAAGAGGCGGAGGCGGCGGCGGCGGCGGCGAGGCTGGGGCCAGGGAGAGATACCCGGGGGAGAGGCGCCGGAGCCTGGCCGGGGAGCGATGTTAGCTCGGAGCGCGGCGGCGGCGGCCCCGGCAGCGCGGGGGGCGCGCCTCCTGGCCTTGCTACTGCTCTGGAACTTGAGGCTGTGCGGAGCAGGTACGGAGATTGGGGATCCAGGATCGGGGGGGTCCGAGGTGTGGGGCGTCGGTCGCCTGGGGTCCTTGGTCGCTTCCACAGGGGTCCGCCCCTCTCAAAAAATCCCGCAAACACTAACATACCTCCAGCCCTTGACCATCCTCTCGCCAAAGGTCATTGCTGGCCTGCAGCTCCCCGGGGGGAGTCCATTACTGCCCCTTGGGGCGAGGAGAGAGAGGGAGTCAGGAGGCCGAAAGTTCGGTGCCAAGAGTCCCCAGTTGGATGATTGGGTTTTCCTTTTCTGTAGAAAAGTGAAAAATGTGGCCGGAAGATCCATGTGAGGGGAGGGCATGGAGGGGTGGCGTCCTAGACGGCTAGGGCTCCGGTTCTGGTTCTGACTCTGGGGACGTTACTTTGGATGGCAAGGTCTGGCTAAAAGGGCTCCCGGCGGCGGCCCCTGCTCTCCCGATCCAAAGGCTTTCTGTTGGGTGCTTGAGCATACCCCCAGGTAGCGAAAGCGTCAACTCCAGGGTCCTCCCGGATCCCCAGGAACCCGGGAGGGACCAGGGAAGGGCGGTCGCTGTGCACTCGGGATGCGCGATGATACTCCTGGTCCTATCCGGACAACTTCCCAGGCAGCTGTAGCAGGTCCCGTTTCCTTCGCCTCGGGCTTTCACTCTTCTCGGGCTGGAAACAGCCGAGAAGCCTGGACACGGGGCAGGGGAGCTGCGGAGCCCAGGCCAGCGCGCCGACACTTCGGGGTCTGCAGCCACCCCGAGCTCTGGGGCTCTGGCTAATGGAGAGCGAAATGACCCTGCGGGGCTCGAGCTGGGAAGAGCCTGGTTTGGGCAGGGGCTGCAGAGGGCTGGGAGGGTGGGGCAGGGTGGGGTAGGTTCAGATCAGGCTGAGCTCCCCTTTAAGTAGGTCACTCATTCTCCCTGCTCTCCATCGGGCCGCCCGGGGAAGGCTGCGCCCAAGACGCTGAGGGCCCTGGCTTTCGCCGTAGGGGAGGAAGAAATCCGCCAGCAGGACGTGTGTCTCTACGTTTGTGAGAATGTAGGGGCATGGGGGGCAGGCAGGTATCGGTTCTTCGACTGGGATACCGCGCCTTCCCACCCACCCCCAGCCACTAATCCAAGCGGCTCCTCATTCCCCAAGTGACCATAAGTCTGCTGGGCCCAAGGAAAGGTGGGAAAAGGAGCAGAGAAATCTTCTCCTAGAGCCCAGGCAGGTGGGACTGGGACCCAGGCCGAGAGCTGGTTACTTGGCAGTGTGCATGTTTCTTGTTTGTATACGTGAGTGTGTATGTGCTATATAATAAAGTTCTTTGAGTTCAGGCCCAAATCTTGAGTGATTTGGGGGGAGGGGGCGGAGGAGGGTGGTAGTTAACTACATTACTTTTCCCTCCTACCCCTCTTCACTATAACAAATGGCTGTCACCCTGGGGGGCTGATAATTTGTTAGTCAACTCACTGGGCCTGTTAGCAGCTCTGGGTCTGGGTTTAAACAATTCCCTCTCTTCCCTGCCCAGTCTTTCTTTATTTCTGTTTTTATTTTTATTTCTTGAGCTGTAAAGTTCCAAAGCTTCTCATTTAGTCTCCCAAGCAGCCTTTGGGGTTTAAACATGAATCCTGAAGTTGGAAATAAGTACTAATTGATGTAAGGAGCACTGAGGAATGCACAGTACTGTTTTAAGGGGGATGGTAGAATACTATCAGCTTCTAAGGTTTGCAAGGCACTTACCATATGATTTCATTTGATCTTCACAACTATTCTTGGAAGTAGGTGCTATTATTATTTCTATTTTATTTTACAAATGGGAAAACTGAGGATGAGAAAGTCAGGGGCAGCATTTGTACTCACTCCAAGTCCAGAGCTCTATCCTCTAAGTCACCTAGGAATGTGGACTTGTGGGTAGGTGCTGAGAGTATTTTCATAGAATTTTAAATCAAGGTATTGGTAATCCATGCTGTTGATCCTGCAGAGTCAAAGACAAGTTTGGGAGTTTGAACTATCAGGAGAGGATAGGTGCTTTGAAGATTGCTAGGCTGGACTTTCATTGTTGCATGTCTTAGGGGCTAGCAGGGTATCTTGGGTCATCTCTCTTCTGAGAGGGTTTAGCCCAGAAGAAACAGCTGTCCCGGTGTGTCTGTTTAATAAACTGCGTGGTCCCTGCCTGGTCTGGAAAGTAAAGTGCCAGTTAGAGCTGGCCTCTAATAATGGGCTTTGATTTCTCTCTCTTGTATTTGAACCTGGGGTTTAAATGATGCTCATTACCGGCTGCACCCAGGTGCTGAATGCCCAGCACCTTGGAGAAGCTGCTAACTAGTGCAGCTTCCCGTGGCTCCTTCCTTTTGGGTCCCCCAGATCTGGGGTTTAACCCTTACATTTGTGGGCTGGAGAGCTTTCTGTCCTCCAATGTGCAAGAATACATACAGAACACAGTTCCTTCAGGTGCGCAAAGGTTTTTTTTTTTCCTTCTTCTCCCTTTATCTAGTCCCATTTTGGGGGATAGAGGGCGGGCCTAGAGTTATGATGACCTTAACTCAAATCCAGCCTCACATACTTAGTAGCTGTGTGACCCTGAGCAAGTCACTTCACCTCTGTTGCCTCTGTTTCCTCAACTGTAAAATGGGAATAATAACAGCACTTACTTCCAAGGACTGTGAAAATCAAATGTGATATTAATTATAAAGCACTTAGCACAGTGCCTGGCACATAGTGTTTTTGAAAAATATTTTTCCAATTACATGTAAAAGCAATTTTTACTATATTTTTAAAAAATTTTGAGTTCCAAATCCTCTCCCTCCTTCCCTCCCTCCCTCCCCATCCCCTCATTGAGAAGGCAAGCATTTGATATAATTTGTTATAAATGTTAGTAATTATTGTTATTTCAAACCTTGAAGTGTTCTATTTTACAGATATGGAAATCGAGGCAGAAAAAAATTCACTTTCCCTAGAGCTTAGTCTGTCCGACAGAGTCTGTTCTGGAATTTTAACTTCCTGTTATTTAATAATAACAATAGCTAGCATTTATATGGTGCTTTAAGGTTTACAAATTACTTTACAAACTTTTTCTCATTTTATCCTCACAATAACTCTGGGAGGTAGGAGCTAGTATTATTCCCTTTATACAGATGAGGAAACTGAGGCACAGAGAAGTTAAGTGAAGTCTGTGATCAGACAGCTAGTAAGGGTCTGAGGCTGGATGGGATCACAGGTCTTGATTCCAGTCCAGTGTCCTAACCACTTCCACACCTAGCTGCCTTAGTTTCTCTTTTTGTTCAAAGAGATTCCTGGTCAGAGGGTATTTGCAGCTTCTACCTGGGACCTCCAGCTAATAGAAGAACATAATTCTTATAGAGCTAGAAGTAGAAAGGACCTCAGAAAGAGATGGAAAGACTTCAGAGGGCATATAGGCCAATTAATCTATTTGGTGCTCATTTTACAGATCATGAAACAACCTCCAGGTCACATAGATAGTAAACATCAGATGCAGGATTTGAACCTAACTCCTATTGTCCCAGGCAGCCTCCCTCTCCACCTCTGCTTAGTTTTCATTTCCTAGGGCTCCCTGATAATGCCGCTGCACATGGGACCCTCACCCTGCTGGCCTGCCTCCTGACTCCCGGGGAGACGGCAGAGAAGGGGAGAGTGCAGGAAGAAATGACAACTGGGAGAACATAAAGTTTGATGGCTTTTGAATTTGGAGAATGAGATCAAGTTATAAAACCTTTAGCCCTGAGAGGAAGATCCCCATGGCAGACTGACAGACTGGCAGGCAGGCAGGCAGGGACCACTTCTAAGGGACCAGGCTGGTCCTGATCACTCCTAACCTCCCCCCCAGCTCCATCAAACATTCTTCTCCCTCTGAGCCATACTGGGGTAGCAAGGAGCTCGGCAGAAAACAAGGTGTGATGACAGGCCCTTCATTTTAAAGTATGATTAAAAGCTCTTGTTTTTCCCACATCCCTGGGAGTGTTTCCTTTCCTCCTCTTGCCTCCACACTTTACCAAGTAGCTATCTCACCTAAACAAATGGAAAGTCAAGAGGGTTATAATGAATTTTCTCATTAGAGCCCAAGTACAGGGAAGTGCCTTTTCTCTACCCCTTCCCTCCACAAAGACTTGCAGTGGGGAAGGCCATAGAAGCTAAGAACTAGAAGGGACCCAAGAAATTATTTAATTCACTCCCTCCCATTTTACAGCTGAGGAAACTGAGGCAGAGTCCCATTCCCAGGGTCATATAGTGGATTAGTGGTAGAGTGAGCATCTTTCAGTCTTTCCACTGCACTGCACTTATTACAGCCCTTCCTGACTGGTTCAGGACCTCTGGGCAGGGCTTGGTGGGGCTGTGAGCAATCTGGAATTGTAAAATTGATTCCTTCAGTGGGAGGAAGTTATGAGTGAGGGTGCAGCCAATCCCATTGGTAGGATTGAGTTGGCTGAAGGAATTGAGGACTGAGGACATCAGTGGTGAGTGTTGTGATCCTGACCAGAGCTGGAGGTGAGGGGGATGGATGACTGTGGGAGTCTTCTTTGGAGCTGGAGGTACATCGAAGGCTCTGAGCATCATCTATGCGCCAGCCAGGCACTGGACACAGTGGGACTGACTCGGCATCTGGATTTGGCCCATTCTGCAACACTTCCTTCATAAACAGATTGGGGGGGGGGAGATTAAAAGGTATAAACAAACCCAGCCCATGTGGGCAGCCCCACCCCCATTTGTAGTCTCCTTTTTATAGATCATCAGAGATCTTTGTATTCAACGACAGCCTGATTTGTTCCCCAATTTCCAAGGAATCCAGTGTCCCTGTTGGTGGGTGGGCTGCTCTGGGCTGCAGATGGATTGGAGAGCTAGGTTGTTGAGACATTGAGTGCCTTTGATGGGATTTGCCTCTCAGCCCCATCTTTGAGCTGATGTGTCCCTCTGTGAAAGGGGATCGGGGTCTCTGGGGTAGGAAGGAGGTCGCTTCTAGGCTCCTAAACCCTCCCCAGCCCCTAGGTGTGGGGGGAATAGGTAGGGCTGGCCCACCAGGCAAGGATACCCAAAATAGTGCAGACCTGTTGGGGGAGTCTCACCCCAAGCCTGCTTACTGAACATATGGGCTTGTGAACAGACGGAGGGGGGGGAGGGAGCCAGTTTGGAGCCTGTAGCTCTGCCGCCTGCCTCCAAGGGAGGGGGGGATGAAGTTAGTGGGAACTGAGAATGAAGAAGATGGGGTGAGGATAGGGGAGAGAGAGAGAGACAGAGAGAGACAGAGAGACAGAGAGAAGGGAAGAGAGAGAAGAGAGGAGAGGGAGAAGAAAGGAAAGAGAGAGATGGGGGAGAGGAGAGAGAAAGAGAGAGAGAAAGTAGAGGGGAGAGAAGTGAAGAGAGGGAAGAGAGAAGAGAAGAGAGGAGAGAAGAAAAAGAGAGGGAAGAGAGAGAGGAGAGGAGAGGAGAGGAGAGAGAGAAAAGGGAAGAGAGAGAGGAGAGAAGAGAGAGAGACAGACAGAAGGCAGAGGGGGAAGAGGAGAGGGAGAAGAGGGGAGAGAGAGAGAGAGAGAGAGAGAGAGAGAGAGAGAGAGAGAGAGAGGAGGGAAAGAGAAGAGGGGAGAGAAGAGAGGAGAGAGAAGAGAGGAGAGAAAAGAGAGAGGGAAGAGAAAGAGAAGAGAAGAGAGAGAAAAGAAGAGAAAGACAGAAGAGAAAGAGAAGAGAGGAGAGAGAGAGGAGAGAGACAGAGAGCTCTGGGTGACAGCTGGGGAGCAGAGTGGCCTCCAGCCCTGGGGGATCCCCCTGGAGGCTAGAGGCAGAATTGCACAGCTCCCGGATGGGACAAGAGAGAGAAGGGGCTGTGGGAGAGGGCGGCAGGAGTTTCTGGAGCAAACTGCTCTTCTGCCGCCGTCCTCCTCACCAGTTTCCTAAACAACTCCCACAAACGGAATCATTAAAGCTTCAGAGGAGAAAAGAAATCAAACAAGGCCAATCTGTGCTCTGTCTTTCTTTCAATTGGAAAGAAAGAAAATCCAAAATCTGTAATGAGAACGACCCAGGGTCGGCCCTTGTGCTGCTTGGAAAGGAAAGTCGGGGCATGCCTCAGAGATCTCTGGAAGGGGCGCGCTTCCCTGCCCTCCCTCTGCCGCCCCCTGGAGGCAGCTTGAATTGGGGGAAGATGGCATTTTTTTTTGTTCTCCCGTGGCCCGTAGATCAGTTGGCTTGGAAAGCACCTGTTGGGTTTTCTGCTCAGCAGATGCAGCCCTCCTCTCCCAAAACCACTGTGTATGGTGTCCTGGTTTACTTTTATCCACTCTTGTGAGGTCATCTAGTCCACCCTGTTAACTTTGCAGATGAAGAAACTGAGACTCAGAGAGTGTAAGTGATTTGCTTGGTCATACAGATAAAGTTAACAGACAGAAACTGGATTTGAACCCAGATCTTTTGACTCCACATATAGCGTTCTTTCCGTTGCTCTGGGAGGGCCAATGGAAGCCCATCTTACAGATTCAGATTTTTGTGTACCTGGTTGGGAGGGGGGCAGGGGACGCTGTAGAGTAGGTTATATAAGGAAACCAGGCCTAAAGAGATCTAGAAGAATAGAATATTAAAGCTGAAGAAAACTTAGAGGTTGTTTTGTGTAACCCATCCTCACTTCCTAGCTGAGTTATGCAGGCGCAGCCCAGGATAGTTGAATTGCTCAAGGTCACACTGCTAACTTGGACTGGCTTAGTTGAGGGATGCAAATAGGGTGAAGAAGGCAAGATGAGCCAATTTAATGAAGCCCTCACATCTGAGATGGAGTTCACTTCCAGGCCGTCTCCTCCCCGTGATCAATGCCTTCTCCCGGCCCCCCCCCCCCCCCCCCCCGTCTCCACCGTCAGAGCCCTGGGTCAGAGCTCCCCCCTCCCCCCGAAGAGACACCAGGGTTCATTACTGCAACCACAGAGCTGCTTAAAGCCACAGGTCCCTGCTGATTCTCCTGTGCTTTTGGCTTTAGCAATGCTAATACCAGGGAAAACATTTGCTGAAGTGCTTGCATAAATCACGGGCTACTTCTCTCCTCCAACTCCCCCTTTCTCTTCCCCCTCCCTGCTTTGTTTCTTCTTCCTTCACTCCAAAAGCTCTGGAGTTGCTGGAAGCTCCCGCATTTACCTGGTGCAACAAAGCAGGCTGATTAGCATCTCTTTGGCAATGGGGATTTAATACGGAGCTGGGCAGCCAGCAGCAGCTCGTTTTGGGGTACCTTTTCTTCTCCCTCACACCCGGCCTGCCTCCCCTCCTTTCTTTCCCACCTCTACTTCCCTCCTCCCTTCTCCCCCCTAAATAAGTGATGCAACCAGGAAACAGAGGATGGTGGGGCTGCCACCCTTCTCACCTCGAGAACAGCCTGCCCTCAGTGCTTAGCGACTTCCTGTGCTCCTCTGGGAGGGGGGAGGTGAGGAGAGAGGGAAGGGGGGGGCAACGTGCTATGGGTGTGTTTATACTGCTGTGTGTAGGGGGGATACAAAAGGGTGTGAATGTGTAGAGGAGACATCAGGGTGTGTTTTATTCTATGTGAAAGTATCGGGCTGTATTACGTGTGGCAGCACACATGTGGATGGGGCTGTGGCATGCATTAGGCATGTAGAGGGTTGTATGTCTAGATGGACGTGTGTGCTTACTTGGGTGTGTTTTAGATGTGGCTTTGCTAGTGTTTCTGTGCTTAGTGGTGTTCATGTAGGTCGTGTAGGTATCTGTGTCTCTATACATTTGTTTGTCATACTGTGAGTGTGTATTGGGGAGGGTAGGATGTGTCCAAGATCACCCAGTTAGCCTGGCTCCTGATCCTGCTGTAACCACAGGGTTAGGTGGATGTGGGTGGGTATGGGCAAGAGAAAGGAGGGGAATTGGCTGGGGTGTGTGTAGGTGTAGGTTAGAGACTGTGGCTGTATGTATGATAGACAGAATGATACAGTGGGGAAAGGGCACAATTTGAAGTCAAAGGATGCAGATTCAAATCTTGCATCAAATCTTGGGTATTTGACCTAAGGCAAATTGCTTCATTTTTCTGGGCCTCAGTTTCCTCATCTGTAAGATAAAGGGGTTGGACTAAATGACTTTTAAAGTCCCCTCCAGTTCTAAACCTATGCTCTCATGACCCTTCTGTGCCTCAGTTTCCTTATCTGTAAATGAAGGGTTGGATTAGTTGACCTCTCAGGTGCTTCCCAGTTCTATATTCATGCTGATTGCCACAGGGACCAGGAGGAACCTTTCCAAATCCCTTCTGGGGAAGCCCCCCTCCCCTGGAGTGGGGTGAAGTGGGTGAAGGTCTGGCTGCTGTTTTGTTCTGTCCTGTGCTATTTAGCCTGGGCATTAGGTGTGTTCCTGGCCCCACCTCCTGCCCCCAGGGGGCCGTTTCTTGGCACCACCAGTTGGAGAGACATTCACTGCCTGGGACTGGCCAAGAAGGGGCAGGCAGGGTTTAACTGAATTAGAATAACTAATCAGTGGGCACTGCTGGAGAAGGAGGGCCTCAGGGCCAGGGGATTTGACTGTCTGGGGAGCGGGCTTGGTGGGGGCAGGGGCACTAGAAAGAGGAGGCACCCTGTTCTTTTCCAAAGATCTGCCCCACCCTGAGAGCTTTGCTGGTAGTGACATTAGTACCCATCCTCTTAGGGGCACAGCTGCCCTTTCCTCGTCCTTCCTCTGTGGTGGTGCCCAGGGGCCAGGAAGTAGCCTTCTGCTGGTCCATGATGCCTTCAGCACCTCCCCCTCCCTACCCACATCTGGTGGAAGGACACCTTCAGAAAGCAGAGACAGAAAGAAGATGCAGCCCCTACCTTCAGGGCACCTAGCTAGGAAGGGAGATAAGATATATACACACGTCAAGTTAAATACCAATGCAAACCAACAACATGGGAACGGTTAGAGGCTGTATATAACAGCTGAATACAGTGGAGAACCCCCTGAACACTGACTCCAGACCTCACCATGGACTGGAGGACCACAGGGAGGAGGGGAGGTGGCTTCAACCCTGGGTACAGTGGGGGAGAGCTCCGGGTTTGGTGGCAGGATCCGGGCTGGAAGCCCAGCTTAACTACTTTCTCTCTGACCTTCAACAAATCTCTCTTGCTCTCTCGGCTTCAGTGCCCTTCTCTGTAAAGTGAAGGTGCTAGATTCTCAAAGTGCAGTTCAGGGACTCCTGGGGCTCCCTTTTCAGGCATTTGTGAGGTCGGAGCTTTTTCTAAGAGTACTGAGACATTTTAATTTCTAATATTATAAATACCTATAGCTATAACCCGCATAAACAAAAGCTCTTTGGGGAATCCTCAGGAATTTTTAAGAGTTTTACACTTTGGGGTCTTGAGACCCAAAAGTTTGAGGACTAGATGATAGCCCCATTCCCCATGTATATTTCCTCCTACCCTTGAGGTCTGGGAGGAGAGGAGAAGGCAGTTTTTCCCTAGTTGCCTTCTTGTAGTACCAATGACAGGGTTGGGGGGTTGGAGGAGGTCATCCCAAGGCTCTCACCATGAGAGAGGACCTGGGTTCAGATCCCACCTCTATCACTTGCTACATGGTATAACCTTGGAAAAGTCACCTAGTCCCCTCGAGCCTCAGTTTCCTTAGCTGTATAATAACGTGGTTGAACTGGCTGGCCTCTGAGATCTCTTTCATCTCTAACTCTGTGATCCACTGACTCCTTTCCCAGTTCTCCAGAGGCTTCAAAAAGCCAACATTGTTTTTATAAGCCCCCCTTTGGGGCTGGCAGACTGATCTTAGTGGGGAGCTAATTCTGTCCTCTTACCTCGGCTGAGTAGAGCTATCTCCATGGCTCAGATCCAGTACTGTGTCCCTTCAGTCATAGACACCTCCACATCTGGGGTAGGGGAAAGTGCCAGGGGAAAGGATGAAAGTTATCTGGGGCTAAAGGAAATAGGGAGGGGGTGGGCCTGTGGGGGCGGGGGGGTGTGGGGGGGGGGGGCTGGGTTTCTTCTCTCCACACTCATCAGAATAAAACTTGTTTTAGGGTAAGGAGGGATGGGGATCAGAGCTGGGGCACCCCTGGTTCTCTGCTTGAGCCCTAATTTGTGAAGTCACCAGGCTGTGAACTGCTCCATGCTTTATATAGGCTCTTTTATTCATTAAGTGAATGCTCAACACTTATCCAATGCTTCTGTGGCCAGCACTGTCCCAGGGCTCAGACTGGGTGAGCTGGAGCAGAGACCTCAGTCAAGGCCCAGAGACCTGGCTCTTTTTGCCCCCACTGGACAAAGGCAGGCTTCTGGAGCTGTGGCCTGACTCTCCCCATGGGGTCCTGCCCATCGCCATCTCCTTAGTGACCTCCCAATCCCTCCCATTCACAAAGATACTTGCCAAGTCCTAGCCCTGGATGATGCAGGGGAGCTATGAGATGTGTTGAAAGAGTGTGGCAAATCGAATTTTGAGGATTTTAATGCTTATTGACTCCGTCTGCCTCCAGGCTCACTGGGAGCCTCAGCTGAAGGCCACCCCAGGAGAGGAAGCCCCAGTAATGCCAAGGGACTTCCTTCTTGGGATAAAGAAAAGAAGGACATTAGGACTCTGGCCCCTGACCAGCTGTGACCTTGGGCAAGTCATTGCCTCCTCTAGGCCTGGGTTTTGTGCTCTATAAAATGAGAGAGTCCCATCCAGTTCTCTCACCCTTTGTGATCCTCCTCCTCGATTCCATCAGAGAATGCCCCCAGGACTTGATGAGAGACAGACCTCCAGACCCACTTGTGTTTACCACAGGCCCCTCCTGAAAGTCGATATATCGACTGGAGTGCCCTTGTGTGCAGTATGCGTCCCTGGGTTTCTCTCCAGAGCTGTAAACCATGTATCCTGTGGACCTGGGTTTCTGTTTCCTAGCATCATCTGCCTCCTAAGTACTGAGGGAAGGAAGGAGGGAGGGAGAGAGGGAGGAGGAGGGGAGAGAGAGAGAGAGAGAGAGAGAGAGAGAGAGAGAGAGAGAGAGAGAGAAAGAGAGAGAGAGAGGAGACACATAGACAGAGAGCCTCTCCGTATGTTCTCCTCCCAAAGGTCCAGAGATTACTTCTCTCATTGAAGAGAACAGAACTGACCTGTTGGATTTAATAGTGGAAAGAGCGCTGAAGGTGAAGTGAGAAAATCTGGGTTCAAATCCAGCTCCTGATAACTTAATATATCTCCGACCTTGAAAAAATTACTTCATTTCACTGGGCTTCAGTCCTCAGCCATAAAATGAGGTCAGACTGGACAGCTCTGAGGTCTCTTCCACTGAGAGACAGAGAGATAGAAAACTAGACAGAGCATTTATCAGGCTTTTACAATGTTCCAGGAACTATGCTGAGCATAGGTGTTACAAAAGCATGCCAACAAACCAGCTCTTGTCATCAAGGATCTTACATCCTAACCGGGGAAGACAGAACCGAGAGGGAAAGCTGGCTGGGGAGAGGAGGCACAAATGAGGGGCAGTGTCAAGGCAGTGATCAGGAAGTGAAGTGGAGGCCTGGATCCTGGTGAGACCACGTAGAAGCTTGCCAGCCAACATCCAGGGCAGCACCACGGCTGTAGTCCGGGCTTTTGGTGGGCAGGAGGTAGAGATAATGGCCTGGATGGAGAGCACATGAGAAGGGAGATGACTGGGAAGGGAGGCTGGAGGTCTAGATCCTCCACTTGCCAGTCAAATATTTGAGCCTGTCATCCTAGCTCTGCTACTTAATACCTGTGTGATCTTAGGCAAGTCAACTGATCTCTGTAGGCTTCAGTGTCCACGTCTGTGAGTGGGGCTGGACTGGTCCCTTTCTGCCATAACTGTGGTCCTCTGATCCATGGGCCGGGCAGTGCAGAAGGCACCACCAATGTGAACCCTACCACTGGCCTGATCTGAGACTCATGATACGTGATACTCTCGCCCATGGGCTTGGTATTGCTAGCTCACGGGGTATGAAGGGGGCCTTGGACTATAGGGGCTAGAAAGGTCAGTCCTCCAGGCTGGGATCATACCTAAGCATCATACTTCCACTGGACAGACATTTATGAATTAGCTCCTTAAAGTGCCCTGCTAGGCTCTAGGAAGGGAGCGGAGCAGAGATAAGTCAAGTCAAGTTCTTGCCCTCCTGGATGGTCCTAAATGCTGGTATTAATTCATTTCCCTCAGATCAAGAGGTAACAAAACCATAGAGCTGGAAGAGACCTTGAGGAGGGGAAGGGACTTATCCAAGGTCACACAAAAAAAATTAAATTTACTGTCTTGACTCCTGCGCCAATGGTTTGGTTGGGTGCCATAGGGCCAAGTAAGAGAAGACGGGTCAGTGCCTTTGTGAAGCTTACACTGCAAAGCAATGAATCACAATATTGTGAGTTAAGAAACTTGGAGGCAGAAAGGACCTTTGAGACCACGCAGCTCAACGCCCTCGGTGGTGTTGTATGCCTGAGTGTGGGATGTGGACATGTAGGAAGGAGCTCAGAGAGGGGAGGCATTGCCGTGGTTTGGTCTAGTGAGGACAAAAAAAAGCTTCCTGAAGGAAGTGGGCTAGAGATAGGCCTTGAAGGATCAGGAAGATTTGGTGAGGTGGATGAGCATTCCAGAGGAGGAAGGGGAGGGTCTGCAGGTAGGAAACAAAGTGAGCCTGAGTTCACAGGTATGAGTAGCTTACTTTGATCCAGGTCACTTGAATGTGAATTTGTTGAATCCCCTGGGGATGTTTTGGCCAAACCAGTGACTTGAGAGGCCCAGGAGAGGGGTTCCTGCCCATAGCAAGCCCTGATATTGTCCTTTTCTCCCCTGGTGGGTGTGTCTGACACCAGAGCCTGGGCTCATTCCCCTCGGTTTTTTTCTGGCCTGAAGAATTCCCTATTTACATTGCACTTTGAGGGGTGTGTGGGTAGGGGGTGCAAGGGGTTGGTGCATGTCTCTTTAGGTGCAGCGTTCCTCACGTTGGCCCCACTCCCAGCACTGGGAGATGCTGCTGATTCAGAGTTTGGGAGGACAAGTTTGGCTGAAATCACCCAGGAGCCTGCAGCCCCAGGAGACCCCGGGGAGTGTCTGAAGGCATTACTCACAGTCTAAGGGAAAGCAAGCAGCTGGGTAATATGATGAGGAGGCGCCGGCTGGCACAACCTGGGGCCTGGGCACCCACCAGCAGTTGCTAGTAGTGAGGATTCCAAGAACACTGTTCATGATCTTGCTGGCTAGCTTCCCTTCCCCCCACTCCCCACCTCCAGATGGTGGGTGACCTCAGTGTGATGTCACTGCTGGACAGACCAGAAATGAGCACCTAGGAGATTCGGCGATTACTGGGGAGGAGGGGCTGGTCTTAGGGGACAGCCCTCCACGCTAACTCCCTTTCCTCATCAGGGAGCAGTGACTTTAGAGGGGGACCTTCAGAACACAGTGAAATCTGGCCTCTGTTCTCAAGAATGCTCAAGGGTCTTCCTGGATCTGTGAACTCCTCAATCAGTAGTTCTCCCTGGGCTCTTGGGTTGTTGAGCGAGGAGAGTTGTCTGTCTTACAGTTGGGGAAACTGAGGCCTTTTTAGGGAACGGGCAGGGTGTAAGTGAAAAGGACTGAAAGCATGCAGGCTTCTTGACTCAATGGGGCCCAGCCGGGGTCGACCACTTCTTCCCTCTCGCATCTGGGCCCTGGGTTGGGGGACTGGCATCAGGGCTGAGGTGAGCTTGCTTTTCTTGGCATCTTGCTCAGTATTAGCATTCAGGAGTTGTCCTCTGGGGATTACACATACCTCATCCAGGCCGAGGCTGACAGAGCAGTGGCCAGGCAGGCCTGAGGAGACCGCCCCCACAGCTGGCTGCCCGCTGGCCCTCTGAAGGCATGGCTACCACCAAGTTCATCTGAATTCCTGCCTGGCGATCCAGGATCTTCCTGTGCATTGCCTAGCCCAGCTCTACCCAATAGGAACCTGGTCTCTTCCCTCCACCATGCCCCTCCCCCCCAATCCTGAGGCTGGACATCTATCAGACAGTGCTGCTATTTGACGGACTGTGTTCAGTGAGTGGAGGTGGTCAGAGCGCAGAATTTGTGATGGAGCGCTCACTACCTCTGTTCACTATTGGAGGGCTCTAGAGACAGCATGCTGTATCAAAGGGTTAGCTTTGTGATCAAGAGAGGCCTGGGTTCAAATCTCACTTTAGCCATGGACTGCTGTGTCAGCCTGGCTAAATTATTTAACCCCTGGGAGTCTCCGATTTCTCACCTCTAAAGTGAGCACCATAATGGCGGTAGGTCTTCTCTCTCGGGGTTTTCATGAGGATCGAATGAAATCATGTGTAAAGTGCTTCTTAACCTTTGAAAGTGCTGAGTGAATACCTGTTTTTGTTAGTTACTCAAAAATTCTTCCATCGCTGAACTTTGTAACTTCTACCCCAAGGCCCAGTGGAGCATGGGAGACCAGCTCCCTTCCCTTTCCACACGCAGCCCTTCCGATGGGTGATATCATTTCCTCACCCCCTGAGTTTTCTCCAATTTTCAGAGCTCTATGAGAAGGTGGCCTTAGTCTTGTTCTTTATTAATGGATTATAGCCAATTAAGGATAACAATAACAATTAATAATAGCAGCTAGCATTTATATAGGGAGCTTTATTGTCTTACCCTATCCTTTCAACAATCCTGGGGGATAGATGCTATTAATATCCTCATTTTATAGAAGGGGAAACCGAGGCAGGAGGTGGTTACATGACTTGCCTAGTGTCATACAGTTACTAAGTGTCTGAGGCAGGATTTGAACTCTGGTCTATCTTGAACCACTGTGACACCCGGATGACGCCAGGAATCAGGAAGATTAAGGGATGGATAAAAATTCCGCAGCAGAAGGGGGTTGGAGGGACTATTTCTGGCTTAGGAAACAGCATGAACAAAGTTGTGCTGGGCATAGGAGGGGGGTGTGGTTAACAAGTGCGTCAGTCCGGGGCTAGGTCATAGTGTCCTGGAGGGGAATAGTAAATTAAGCTGAGAGTGTAGGGTAGCACTGGATTGTGGGAGACCCCCAATTCTAAGGAGTTTGAACTTGAGTCTTGAAGCGGTCAGGGCCAGTCGAGGGCTCGATTCAATCTGGGAGCAGCCTGAATGATGGGTCAGAGTGGCAGAGCTCTTGGGAACTTATTGCTACAGCCCCAGCAGCTGGTGATGATGGACTGCCCAAGAGCAGGGACAGTGGTTGGATTTGTTAGGCAGAATCGCCAGGCATTGGTGTGGGGCTGGGGAGGAAGCAGAGGGAGCAGGGAGCTTTGGCACCGGGCAGGAGGAGGCCAGGTGAATGGTGGGGCGGCTGGGAGGCACAGGGTAGGACTTTATCTCCTGGCCCCCAGGCCCCTCCCATGGGGGCTTGCTCCTCTCAGAGCCAAAGATGGCTGGAGCCCAGTGTCAGGAAGGGTTAGCATTAAGTGATGGGTTTAATGTCATTAGAACAAATGCACCATCTGCCATTCTCACCAGAAGTTACATAATCCTCCTGCCGAGAGAGCGTTCTTGGAAAACCAGGGTACAGCGGCTGGTCGGCCGGTGGGGAGCGGTGAGTTTGTACCCGCTGCTCAGATTTCTCCCCGCTCCCCACTGCGGCCTTCATTCTGGTCATGAAAAGGTGCACCTACTTCCTCCTCGGGGGAACCATTGGGATCACGGATGCCTGGCCCACTGCCTCAGCTCCCCAAGGCTTACGGGGATGAGGGTAGGCTGCCCACTCACCCCAGGGCCCCCTGCGCCCCTCGTGCGGCATGTGGCTTGGCCCTGGGCTTCTGAAAAGCAGAGCCTCAGTGGAACGCCTGGGCCCCGGGCCCCTTGCCAGCTTGGACTGCCCCTTGAGCGAGAGCCGTTTGCAGCCCTGGGCCCCTCCCAGGCCTGGGCAGGGAGCCAGGGCCTTGGGCCCTTCTTCCTCAGTGATTCCAGAACACTCGCCTTATCCTGCGGGTGGGGCCAGAATCAGTCTCTCGAGGAGGAAGGATGCAGTTCCATGGCCTCCCGAGGTGCTCCATCCCTGCAGGAGGTCCTTATTTAATATCCATCATTAGTAACTATAAATAATATATGCATATTATTTAACACGTGAATAAGTTCATCTTCTTTGCTCCTTTCCAGTCGCCTCTGGCTTCCTGCCTTTGGAATTACAAACTCCCACCCTCCACACACACATGTCTATTTTCACTCTACCCCATTCTCAAGGTGGGAAGGGAAGGAAAGAGGCTTCTGGCTGCTCCGAACGTCTCCAGGCTTTGGATCACAGAATCACAGACTTTTAGTCTTCTCACACTTACTCTCTGTCCACACACACTGATGTTCAGCTACACTAGCCTCCTTGCTGGGTCACCAGCATGACATTTCATCTCTGGTCTCTGGGCCTTTGTCCTGGCAGGAGAGTGTGCCCCCCCTTGCCTTTCTTTTTGTGAATATTATATATCTACTTTCCAACTGGGCAGATGGATAGAGCACCAGGGAGTCAAGAAGATCTGAGTTCAAATCCAGCCTCAGACACTTCCTAGCTGTGTGACCTTGGGTAAGTCACTTACCTTTGTTTGCCTCAGTTTCCTCATCTGGAAAATGAACTGGAGAAGGAAATGGCAAACCACTCTAGTGTATTTGCCAGGAGAACCCCAAATGGGGTCTTGAAGAGTTGGACATGACTGTACAACTGTACTTTTCTATGTGTGAGTTACTTCCCCCTTTAGAATTGAAGTTCCATGAGTGCAAGGACTGTTTCACTTGGGTTGGTGTATCGCCAGTACTTCACACAGTGCCTAGTACATTGTTAATAAGTGAATGCTTGTGGATGGGTGATTGATTCCAGAACCAGAAGGAACCTTAGATATCCTCTAGTTCGATCCCCACATTTTACAGAAGAGGAAACTGAGGCCAGAGAGAGGAAGAGATATTTAAAATAACCCAGTTTAGTTAATGGTAGAGCCTGGGCTTGGCTGGAAGGAAGTCCTTGTTGTCTTTCTTTCCTTTTGAAAAACAAAATAAGAATTACATTTTTTCATGGATTCCTTTTGTTTTTATAACACTTTCATTTCAGATTACATCCCTCCTCCTTTCCTACCCAGTGAGCCATCCCTTATACCAAGGGGAAAGAAGGAAGGAAGGAAGGAAGGAAGGAAGGAAGGAAAGAGAGAAAAGAAAGAAAGAAGCAGTTTTTCTGAACTAGCCCACACATGAGCCAAATCTGACAGTCTATGCCATTCATTGTGCTTCTAAGCTTTTCTTTACATTGAGCTGAAATGGGCTTCTCCTGAAGCTTCTTCTGTGTTTCCCCATGGTACCTAACATGCTGTTTTGTGCATAGTAGGTGTTCACTTCAGAGCTGTCAGTTGATGGATTGACAGAGCTGGGACTTTTACATCCTTCCTGCCTCTCACTTTCCTCTCCCAGGTATCTACCAGACACATTAGGAGTTGGGACAGTGCCTGTGAGAGAGAGGCAGACAGACAGCCAGAGAGAAAGAGAGAGAGACAGAAAGGAGAAGGAAGGAGGAAGAGAGAGAGGGAGGAGAAAGGGATGGAGGGAGGAAAAAGGAGAGAGGGAAGGGGGGAAAAGGAAGGGAGGGAGAAAGAGAAACAGAAGAGGGAGGGAGGGAAAGAGGAAGAGGAGGAAGAGAGATGAAGAGAAGAGAGAGGAGGGAAAGAGGAAAAGAAAGAGGGAGAGAGAGAGAGAGAAAAGAAGAGAAGAGAGGAGAGGAGAGGAGAGGAGAGGAGAGGAGAGGAGAGGAGAGGAGAGGAGAGGAGAGGAGAGGAGAGAGAGCTAGAGAGCGCACTGTGCAAGACCTGGGGAGAGAAGGAGGAATCCAGAGCCCAGAGTCAGCCAGGGCAGGGGGAGCCGCCACCAGCATGATTGCCGGAAGGTCATGCTCTAAGCCCAAGAACTAAGCCCATTAGTCAATCAGTCATTTATCACAGGCCTGGCAGCATCCTTCTCCTCTTCCCCTGCTTCCTGTGTAGTTTGCTAAGGGCAAGGGAGGAGAACCTTATGAGGACCAGCTAAGGATATGAACTCTTCTGATAAAGCCAAAGGAATGTGTCCTGAAATTCTAAAGCATTGTGGAACAGAGCCCTGGCTTTGGTCAGAAGGCCTGAATTCAAATCCTGTCTCTGTTAGTACTTGTGTGACCTTGGGCAAATCACTTACCTTCTCTGAGAGTCAGATGGGGATGCCAGTCCTGGCCCTGCTTCCCTGCAGGAATCTTGTGCTTTATAAGCCGCCACACTTTCTCTAGATGCAAGTATCTGTTATGAAATAGGGTCTTCAGATCCCATCTACAGGGGCAGTGTGGCCTAGTAAGAAGAGCTTGCATTCCTCACTTGGGACTTCCCTATACTGATGAAATCACTACTCCAATCCCCTAACCTTATTCACAGGAAGCACCGTACTAGGTGTTGGGGTTAGAAAGACAAAAATGAAATGGTCCCTGCCCTCCAGGAGCTTACATTCCATCAGGGCAGACAAGGCCTGCCTTGGGAGCCTTCCCTGGGAGGTGGGACCCTGACCCAGAGTCTCTTCCCTTACCTTGGGACCCGCATCCTTGTCATCCAAACCACTGTTGGGCCTGAGCACGTGTGGCCTTGTGGTACTGTGTGTCTCCTCCTCTGGGCTGTGAGCTCCTTGGGGGTAGGAGTCTGGGCCCTAAGCTAAGCTTCTTAGCTGCCCTCTATTTCTCCCCCAACTCCGCTAAGCCCCTAGGTAGAGCTTTCAGAAATAGGCCTTTAGTTTAGGAGAGATTTGCTAATTGATGGATTGGGCCTGAATCGACACTACCTAGTGAGTTTTAGTGTCTATTCACCTGGGTGGGGTTACTAATGCCAGACGGGGGAGCCCATTAAATTATCTCTGTGGGGTGGGGAGGCGGCCGGCTAGTCTATTTTTAGTCCTAAGGAGTTTGTTAACTGTGGGATAGGATGGCAGCAGAGAGAAAGGCAGGGGCTCGGAAGGTGACCCGAGAGAGGTTTGGAGAGGGAAGGAAGGCGCTTCCAGGAGACAAGGAGGTGCCCTTGTCCGGTTCTTGTTTGCTTCCGCTGGTCAAGGACAGGGGAGGGGGAGGCAAAGACCTCTGAGTACCTGAAGCCTCCAGCTTGTCCCTTGGGCTTGGGGAGAGGATTTCACTTGGCCTTGGTTCTGAGAGTGAGTGCTGACAGCCTGCTGGGTGGGTGGCAAGGAGGGTGAGGTCTGCTAGGAGCACCAGCTGGGGATGGCGGCAGAGCCATGAGGGATGATGGGCCAGTGGAGAGTTAGGGAGACCAGATGCGGTGGGAGTTACTGGGGCCATTCTTTTATCATCTTGATTCTGGTCTAAAACGTCCCCTCTGTGCTCATCCTGGGCTCGTGCAGGCACGTCCATGTACATCCACGTACGTGGCCTGGGTGGGGCCTTCAGTCACGGCAGATTGGTCTGACATCACGATGTTCCAAGGCCACCCTAGGTCTCCCTGTGTTCTAATCTCCCCAAGTCATGCAGGGTCTATACTCCCGGGTCCGATTTCTCATCTCTCCCACTGCAAACCCTCTTAATCTCACAACCCAGCTGGTCACGTAAGTGGAGGTTGGGCATACCTGCCACTAGGCAGCAAGAAGGAAGTAGGCCAGAAGTCAGTACCAGTGGATTGTGGTGGCGGCAAGAGGGTCGTTGACAACTCAGCCCCAGCTCTCCTCGGTTAACTCCTGCCTCTGAAGGAGAGAAGCAGTGTTGAAAATAAGCCAGCGAGATCTTCCCAACAGCCAGAGTATCCAGACGCTAGAGTAGGTGTTTGTAGTCATGGAATCTGGGTTCAAATCCTGGCTCTTCCACGTTCTTGTGGGACTTTGGACAAGTTACTTCCTGGCTCTGGGCCTCAGTTTCCTCATCTGTAAAATGAATTGAATTAGCTGTGGTCCCTTCTAGCTCCAGCTCTTGGATTTCACGTGAAATAGCTTGTCCAGGAGGGTGGAGATTGAGAACAAACCCACGCAGAGGACTGACTGCCCACAGGTGGCCTGTGTCCCCCTCCATTGATCTCCAGTGACTTGAAAAGCTGATGTGCCTGTTAACAGATGTAGAGCCAGCTGAGATGACCTGAATCTCAAGTCTTTAAATAAATAAAACATTGCTCACAAATAAAAGCTCTGGCTGGGCTTCCCCTCTTCTGGAAGCTTGGTTGGCCTAGGCAGCTTTGTGTTGTGGAAAACACACTAGACTTGGATTCTGGCTCTGAACCTCGACAGGCCGATTGACCCTGGGCCACAGTCTCAGCATCAGTGAGCTTCAGTTTCTTCATCCGTAAAATGGGAAGAATCCCTACCTGCTCTACCTTTCTCACCAAGTGTCACTTTGTAAACTGCCAAACCCCACATAAAGGAGAGCTGTCATTACTTTCCTCTTTTCTTACCCCTTCTTGTTCCCCTTGACTCACTGACTTTATTCCCCTTCTCTCTCCTCCCACCTCCACAAAAAGGCAACCTTGGGCATGGGTGATGCTGAAGAAGTTGCCGCGGGGACTGTGTCAGACTGACTTCTGCTCCCAGACAGACATCAGCGCTCGGCAGCCCGCCCGGCCCAGGGCCTCTAATGAGAACCAGCCCCTGTGTGCTGACAGCTGGGGGACGGGCTGAAAGGGCAGGCTCAGTTGGAGGGGAGGGGGAGGCTGCTTTAATCAGGGATGGCGGCGGCGGCGGCGGCGGCGGCGGCGGCGGCGGCAGCAGCAGCAGCAGCAGCAGTGGGGGGATGGGGGGAATTCTTTTCCTTGTGTGTCAGGGTGGTTATTGAAGTAGCCCCACTCCCTCCTGGGGAGAAAGTTGAGTTTTAAAAAGGGGTTGGAACTGGAGCTGATCTGCTCGTTGGGCCAGGCCATTTCTTTGTTGCTTGTGGGCTGGGGACTGAGAAGGGGGAGGCCACAGGCCCCTCTATGGAGAACTAAGTGGGCACTGGACCATTGGGAGGAAGACACAGGAATCACCTCCATCAGAAGACTCCACACTCATTTTTAACACTGAGTTGAATGCGCGCACGTGTGTGTGTGTGTGTGTGTGTGTGTGTGTGTGTGTGTGTGTGTGTG
>NW_020940527.1:1776451-1780433 GCF_900497805.2 Vombatus ursinus
TGTGTGTGTGTGTGTGTGTGTGTGTGTGTGTGTGTGTGTGTGTGTGTTTGTGTGTGTTGGGGGGCAGAGTCTGACTTTTCTGATGGCAGCAATTCAGGCTTCCGCAGGCAGAGCCAACTTTTCTCATTTGTTCATTCACAGAACGATAATATTTGGATATGAAAGATTAAGTCCATCAGTCAATCAATAAGTCTCTGCTTTGTCTCTCCTCTGCCTCGGGTACTGTGCTAGGCACTGAGGCGTACAATGACAAGAGGAAAACAATTTCTGACCTTGAGGAGTTTACATTCTACCAGTCAATCAACAATCCTTTGTTGGGCCCCTACTATGTGTAAGTCCTAACCGCAAGAATGATGGTAGTCTGTTAGCTTTGCATCGTTTTTCAGACTGTCAGAGCTGCTCACCTTTCTGATGGCCCTGTGGGAAGGGTTTTATAATCAGAGGATCTCAGTTCTGATAGCGGCTCTCCTCCTTGCTATATTAGCTATCCTGGGCCGGTCATTGACATCTCTGGGCCTCTGTTTCCTCATTTGTGAAATGAGAGCTTTGGACTGGGTGATGCTGAGGCACTGTCTGTCTTTGGCTCTCTGATTCTCTGATCTCACTATCTCATTCAGTCCTCCCAATAGCCTTTTTGGGTTGCAGGGTAAGGGAAGGAAGGAATTGTGGTGTCTGTCCATTTTACAGCGGATAACTGAGACCAAGAGGAACTAGTCAGTGAAATTTGTCCAAGTGCCCTCCCACTGAGCCCCACTCTGTCCTGGATCGCTCTCCTTTGCAGACCAGGGAAGGGAGCCCAAGACCTTGTACCAGGTAGGATTCCCCAAACTGCCAGAAGCCAGCCCAGATTCGCTCCCCTCGCTGTCCTGGAAGTTTGACTGTTTGCATTCAGGACTCTTGGGGGCAGAGATGTTTTGGAATCAAAAATTGCTGGGAATGCCTGAGTCTCTGGCCAGGCCTGCCCCCTCATCCCCACCCTCAGGTCGTGTCTCTGCTGTTCTGTGACTGGGCACTTGTCCCCTGCCCTCCCCCTGCTGCTGACATTCCCCATCGAGAGGAGATAAGGATCCTGTCTGGCGCCTGACTGCTTTTTTTTTCTCCCTCCTTTCCAAATCTGCTCCCTGATTATCTGCAGACAGCCCCTCATTGGGGGTGGAAGGGGGAGAGAGAGGAGAAGAGCCCCAGGCCACAGATAAAGAATGAGAAGGGGAGGGGGGCTGGGGGGGGGGGGGAGGCTGAGAGGCCTGGCTGCTCAGATGGCTATCTGCCCCCCAGTCCTGCCTGGGCCAGGGCTCCTTGCTGGATCAGTGAAATGACTGGATAGTGGGAGGGCCCTGAAGGAAGACCCTGAAATCCTAGCTGTTTCAGAGAAGACTGCACAAAGTCAGGCTGGGGGTGGGAAAGGAGAGAGAGCTGGGGGCCTAGCAGTGAGGGGGTGGGAGTCTGTCCCTTTGGTCCCCTAGAAGAAGGGGCGGCTGTTGGGCCACGGCCCATTTAGGGAGGAGGAGGACCCGGGCAGATAGGTTTAAATTTGGAGTTGGGGTGACGGAAGAATCGGAGGGTGGAGTTTCTTCTATGGTCAGTGTAGGCCAGTATCAGGCCTGGACAGCACCCAGAGGGGATGTGGAGGAGGCTCAGGTTGGCCAGACAGACAGCCACATCCTGTGGGTGGATCCTGCCCTCCCCACAGCCAGCCAGGGACCAAGGGGTCCCACTGGAATGAGTTCCCCAGCTCCCACTCACTGTGAAATGTAGAGCCAGATGGAGGTGAGAGGGTGGGAAGGGGGGAGTGGTGATGCCAGGTAGGATGCCAGGGGACGGACACTGACACAGCCAGAGCTAGGCCTCTAGCTTCCCAATCTAGGAGAAGAATTCTAGGCTTTCCTAGCTGGAAGCGACCTTGTAGATTATTTAGGCCAAACGTATTTTACAGATGAGGAAGCTGAGCAGGGCCATTCGTTAAGAGAGAATGTATAAAACCGTGGTCGCCCCCCTCGGCCCATAACAATGAAACGGGCTGGGAGCATGGACTATACTGAAGAGAGGAGTGGTGCAGATCAGAAGACGTTTGTGGCCAGATGGGGCCGTCGCTAAAGAAGGGAGACTGGGACGGGGAATGACTGTAAACCAGATCCTAGGGGATTGACTGAAGACCTTGGCCCCCTCCCAGGGATCACAGATCTGAAGCTGGAAACTCTCCTCAGGGGTCATCTGGTCCAAACCTTTCATTTTAAAAGTGAGGTATAAGGCCTAGAGAGGTGAAGTGGCTCGGCCAAGCCCATGCAGGCCATAAAGGCCCTTCAGAACCAGGATTCAGTCTCAGGTATGGTGGTTCCAGGGTACAGTGCTCTTTCCTTTAATGTCTCCTGGATCCAGCCCCACCCCCCTTTACATCTGAGGAACCATAGAAATAAAGGGTCTTGAGAACATAGAAGGTAAGAACCAGAGGAACCCCTAAATCATTGAGTAGAGCCCTTCATTTTAGAGATGAAACAGAAACAGAGGTTTATAGGAAGGGAGGGACATTGCCCAATGTCATAGAACTGGGACATAGGCCTCCGTAGGATCTGAGGAGCACAGATTTAGAGCTGGAAGGGATTCTGGTTCAACCCCCTTCTTTTACAGATGAGGAAACTGAGGCCCAGAGAGGCTAGTTGCTTTATCCGTGGTCACACAGGTACTAAGTAACAGAGCCAGATTTGAACCCAGGGCCTTTGACTCCAGATCCAGTATATATATATATATATATATATATATATATATATATATATATATGTATGTGTGTGTGTGTGTAAATATCAATATCAATATCAATATAAATATAAATACATACACACACATATGCTACAATTCAAGTTCTCCTAGTAAATGTTTTTTCTATCTGACAGCCTGGGTTGGCTGATGGGTAGATTTCAGATAGCCAGGAGTGCAGTACCTGGGGTAGGCAACCTGCCTCTCTGATCCTTTCTTTGCTGTGGGGGGGGGAAGGATAGGGAGAAGGGGAGCAGGAGTGGCCCGAATCCTTTGGCACTGCCCAATCCCTTTGCCTTCTTGGAAACTCCCTGCCAGAGTGTCCCTGCTCAGCTCCCATCTTGCCTCCCTCCACTCCATCCCAATTTTCTCAGTGCCTCCCTTTTCCTCCCCCCCCCAGCTCTCATGGGTATTTGGGAGCCCTTGCCAGTGAAGGTTGGGAGAGAAAGCAGTTCAGCATTTTTTCCTGCCATGAATATTTAATGGGGGTGGACATTATGAAGAGTACAAAAGATTCCTTCCTTTCCTTGACATCTCCCCCCACTCAAAGAAAAAAAAAAATAACAACAAGCGAGGGGAGCAGGATGAAGTCAGATCATTTTTTATGGCTTCCTGGAGCTCTTTGCTTGGCCCAGAGTAGGGGGCTAATGATTGGGTGACTGCTCATGGGGGCTTCCTCCATTTCCCCCTCAGAGCCTTTCAGCTCGTAAATATTAAGCCACTGCCCAGAAGCCCTCGTTAAGCTGTCAGTGGGGCTCCTACTTAGAAAGTCATAAAATGTTTTCCAGAGCCTCCACCACTGGGGCTGGGGGCTGGGCACCTCTACCCCACTACTCTGGGTTCTCTACTTACAAGACCCTGGGTTTTCCTAGCCCTCCTTATCTTTGTGTGCTACACAGTTGAGTCGATTCAGGGGCTGCTTCCCCTTTTTCTCTCCCCCCTCAACCCTGCCCCACCATCCTAGTCTTGGCTTCCCCTCTGTCAATTAGGAAACCTCATTGCATTTGACTTTCCTGAAGGGTGAATGAGGGGCCAGTCAGACAAATGAAAACCCTAGAGGGCCTGAATAGGCAGATTAGCTTAAATGCCTCTCCTAGTTTGGGTGATAATTATAGATTATAGGATCACAGATTTAGAGATGGGAAGGGCCTACGAGATCATCTCTTGACCAGAGGTTCTTAATGGTGTGTGTGTGTGTGTGTGTGTGTGTGTGTGTGTGTGTGTGTGTGTG
>NW_020940527.1:1780443-1851996 GCF_900497805.2 Vombatus ursinus
TGTGTGTGTGTGTGTGTGTGTGTGTGTGTGTGTGTGTGTGTGTGTGTCTTGGACCCCTTGGGCAGTGTCTAATGGACTCCTCAGAAGAATTTTTTTTTAATGCAGAAAATAAAAAAAGACATATGATTACAAAGAAAATCAACTATACTGAAATGCAATTATGAAAATGTTAAAAAAAAAAAGTCAATAGATCTAGGTTAAGAACTCCTGAGACTGGGGCAGCTAGGTGGCTCAGTAGATAGAACACCGGCCCTGGAGTCAGGAGGACCTGAGTTCAAATTTGACCTCAGACACTAGCTGTGTAACCCTGGGCAAATCCCTTAACCCCAATTGCCTCCCCCTCCCAAAAAAAAAAAAAATCCCTGAGACTGATCCCTTCATGTCAGGGAAGTGATTTATGGAAAGATCACACAGGTGGCTAGTACCGTAGGACTGGGATTTGAACCCTGGCTCCCCTGGCTCCAAACCCAGTACTCTGTCCACTCAGAGGATGGCATGGATGAAAGGGATCATGTGGACCATTCTCCTCAATGTACAAAGTCACTGAAGCCCCAGAAAGGGAAGTGACTGGTCTTGATAGTCCAACAGGACCCTGGATGACTCCCTGGGGATGGTGAGGAAGAAGTTTAGTGAAGGAAGGAACTCAGTCCCTTACTTACAAGCAGAAGAGCAAAAGCTATGGGAATATGAGAAGTATAACCGTTCTCCATTCATTCATTCATTGAAATAAGTTTATGTTCAGGGTCTTCTTGTCATGGCTGGTCCCTCTCTACTTTGCCCTTCATGCCATCACCTCCCATTTCTCCTAGAAGCTTGCCCCTTGGATCATTCTTTCTTCTTTCGTCTTTGCTCTTTCCCTACACTCGTGCCTAGGTATTTCTCATCCTTATAAAAAAAAAAAAAAACAAAAACCAAAACCAAACTCTTTAGCTGACCCTGCCATTCCTTCAAACTAATGCTTGATAGCGCTTTTCCCTTTCACAATCAAGCTCTTAGAAATTCATCCACCCGTGTTGCCTCCATTTCCCCACCTGTCACTTACTTATCATCCCTTTGCAATCTGGCTTCCAATCCTGCCACTCGACTGAAATTCTCCTTTCCTGGGCTTGGTTGAGGTGTCCCTCCTGGCTCCAAGACTGCTCTGACTCCCTTCTAGTTGGAAATGCTTTCCTTCTCTACAAATTACCTTGTGTTGACTTTGTATACGTGTTCTGGTCCCCCACAAGACTGAAAGCTCTTTGAGGGCAGGGACTGTCATGCTCTGGTTTTTCTTTTGGTTTTTCTATCTCCTAACTGTGAAATCTGTGATGGGCCTTCCTCTGTCTTCATGCCACTTGATTTCTTGGCTGCTTTTGCCACCGTTGGCCCCGCCCTCCTCCTCCTGAATGTTCTGCTCGCTTGGGTTCCCTGACCTTGATCCCTTTACTTCCTCTTCCACCCTTCTAGCTGCTCCTTCTCAGGCTCTTTTGCTAGATCATCATCTGTCTCTGGCTCCCTAAGCCTGGCTATTCCCCAGCGTTCCGTCTGAGGTCGCCTTCTTCTCTGTTCTCTCTCTCTCCACTCTCTCCTAGTGATCTTACCTGCTCCCAGGGGTTCAATTATCTCTCTACAGTTGACTCTCAAATCTATATTTCCAGTCCTAATCTCCCTCCTGAACTCCAGTCCCACTTCGCCAACTGCCTGCTGGACATCTGGCTATCCCAGAGGCGTGCCCCGCTCAATAGGTCTCAAATAACATTCATAATCTTTGTGCCCCGGTCCCTCCTTCCCAAAGCTCCCCACCTCTGCCAAGGCCATCCCCATTCTCCCCCTCAGCCATGGTCACAGTCTTGGGCTTGCCCTTCTCCCACATTCAATCAATTACCCAGTCTTATCAGTTTCACCTCTCCCATAGCTCTTGCTTTCATCTTCCATATTGTTGACTTTGGTCTCCCTCCCATGATTGGAATGGCCTCTAGTCTTACAATGCTCAGTTTCCTTCAAGGCTTCATTTAGGGGATGCTCACTATTTCAAGTCCTCCCTGATTCCCTACCCTCTCTCCACCCCAGTGGATAATTCTCCTCCTTCAGTTATTTTCTTGGGTATTTGTTGCATTCTCCCAGTAGAATGTATGCTCCTTGAGGGCAGAGACTGTTACATTTTCTATTTTTGTCTTCTCAGAGCCTTAAAAAATAGGGACAGGGACTTGTGGTTTAACTGATATGGGGAACTCCCAGGTGAGGAAAGTCACTCTACTAATGCAGATCGGAACTTTCAGTATAACTTAGATTCTTAGTGAGTTCCTAAGCACTGATTTGCCCGGGGTCACACAGTCAGTATGTATCAGTGGCAAGACTTGAACCAGGGCCTTTCTAGCTTCAAGGCCAGCTCTATCCATTGTATGCCACACTGCCTCACATCTTACCAAAAAGTAGGCACTGATTAAGTGTTTGTTGAATTGTGTGATGATGCCATAATTGGGGTGATAAATACTCCTATATCAAAATTCAACATAAAGGAAGTGGCAAGGCTGATATGGGAAAGATCCTTGTGACCTGGGCAGACAATGAGGGGCTTCACAGAAGAGGCAGCGCTTGAGATGGCTTAGAAAGATCTGTGGGATTTCTATAGAAAGAGGGCCTTTTCAGGTCATTAAAGCACTGGGTGTCAGACTGGAAAGCTGGGTTGGATCCAGGTTCTAGAGAGCTTTGAATGGTCATGTCGGAGGGCTGTGGATTTCTAGTGGGAAAGAGCCTTAGAGATCATCTAGCCTAACTGCCTCTTCCCATTACGGAGAAAGAAACCGAGGCCCAAACTCTTGAGACCTTTATGATGGAGGCATTTGGGAACCATTAGAGGTTCACTAGAAGAAGCATGATGCAAGGGGAGAAGGGTTTTAGGAAAATGAACCCAGTGCTCCCCTATTGGATTCAGGGTAAGAGGGCTTCTTCCCAGGAGCCCCCTTGTTTGGCATTCCTACTGCCCATACCCCCAGGCGACGCCCTCACGTTGCTGGTTCAGGGCTTTTTAAAATAAACTTTTAATGCTTGTGTCAGGGTGATAAAAGATAATAAAACCTGAAATTAGATTGGTTCTCTATCATTATGGCAAGTTGGGAGCTGTGCTGTTGGTGTGGGGGAGGAGAAGGAAAGGGAAGGGAACCAGGTCCCCTCCCCACCCCCCATGGGGACACGAAGAAAAGTGGGAGTAATAGACTGTCTCATGGCTTGGCAGGCTTGGGGACCAAGGGGGCCCTCTTTTGCCCTGCCCATGAGGTAGGGGGGAAAGGAAGAGAGAGGCCTGCTCTGAGTCCGCCTCATTAAGTTTATTACAAATAACTTGGCTGCTGGTAACTCCCTCAGGCAGGAATTAGGGACAGCTAAGGAAATAAATAAATAGCTATAATAATTTTAAAACACACCCTCCCCACCTCCAACCCTCAGTATTGAATCCACCCTTAAGGTACTCATATACTAGCTGTTACATTCTAGGCTTCAAGGTAGAGAGTTCACTTCCTGTTGAACTCCAAGAGCAGCAGAGAGCTTAGAAGCATCCCAGGATACCAAGATTCACAGAATGCTGGGGTGGAGTTTTTCATGGAATAATTCATATTTCTGTTTCATGTAAATGAAAGTTCATTACCCTGAGCCTCCTCAGTGAGAGATGTACATACTCAAAACAGTGAGCCTTGCTATACACATAGGAAAAACAAAGTGGATGAAGAATACATATCCATACATTCATTTAACAAGCATTTATTAAGCAACCTTCTCTATACTGTTCATGTCCCTGTGGACATGAAGACAATAACAAAAAGTTCTTGTCCTCAAGGAGTGTTCCTTATATGGGGAGGAATAGCGTGTGCATTGATAAATAAATACATGAAAATTTATACAGAGGAATTTGGAGGGGAGGGCAGTAGCAGTTGGAGGGGGTGGCAGTATACCTCTTGCAGAAGGTAGCACTTGAGATGAATGTCAAGGAAAGGTAAGCATTCTGAAAGACAGGTAAGGAAGAATATTGGGGATAGACAGAGGCAGAGAGATGAAAGGTGGAATGTCACATACCAGGAACAGTAAGTAGATCTGGCTTTAGTAGAGACTGTGTGAACATGATGTAAGCATAATGTGCCTTAAACTTGGAAAGTTAGACTGGTTCCAGATTGTGAAGGGCTTGAAATGCCAAAGAGAAGAATTTGTATTTTGTCCTAGAAAGGATAGGGAGCGTCTGAAGGTTGTTGAGTGCAAGGTCAGGTCTGTGATTTATCAATTTGGAGATGGTAGCTGAATCCATTGGAGTTGATGAGAAGAGATGGGAGGGGGAGGAGAGGGAGGGAGGGAATAAGGGGGGAGAGAGAGAGAGAGAGAGAGAGAGAGAGAGAGAGAGAGAGAGAGAGAGAGAGAGTGAGAGAGAGAGAGAGTCATTATCTGTATAGAGATGGCAACTGAACCCAGTGAAGCTGAATCCATATATGGAGGGGAGGAAGGGAGAAAGGGAAAGAGGGGAGGGAGGGAGAAAGAGAGAGAGATTTCTCATGCCCACTGAGCTAGTTCACCGGTATCTTGGACAGGGGTGCAGAGAGACAATGATCTGTGCACAGAATAAAGTAGAAGGAGGAGAGCCGGCTGGATTACAGTTAGGAAACTGTGCTGAGGTTTCACTGTTCTCAAGCTGTTCCCTCTTGAAAAGCCCATCTTTCTAACATTAACATTCTTCCGGTGATACTCTATGGCCACCACTCATGGAAACCCTGTGGTCTCGGAAGAATCCAAATTGCAGGCGATGCTTTAGAGGATAATGCCAAGACACCTGGTGGGTGTAAGGAGCCTGTATCATGTTACCAATGATGACTCATCCCAAATAAGAAAACAAAGCAAAACCTAGCATTACAAGACCCCCACAACGGCATGTGTGCCCTGAAAAGGAAGTGGTCTGGTCAGGTAGCATGAACAAGGGATTTCAGGTGGACACAGTGGCCATGAAATATGAAGGGATCACAAACTAGGCTGGCAGCATATTGGGCAGAGGTCTCCAAGCAAAGGTCAAATGACTCTTTGGAGAGAGAAGATCTTTGCTCGGGAAGGGCTTTCCAGACTCTCATATCAGCGATTTCTCCAACTGCACCATTTCATAGCCTGGTGAGGCTTTCCTCACATCAGTCCTGTCAAGTAGGAACAAGGGCATCATTGTTCCCATTTTACAGGGTTGAAAACTAGGGTCCCTAGGGCTTAAACAATTTTCCCAGGGGAACATGGCTAGTGTTAGAGTTTTTTTCCGTAACACCATGATGCATTTTACTTTTGTGAGTTAGAGTGTGGGGCAAGGGAAGGAAGAAGTGAGCAGGGAATTCTAGGTACTGGAATTATTCAGGACCTTCCAGGGTGGAATTGAAGGCCCTCAAAGTCTGAGGGGAGGGCAGGGGCAAGGGAGAGGGGAGTGCCAGCCCTGCCCTTCCACCCAACCTAAAGGAATTCCTAATTTTCCTTCCTGGTTATGAGCTACAACCAGGTTTCTGGGCCCTGACTATATTTCTTTGTTTTCCCTCACTCCTGGGCTTTCAATCCCTTAAGGAAAAAAAAAAATTTGTTAAAAGGCTTAGTCTGTGAGGGGTTTCGTAGAAATTTGGTCTTTTTTAAATTTGTGCTGAGATATTTCTTTGAGACAGGACCAAGAGCACTTGCTGTTTTTACTGTCAGGGCAACTGAGGCGCAGGGATGTTGGACAATTCCCTGAGACACTGGAAACAAGGCCAGGGTTTGAGCTGTCAATCCCACTGGCACACCCTTGTGCTCCTGAGCCTGCCCCCTGCACATGCTTCCTGGTGGGTCTGTGGCAGCATAGATTTCTAACAGAGAAGCTGGAGGCTTCCCTGGACATACCTGCCTCTAGCCAGAAGTCCTACTGTTTTATCCCCTATTAAAGCTTCTCACTTAGTAAGCAGTCAGAGGGGCCAGAGTGGGGTGTTTATGAGCAGACCTGATGCCCTGAGGGTAAAGGAAGGACAAAAAAATTACAAAGATTTTGGGAAAGCAGTTTCAGAAAGAGTGGTGGTGACAGGGAAGTACAGATGGCGGTGCAGAGGTGAGGAGTGGGCCCAGCCCATAAGCAGGGT
This sequence comes from Vombatus ursinus, assembly GCF_900497805.2. Classification (NCBI taxonomy): domain Eukaryota; kingdom Metazoa; phylum Chordata; class Mammalia; order Diprotodontia; family Vombatidae; genus Vombatus; species Vombatus ursinus. The sequence goes on from NW_020940527.1 coordinate 1,786,536, forward strand.
AGCTTTCAGTCAATGGAGGGGGTTCAGACAGGAAAAGCCCTGGTAATGGTCAGGAGTCATGGGTTCAAATCAGGCACTAACTCACCACAGCATGAGTAGGCAAATGACTTAAACTTTCTGAGGCTCCATTATTTTTTTTTTCTGTAAAACGGTATTCATAGTTTTAATTTATTTTAATAATTTTACATGATTGTACATGTATAACCTATATCTGATTGCATACTGTCTCAGGGAGGGGACAGGGGAGGGAGGGATAGCATTTGGAACTCAAAACTTTAAGTCAAAATGTTTTAAAAATTGGGGAAAATGGTATTAATAATATTTCCATTATCTACCTCCCAAGGGTTGGGAATAAAATACTTTGTTAGCCGTAAAGTACCATCTAACTGAGTTGTTATTATTATCACTTCACAGGGTGGGGCTGGGTTAACTAATAATGGTCATGAGTCCAGGACAATGTTAGCAGCCTGAGTTTGAGAGTGTGGGGAGGGACATGCTTGGACCCTGGGGCTCCTCTCCTCAGCTTCCCGTCCTAGTCACATGCCAGAAAGGGCAGTGAGAAGCAGGAAGGTTGTAGTGGAGGGCAAGCAGGTTGGCAAAGGGCCTCAGAACCATGCTGCGTGAGAACAGGTTGAATGAAAGAACTAGGGGTGTTAGCCTGGAGCAGAGGGGGGCTGAGGGGAGATTAATAGCTATTTGAAGGGCTATCACTGGAAGAAGAATTAGACTTACTCAGATTGGCAGAGCCAGGAAGGGAAGAAGGAGCAGCTAGGTGGCACAGTGGATAGAGCGTCACCCCTGGAGTCTGGAAGACTCATCTTCCTGAGTTCACATCCAGCTTCAGACACCTACTAGCTGTGTGACCCTGGGCAAGTCACTTCACCCTATTTGCCTCAGTTTCCTCATCTGTAAAATGAGCTGGAGAAGGAAATGGCAAACCGCTCCAGTATCTTTGCCATGAAAACCCCAAATGGGGTCACGGAGACAGACAACAATGACATTTCAGTTGAGTGTAAAGAAAAACATTCAGGGTGATCACAAAGTGCAATGAGCTGCCCTGGGATGCTGTTGGCTTCCCATCACTGGCAAGGAGGCTGGGTGCCCCTTTGTTAGGAAGGAGGAAAGGAAACAAGCAGTCGGTCAGTGAGCGTTTATTGAGCTCCTACTATGTGCCAGGGTCTGTGCTAAGAGCTTTACAAATACTACCTCATTGATGCTCACAGCAGCCCTGCCAGATTGATACATCTCCTCCAGAGAAAGAACTGATGGAGTCCAAATACAGATTGCTTTCTTTGTTTGCTTTTTACATTGTTTCACTTTCTTTGTTTTTTTCCCCTGTGGTTTTTCTTTTTGTTCTATTTCTTCTTTCACAACAGGACTAAGGTGGAACTATGTTTTACGTGATTGCACATGTATAGCCTGTATCAGATTGCTTGTTGTCTTGGGGAGGGAGAGGGGAGAAAAATTTGGAACTCAAAGTCTTATAAAAATGAATGTTGAAAATCGTCTTCACATGTGGTTGGAAAAAATAAAATACTATTTATATTAAAATTAAGAAAAAAAAGATGCCAAGATCCTAGTTTTTTTTTTTTTTTTTGGTTAGGCAATGGGGTTAAGTGACTTGCCCAGGGTCACACAGCTAGTACGTGTTATGTGTCTGAGGCCAGATTTGAACTCAGGTTCTCCTGAATCCAGGGCCGGTGCTCTATCCATTGCACCACCTAGCTGCCCCTCAAGATTCTCATTTTAAAGTGAAGGAAACTGAAGCAGAGGTTAAATGACTTGCCCAGGGACTGTCTTTTGCCTCTTTTTGTATCCCCAGTGCTTAGCACAGTGCCTGGCATATAATGGGTTCTTGTTGTGTTTAGCTGATTAGTTATATCCAACTTTTTGTGACTCCATTTGGGATTTTCTTGGCAAAGATACTGGAGTGGTTCGCCATTTCCTTCTCTAGCTCATTTTACAGATGAGGAAACTGAGGCAAACAGGGTGAAGTGACTTGCCCAGAGTCACACAGCTAGGAAATATCTGAGGCTGGATTTGAACTCAAGAAGATGAGTCTTCCTGACTCCAGGCCTGGCATTTCATCCACTCTGTCACGTAGCTGCCCTTTCTCATTAAGGGAGGGGGATATTCACTGCTGACCTGCTGCTCTAGAAACTATACCACCTAGCTGCCCATTATAGGCACTTAATAAATGTTTGTTGATTGACTGATTGTTGATTGAGGCTGGCTTTGAACCCGGGTCTTCCTGACTCCAGGTACAGTGCTCTTTCCACTGTGACATCTAGCTGCCTCTGCTAGTTATGCCATGGAGGGGATCCTTGATGGGGTGTGGTTGAAGCAGAAGGCCCTTCCTAGAGCGAGTCTGTGAGTGTCTTGGAAATCTTCCCTTGCATTTCAGACCATACAGATCTCCCTCTTGGGACTTCATGCACCGCTAAACTTACTGCTGGGCTGGACACTGGGGATTACTCTTCACTTCTGATTCCTGGCTGTCTTTCTTTTCTCCTCACTGAAAGTTTAAGGTCTGTGAGCATAGAGACTTTGTATCTAGTGCCTAGGCTGGTGCTGGGAGCATGACAGGTACTCTAACCTTAAAAGCCCCTTCCAACCTTGATTAAGTCTAGGATTCCAGCATTCTGAGGTTCTGTGAGTCAGAGCCTGGGATTCTGAAGCTTCTGTGGTGTAAGACAACAGGAAAGAAGGAAACCCAAACACATCCACTGCCCAGGAGGTCTCTGCAAGACCTCAGAGGGTGATCTGGGGCTGTCAGGGCCCACAGCCCAGGTGCCACCTCCTACAGGAATCCTTTCCTTATAACTGGAATTGTTAGTGCTGCCTACCCCTCCCCCCCATTACTATTAGTTCCTCTGAGTATATTGTGTGTCTGTTTATGTGTGTGATCATTATTTTCCCCCAGTCAAATGTAAATTCCCTCAGTATTTGGTGTAGGGGCTGGTGCATAGGTGTCCGGTAAATGTTTGTTAGAAGACTGGACTCTGTCTGGAGTAGGTATTTCAAGAAGATTCTCTGGCTTTAGCAAGTAGCATGTCTGCTTCATTATAGCAAAACTCTCAATCAGGGGCCTCTTCCAAACTGACCTATACTGTGTTCTGCCTCACCCTGCCGGTTGGCCCTCCCTTCCCAGAGGGTGAGCCTAACTTGGGGTAGCAAGCAGTGGAACAACAGGGACTGGTTAAGTGTGTGCAGATGAAGAGGGGGTGAATCACACATTTAGTGGGTGCTTCTTTGGGGCCTTGAAAGAGTGTGATTTCTTTTAAAAGAAATCTGGGGACTGTCAGTTTAGGACAAAAAGTTATAACTATATTTCAGTGTAATTCATTTCCTTTGTAATCCTTTGTATTTTATTTGATGCATTTAAAAACCTTATTCTGTGGAGTCCATAGGCTTCACCAGACACTGCGGGAGTGGTCCAGCACACACAAAAAAAGTTAAGAGCTCTTGTTTAAGGACCCCTAACTGAAAATCAGTGACTCCCAGTTTGTCAGAGACTGGTTATTCTTGTGACCCTGGTCTGCACAGTGAAAATACCAAAGGCAATGAATGGCGGCAAGTAAGAATCCAAACCAGGAAGCTTGTCTCTGTCAGCAGCCTCACTGTGTTCTGCCTATCTGAAAGTTTAGGTTCTGCCCAAGAAGCACCTGTATTAGCAAAAGGCTGGGGATGTCTTTATTTCCTAGTTAATTGAAGGGAGGGGAACCCTTTCTAAAAATGGCATCTTGGAGGCCTTATCCTTTTGAGTTTTGCCACAGGGAGGATGAGTTTGACTTTAATCATGAAAATGAAGGTGGTGATGATAATAATTGGCATTAATACAGGTTGATAGGATCATCTAGCTACCTGACTTCTGGCCCAGAAATTGTTATCCCAACAGTGGATCTTTGTAATGTACTTGGCTAATTGGCCCTGTCCCATTATGGTGGATTAAGGTCAGACTAATCTGCACAATAAAAATAACAATAGTGATAATAAGCCCTCCGAGCTTTCACCTCTGTTATCCCATAGATCATCTCCTTTGAGGATACCAGCTCAGAGAGGCTAAGTGATTTGCCTGGGGTCACACAGTAAATCAGTGTGAGTGAGGGCTTGGAGCCTCTTATAGCACTGGTGTCTTGAGCCCATTTCTCCATCCCAAGGGCCCACTTCCCCTACATGAAACCCCTACCTCAAACTTTAGCAGAGATGTCTACCAGGGAATTGGGGGCATAGGCAAAGTACAGAAAAAATTGCTGTGCCAATGAGCTTCTTCCAAACTGACCTATGTGGTGCTCTGCCTCACTCTGCTGGTTGTCCCTCCCTTCTCAGAGGGTGAGCCTAACTTGGGGTAGCTAGCAGTAGAACAATAGGGGCTAGGTAAGTGTGTACAGATGAAGGGTAAATCACACATGTAGTGGGTGCTTCTTCGGGGCATTGAAAGAATCTTATTTCTTTTAAGCATTTGACCAGAAGTCATTTAAAGGAAATTTGAGATCACTTATGAAAGTGCTGGTTTGTCCAGGGGGAGTGGCTTTGTCTTCTGCCAAAGAAAGAAAATTTGCTGGGGGAGAGGAGCAAAGGTAGAAAAAGCCTTATACACAATCATTTATTCATTAAATCATATATTTGACACAGGAAGGAACCTTAAAGACCTTCCTGGGATGGTCTTTCTTTTTAGAGATGAGGGGACAGAGGGCCAGAAATATTAAGTGACCCTAGGACCCACAGATGGCAGAGACAGAGATTTGAACCCAGACTCTCTAACTCCAAATCCAGAATGCTTTTCACTGATCTAACTTTCCAGCCATGATCAGACCTTGATTTCCTTAAGTTCTTGCTACAAGACATAGCTACTCCCTAGCCCTGTGATAGTGTCTCAGTCCAGAGAAAGTGGTACTGGGCATTACATTAGGAAAGTGGGGCTGACTTCATTTTTCAGTGGGACCTCTAGTGAACCCCTTACCCCTTTTTTGCATCCAAGGCTATAGAGCCACCCCATAGTCATGGCAGAGTGATGCTGTGCACTGCCTGGCTGTCATATGCTCACCTGGGCACGCCCTGGCCCCTGGAGGATGCTGGTGCCGCAGCTATTTTCCCTGTGTTCCCTGGGAGAGAACTTTGAGGGTTGTGTTTTCTCCCTCCTTCCTTCTTTCCCTCTCTCTCTCTCCCTCCCTCCCTCCCCCAAATCTCTCTGTCTCTGTTTGTCTGTCTGCCTATCTCTCTCTGTGCCTCTCTATGTCTGTGTCTGTATCTGTCTGTCTCTGTGTGTCTATCTCTCTGTCTCTGTCTCTCTCTGTCTCTCTGTCTCTCTCTCTCTCTCTGTCTCTCTCTCTCTGTCTCTCTGTCTCTCTCTCTCTCTCTCTCTCTCTGTCTCTCTCTCTCTCTCTCTCTCTCTCTCTCTCTCAGTACCATTCCTGTATCACTAGCTAGACATCTTGAGCTGGGTGTTCCATAGGCAGCTCTAGCGCCAAGTTAGAAGTTTTCCTCTTGTTCCCAAAGGAACCTCCATCCTTGATACTTAGGCTCACAAGCTCTGTGTCATTCTCAGCTCCTTCTAAGCCCTCCCCACACATCGAATCCACTACCAAATGTTGTCATTTCTACCTTCACATGTCTCTTCCACCTCTTCTCTTCACTCAAATGCCCAGCCCCCTCAAGCAAACCCTCATCCCCTCTCTGGACCACTGCAGTAGCTCTGATTGGCCTTTCTACCTAAAGTCTCTTCTCATTCCCCTCCATCTTCTGCTCAGCTGCCAACGCCATTTCCCCAAAGTGCTGGTTTGATCATGTTGTCCCCTATCTCAGTACATCCTAATGTATTACTATTCCCTCCAGGATCTGATGTCAAGTGCTTTTTTGGGCATGGAGAGCTCTTCTCAGCCTGTTCCCCACCTACTTTTCCAATCTTTTTCCACTTTGCCCATGTCCAGCCTTCTGCAGGAGAGGCCTTTTCTGATCCCCTTCCCCCCCCCCCCGATGCTAGTGCCTTCCCCCCTGACCTTTCCTTTCCTCCGCCCTTTTTTTATATTTGTATTTATGCATGTATATATAGTGTGTGTATGTATATATATATGCATGGGTGTATGTATATGCATGTATATATAGGCACGTGTATGTGTGTGTGCATGTGTGCATATATGTGTGTATGCACATGTATTATGTGCATGTGTGTATGTATGATTATGTATATGCATATATTCACATACACATAGATATAGAATTATTTTCTTATTGTCTCCCTCATTCCAATGTGAGCTCCTCAAGGGCAGGGACTGTTTTGTTGCCTTTCTTGGTATCCTCAGGGCTGGCACATAGTAGGTTAATACTTATTAAAGCTTAATACAGGCTTATTGACCAACACAGCTAAGTCCATGTTGTAACCAGATTTGGGGGAGGGAGACAGCTCTAGCACAGAGCAGACTGACCAATCACTGCCCTTCAGATGTGCAGCAGCTGGGAGTGAGCAGGGCTATTGCAATCTGTTAGGGACCCTTGGGCTCCCTGACAGCTACTCCTGCCCAGGTGGGCTCAAGATGGCTTCCACTGTGTACATCTCCCCTCATTCATCTCATTCTTAGGCCTGGAGGCAGGTGGGGGGGGGATATTACCCCATGCTGTCAGGAACAGAGTTAAATAGCAGTACCAGATAGGACTGAATGAGTTGACAGTCAGTCAGCCAATCAACAGAGAATCATAAAATGCCTACTATGCTCCAGGCACTTACAAGCTGTTGGATCCTGGGCAAGTCTGTCAATTTCTGATAGCTTTGGTTTCCTCATTTACAAAATGGGCATAATAGAAGAGCCCGTGTCATAGGGTTGTTGTAAGAACAAATGAGACACTGTGTGTAAACAGTTTTGGCATCCTTAGTATTATCATGGTTATTCCCCCATTTAACATGTGCAAAAACTGAGGCCTTGAATGATTTGCTCAAAGTCACTGGCTCCTCTTTGTTCATGGAAATAATGGTTTTTGTACATGGTGGCCATGCTTTTCTTGGCTGACTGGTTCTGGCGTCAGGGTAAATGCCAACTGTGTCCCTCTGGGACTCTGACCTCTCCAGGCCTCAGTTTCCTTTTCTGTAAAATGAGTGGGCTAGGTTACATAGCCTTTGAATCTCGATGATCCTTTGATCCTAATCCCCTTTCCTCAGCCCCCTTCATCCCAGCTAGCAAGCACCATTTAGCTCTTGAAGCACCAATGTGTCCATTAGTGTGGGCACTATATTCACCACTGCAGATTGTAACTCCTCTGGGACAAAGGAGGTTGATCTTTGAGAGGAGATTTGTCCTGGGGCCAGCCTGATGATTCGCCTCTCTGCACTCAGCTGGACTGGCCCTCAGACCACAGATGATGCAAGTCATCAGCAGAACTGGTCATGGCACCCTTCCAGCTTGGTGGACCCTACCAGAACCTGTGCTCTCATGCATCAACCTTCCAGGGCAATGGGCCACCTTCACCCCAGGGTGAAGCATCAGAAGGGGAATTGGGGGGAAGAATTAGCCAATCACACACTACAATTTTCACCCCATTCCACAATTTCCCCTTTTTCTCTTCCTCACTGCTGCTGCTGTCTCCGTTTGAGTGACCAGCCAAAAAGATGTTCTATCTGTTCCATGAACCCTGTGTCGAGGGCATGGAGAATTTTAAGTCCCAGAGCCCAGGGAAGTATATCATAGGGGAACAGCACAAGGGGAAACGGGGAGCCTCCTACTGAGCCTCCTACTGCCGAGGGACTATTGGGGAGTGATGGGGAAGAATTGTGAGGAACACTGGGGGATGGGGTTCCAAGATCCTGGTAGAGAGGGTGGGTGCCTGGTTTGGGAGGATCCAAATTAGAAATTAATCCCCTCGTAATCAATGTCTTTCTTTAGGGATCTTTAAAAAATGTAATACCCTTGGTGAGGGTGGGGTTGGTGGATAATGAATTAACCTCCTAACAACTTATTATGAATGAGTTTATTTGGTTGGAGAGACCTAAGCAACTAAACAGAACAGAATGTTGGACAGCAGAAGAGTTGGTGGTCAGGCTAGGGGTGGGGTCGGGTGGAGATGGCGCTGTTTGGGCACTGGAGACGATCTTGGCCAACTTGCTCGTTTTGCTAAGGCCCGGTCCTGGAAAGCTGCCCCGGCAGGGTTGTTGTAGCAGTTGTTATTGTTGGTCCCCACCCCCACCCCCCAACTGTTCATTCATTCATCAATTAATATTGATTGCATTATTTCCCAGCTTCCCTCTCGTTTGGAAGAGACTTTCCTTAGGAATCGTATGCTTTCAGGGGTTCTTAACCTGGGGTCCATAAACTTGTTTTTTAAAAAATATTTTGTTAACTCTGTTTAAATATAACTGGCTTTCTTCATCATTCTTGGAGGGGAGGAGGATCAAGGGCAAAGGTTTCCTTAGTCATTCTTGGTATTTATTTTGTGCATTTAAAAATGTGATTCTGAGAAGGAGTCTATGGGCTTTACTGGTCTGCCCATGGGCTCCATGACCGAGAAGAAGGTTAAAACTTGCATCTAGTCTAACCCCCGTCTTTGATAGAAGTGGAGACTGAAGGCGCGAGGTTAATTGGCTCATTCAAAGTCACACACCTACCTGAGAGGTTGTCCATCTCCAAATCTGATCCACTCCCCTTACCTCCATGCCACCCAGAATAGAACCATCCCTAGGAGTGGGAGAAGAGGCTCAGAGCGCATGGGGCTCTTAGAGGGATCTTGTATTATATGTGTACAAGGAATTGGGACTGACTAGTCCAGTGTGGCTGGAGTGTTGAGCATATGGCAAGGAGGAGGGTGAGGTGAAGTTGAAAAGATCATCGCAGGCCTTTGACATCAGGCCAAGGAGTTTAGGCTGTTGGGTGGGCAATGGGTAGCCATTGAAAGGTTTAGAGCAGAGGGTGATATAGGCGGATGGGCATATAAAAGATTGGTCTGGTGGTTTGTGAGGGATGGATGAAAGGTGGGACAGAATGGAGGCAGAGATGCTGAGTTTGGAGGCTATACCAGTGGTCCAGGTTAGCGGTAATGAGGATTTCCTGCTTCTGTTCCTTCACCCAGGCTAGCCTCCATGCCTGGAAAGCCCTCCTGTTTCTTCGCTTCCTTCACAGTTTACCAGACATGTCACTCTCTACCCATCCATTCATTGCTCTCTCCCTTCTTCATTCTATCATTCATACCTCTGTAAGTGTTGCATCTTCCTCTTGGAATGGAAGTGTCTTGAGGGCACGGATTATTTTGCATTTTGTCTTTGTGTTTCCAACACCTAGCACAGTGCCTTGTTTATAGCAAGGGGAGGCAGGCTGAACATGTGTAAGATGAATGAAATGTTGTCTGAGGAAGATGGGGCTAGGAACTGGAAGGACCAGGCAAGACATCTGAGAAATACTATTAAAATGAAGAGAAAGGGTACTGTGAAAAGCCCACTGGATATGGAGGATGCATATTCAGAGGATTTGGGTTCAAATCCCAGCTCTTCACCTTCCTGCCTGCACAGCTTTGGACAAGCCACTGAGCTTCTCTAGGCCTCAGTACCCCATCTGTAAAATGGGGCTTAAATTTAATTCCAGTTTTCTCGATGTCCCCTCCCCAGCTCTAATCTGTGCTCCTGTGGGGAGGGTGGCTGTTTCTCTAAGTCAAACAGCCATCCAGATCGCTGCCCCATTCATCAGAACTGCCCACCGTTTCCCCACATCTGCTTTAAGTAAGGTAGATGCTGAGCATCCATCGTAAATCAAGGGTTGTCCGGCCTGGGCATCTAGCTGTGTATGTGTGTACTTTGTGTCTGTGTTGCGTTATGTGTACATGTAGATGTTTGCATGTAATCACTGCACCTAGCCTGTTGCTAACTCCCTGAAGACAGTCCTCATACCCCCCCCCCCATGACCCCCCCGCCCTGCCCCCCCCCCCTCCCCTTCCCCCCGCAAGGAGCCAGATGTCTCCCAGATGTTTCTCATTTCCTGTCTGGCTCCGTGCTCTGCGTGTGTGTGTTTATTTTGGATGGCCCACCAAATAATAACCATTTTAAGAAAAGCCTTTCATAACCCTGTTCCCACGAGGAGTCAGAGTTCAGGAAATAATCTGAAATCTATTCACTATTGTCTCTGGACAGCATCTCCCCTCTGGCCTCCCCATTCCCACTTTTGCAAAAGTTTTTCTTTTCTTTTTTCTTTCTTTTTTTTTGGTTCTCATATGACATACATTCCCAATGGACTGCTGAGTACTTTGGGCATCTGTGGTTGGAAGTTTGAGAAACTTGGGAAAGGGTGCAATGAAGAGCTGCCCATTGAAGTCAGGTTGAGATTGGAAGCCTGCGGTGGGTTTCTGTGTGCAGAAAAGACTATGACCAGGGCTGCTGTCATCCGTGGGGTAGAACTCGCTATTAGTGGAGGGGAGGCGGGAGGCTTCTGCCACATTGAGCATCACTCCTGAAATAAGAGAGCTTTTAACACAGGTTCCCCATCCTTGTGAACATTCTTTCACCCAGGACCCTTTGGTGTACCAGGCATTCCATTTAAAATGGGCCACAATGAAGACCCTAAGGAGGGAGTAAACCATAATATTGAGGACTGTTTGAGTCCAGAGCTTAGTCATAAGGCCATACTTTGTCCCATGCCATCATTCCATCCTAATGATCTTCAGGAGGGAGGGTCTTTGACTGACCTGGTTTATTTCTTCTTAGCCATTTCCCTACTAGACAAAGTCAAGCCTGCCCATTCTGAATGCTTTTGTGTTTGGGGGACATAGGGCATGAGCTCTTGGGACTGGAAGGCACCTTCTAAGGTCATTCCAGGTCCCTGTTTTATGGTTGAGGAAACTGAGGCCCAGAAAAGAGAAGTGACAGGTTTAGGGTTACATAGCTAATTAGGGGCAGAGACAGGATTCAAACTCAGATCTCTTGACTCTCAAGTCTAGGACTCTTTTTCTGTTCTTCATCATTATGCACTTTTCCACAGAGTGGTTTGGTTTATAAAGCTCTGCTCTCACAGCTGTGTAGCCCAAGGTTCACAGGAAAGGTCATAGATGTAATTCTGGAAAGGGAAGCTCTTGGAGGGCAGGTAGGCCAACCTCTTCATTTTGAGGATGAAGAGAAACTTGGAGATTCTAAATGACTTGCTTAGGGTCATCCAGTAAGTGGCAGAGCTGGGATCTGAGGCCAGGACCTCTCATTTGATACCCTGCCTCCAAAAGGGACATGAGCATGTGAGAATATGGTAGGGGGAAGAGGTCTGGAGAGGAAGAAAGAGCACTGAGTTTTAGATTGTGAGACCTGGGCAGAAGGGTGTTGGAGGGACCCCAGTGGGACTAAGAGATTGGGAGCAAGGCGTCTTAACATGGGGTCCTTGGATTCCTTCCCCAAGGGGTCAAAATGGATAGATTTAAGGGTTCTGGGAACTTTATTTTAAAATGATTAGTTTCCTTTGAAATTTTATGTATTTAATTTGATGCATTTAAAAACATTCTGAAAAGGAATCTCTAGGCTTTACCATACTGACTGCAAATGGGGTCTGTGACACCATAGAAGTTAAGCATCTCCACATTAGAGTTATTCAGAAATGGGATAAGTTGCCTCGGGCACAGGGGGTGGGGAAGGGGTTCTTACTCATGTCAAATAAAGGCCAAAGGGCCACTTTTGGAGAATATTATGGGAGAGATTCTCAATCACACGTGGGTTGAATTAGGTAGATCTTGAGGTCTCTTGAAACTCTGAAGTGATGAGGGCAGGGTAGGGTAGTGTAAGTACGACATCTTGCAGATGGCAAAGCTGAGGCGTACTGGTCCATGTCACACCGGTAGCAGGTGTCGGAGCCGAGACTCAGACCCAGGTCTTCAGACCCCAAGTCACCTCGTCTTCCCTGTGTTCCCTGCAGCCCTTCCTTATGCTAAGCTGTACATTGGATGCTGGATACTAGACCCACTCATGAAGTGACAGGCCCGTCTGGTGACCTATTTATTTAATGGGACTTTGTTCTGTCTTCCAGATTTTGATTGGTCACAAGCTCTTTGAGAGAAATAACCAGGTCTATTCAGGGGTTATTGTCTCCTTCCCTCTCTCCTGAATTGTACAGGTTTGGCCCCAGAGAACTGGGAAATGGTCCACCATGGAAACAAGAGAAGTCGGCAGGGGCTGTTAGAGAAATCATACCATAGGCTGAATAAGTTAGGATCAACTTCCTTATCGGCGTCCACTGGATTCTGGGAAGAGAATTGGAAGCCCTGAGGAAGTCAACTTGGCCGCTGTGTCGGGGCCACATAGATAAGTAGAGACAGCATTTATTAAGCACTTACTGTTTTCTAGGCTTATGTTAAGGGCCGAGGATGCAAATAGAAGCAAACAGCCCAGTCTCTGCTTTCAGGGATAGAACATTCTAATAGGGGAAGAGGGAGGCAGGATGGGGGAGGGGAGGGCACTCCCCTCTCTGCTACTGGACAGTAGGTGGAAGAGTCCAGAGATCAGGGGTGGACACTGGAGGGAAATAAGTTCGGCCTGATGGTCCAGGCCATAGAGTCACAGATGAGGAGAGAGGATCTCAAAACAGAGAGGTCGGATTGTGGGTAGATCTAGATTAGGCCGTGGTCACCCTAGTAGTGGCCCTTGAGAGACTCAGCTTAGGTAGAGCTGCTTACAGGGGGGCTGAGGGTGGGTCATCTGGCCTCTTCGAATGACTCACTTCCCCTCCTCAGTTTTTTCCTAACATCCTTCAAAATCCAGCCCAGGTGTATCACATAAGGCCTTTCCTGAGCCTCCCAGTTATGACTACTCTTTCCAGATTGAAACTACTTTGTGTTTATCGAAATACGAGGATAGGATCATAGATTTAGAGCTGGAAAGAATCTTAGAGGAGTCCAGTCCCCTTAATTTACAGATGAAGAAACTGAGGCAAACAGGGTTAAGTGACTTGCCCGGGGTCACACAGCCAGTAAGTGTCTGAGGCCAGATTTGAACTCAGGTCTTCCTGACTCCAGGCTTAGCGCTCTATCCACTGTGCTGCCTAGCTGCCCATCACGTGCAGTATACTGAAATATTTGTTGACTTTAACTGAATTCTAACTTGAGAAGGGAACAGAAACTAGCAAGGTTTACTGCATCCGTGCCCTTGAACTACCTTCGTTTCCAGACCTGGGAGTCCTCCCTCTGCCTCTAACTCATTGTGTGACCTTGGGCTCATCCCACCCCGTCTGGGCCCCAGTTTTCTTCATCTGCAGAATGAGGGGGTTGGAAGAGATCATCTCCACAGTGTCTTCCAGCTCTGCTGTTCTTCGGTTTTATAATTTTGACACCAAGGGGGAAAGGTCAGTGGTTTTAACCTTTTAAATTTTTTTTAAACTTTTCAATTTTGCTAAGGACTCTGTGTTCTTGGTGTTAGCTCTGTCTGAAGACTAACTGTACCTACTGTCTGGCTGAGACTGAGGGATTTCTGATGAGGTCACAGGAAGGGCCCTAGTCACATTCCCTCCCCTGAGAGGCGTGGAAGGTCTAGGGCTCCCACTCTGGGGGGGGGGAATAGCTGTCCCCCCCTCTCTGGTTTCTGTCAGGCTGTGGTCCAGTGATGAGGGGAGAGAGAGCGACAGAGAGAGAGAGAGACAGAGAGACAGAGCGACAGAGAGAGACAGAGACAGAGAGACAGAGAAAGTGAAAGAGAGAGGAAGAGACAGAGAGAAAGAGAGCATAGGGGAGTGATATATCAAGGTTCCAGGACCACATGGGTCCTTGGATGCCAGGCCCATCATCCATTTCCAAGCCCATTCTCAAAGCCTTTCTGGAGTGGCCAGAGTTTTGGCTCAACTGACCCAGCCTCCCAGCACCTCAGGCCACCATCTTCAGGCTACTGTGAGGCACCTGAGGAAGTCTTCAGGGCAGAGTGGGTGGGGGTGGGGGAGAGAAGAAGAAACCAGGCCTGAGTCCCAAAGAGCACAAGTCATGGAATGGAAAAGGTCAGGAAGGGTCTTCATCCTTCAGGGTTCAGGCCAAGCCCCTAGTAATTGGCCCTTTCCTTTTTTTCCAGGTTGAAACCTGGAGTAATGGAAATAGCACCAAGGGGGAGACATACTCCCGTTGGAGCAAACACCAGAGGGGAGGAGGAAGGGGAGATAGGCCTCCTTCTTTCTCCTGTATTGGCATTTTTCTTTGGGAGTTAAGCTCTGTTTTTCCTTTCCCCACCTTTCTTCCTCCCTCATGACTGCCTGTTAAATAATTTAAATATTTGGGCCTAAAGGCCTTCAATTATCCTTTAATTTACATTAGTAATTTATACATTAGTCTGAATAGCCATGCTGTCAGCGTAACAGCCCCCCATGGACTGGCTAATCTCAACACACCAGATTTTCCTGGGATTTCATCTTTTCCTTTGCCTTTCAAGGTCTTTGAACATGCAGTGTATGTAGCTGCACCTGTGTGGCAGTCTGCGCGTGTGAGTAGATGTGTACATGTTTACATGTATGTGCAGGCATCAGGTACGTTCAACATAATCTTTAGAGGTAGGAGAGAATCCATCTAGTGATCAATTGGGTTATTGTAGAAATGAGGAAAACTGAGGCCCAAGGAGGGGGAGCAACTTCTTAAGGTTACACAGGCAGCAGAGGTGAGATTTGAACTCAGCTTCTGACTCCAAATGCTGCTAAAAACAACATGCTCACATGTGTGTGTAAATGTTCACATGGGGGGGTCATAGGAACCTAGATCTAGAGTTGGTTGGAACTTTGGAGTTCATCCCAACCCATTTTACAGATGAGGAAACTGAGGCCCAGAGAGGCTAACCCAAGGTTTCCAAAGTAAGTATGCTTCAGGGCAGGATTTATACCCAGGCCCCTCTGACTCCAGAGCCTGGGTTTTCCCCCACTTTCCACTCTTTATAGTCTGCCCTATGTCAGTGTATCCCCAACATCTGGCCCCACACCTGTATCCATCTTGAAGCAGCCACTGGTTTGTGCCATCCTCAGTATCCAAGGCTATGTCGAGTGTGCCCTCTGCTTGTGAACAAGCTCCTTCTTATGCCTGTTGACCCTTTTGAGCACGGCCCTATGCTGGCTTCAAGTCCAAAACCCCTTCTGTGCATCTCTGGAAAGCTGCCTGAGAGGTCTTTGGCAGAGGAAACTCTGCCCAGGCAACCTCAGGCTTGAGCTGGTCTCTCTCAGCACCCTGGCATCGACTGGGGTTGTGCCCACTGATGCTACCAGGGAGCCAAGAAGAGCCGATTATGGATGGAGGGCCTCAGCTTGTCTCATTCCAGCCTCCTTCCCTGGCCTGACCCAGCTCCCCCATCACAGCCTGTGAGAGGGATAAGACCTTTGGAGGTCTGGAGATAATAGTGACAGAGAGGGATGTCTCTGTGTGGGGGTGGGGAGAGAGAAAGAGATAGAGACAGAGAGAGAAAGAAGGGAAAGGGGAAGAGAGCGAGAAAAAGAGAGACTTAGAAAGAGATAGAGACAGAGAAAGAAAGGAAAGGGGGGAGACAGACAGAGAGAAATAGAGAGAAAGAGGGAGAGAGAGAGAGAGAAGGAGGGAGGGAAAGACAAAAAGGCGGGGGGAGACAGAGAGAGAAAGAAAGAGAATTAAGAGACAGAGAGAGAATTAGAGAGACAGGGAGAGAGAATAAGGATCTGGGTTGGGTACCAGGCCTGGCAGGAAATCATGGTCCATGGCCAGGTTGTAGACTGCAGAAGCCCAGCGGCAGAAGCATCCCAGTTCCTGGGGCTTTCCTGTTACCTCATGGCTTTGGAAAAGGGAACTCCTAAGCCACTGTTTCTTGCCGTGATGTCTCCAGGCTCCTGTGCCCACCTTGGACTCCTTCATCATGGAGCCCTGCTCCACTGACAAGGATTCTAGTAGAGCAATACTCCCCCATGACACCCAGAGCACGTTTGAGAGAACCATAGCGATAAACAGCCACTCATGTCATTCTTCCCATCATTAAAATACTGGTCTGGGGTGAGCAGCCCAGAGGGCTCAGAGGAACCTGAAGTCTGGCTGGTGAGTTGCTGTGGCATCATTACCTCTGTGGCAAGCCTGAGGTTGGAGCTCAGAGATAGGAGGCAATGACCGTCTCAGAGCCCAGTGGACCCCACCCCCTCCCAGGCATTTAGATGAGAGGATCACACCTCCAGAGGTACGGACCCTGCTTTTCAGTGCCCTGCTCTGAAGTATCCTTTGGTGCAGGCTGGTGAGGAAGGATCAGGGCCAGGCAGGGAGAAAGGACTAAAGCAGCATAAATGAGTCCCTTTTCTACAGAACAAGCTCAGATCCAAACACCAGGGGGCCAGAGCCCTGGGGGCACACCCCAATGCCCCGCCCCCGGGAAGTATAGTACTGAGATGAGTTCTCTTTTCTTACTGTGGTTCCAGGCAAGTCAGTTGCCTTCCCTGACAAGCCTCAATTTCCTTCTCTGTAAAATGAGGACCATAAAACTTGTACTTTCTGTACCTCCCTGGGTTGTTATGAGAAAAGCACTTTGTAAACCTCAAGAATTTTTCATACTTCCAGAACCTGTGGTTTTCTCAGTGTGGGCCCTCTCTCCACCAATGCAGATCTGGACACCCCCTCCCCACCACCTACCACTTAAGAGATGGTTCTTAAGACTTAATGTGCCTGAAAAATCGATCACCTTGCGGTCAGCCTGGTGGTGAGCCTCTTCAAACTTAGCTAGGATGGCCGATGACAGAGCCACACTCTATCCCTGCACCCATTTGTGATGACCTTTGAGTAAGCCAACAAGGACGTACAAAGCACTTACTATGGGTGAGGTTCAGTGCTACCTGTGTTAAGTTTGGTCGGACTGGTTAGAACCTGAGCCTCAGGCCTGTGTCCCGGAGGAGGCCCTGAGAGAATGCCCTGCTCCAAGGTGGGCAGCCCAGCATCCTCTGCGAATGTGAGCTGCTGTTCTTGTTAGAGAGGAAGAAACCCCAGAGGGCCTAGAGATGGGACCGTGTGAGGATGAAGGACGAAACTGGAGCTTCTTTAGGTGAGGAAGGATGTTGTAGCTGACTTCAAGTGTGGAGAGAGGGTCAGAAGGACCTGAGTTCAAATTTCCCCACTGGTACTGACTGGCTATGTGACCCTGGGCTGATCACTTAACCTGTGAGCTTCAGTTTCCTTATGTAACAATAACAACAACAACAATAATAATAGCTAGCATTTATGCAGCCCTTTAAGGTTCACAAAATGCTCTATAAATATTATCTCATGGAGACAGCAGTGGCAGAGACTATTTTTATATTCTATCCTCACAGTCATCCTGGGAGATAGGTGCTATTATTATCCCCATTTTATAGAGGTGGAAACTGAGGCAGGCATTGGTTAATTGACGTGCCCAAGGTCACACAGCTAGGGAAGGTCTTTCTGACCCCCACGTCCAGTGTCTTATCTCTTGCTCCACTTTTTGTTTAGTCATTTCAATTGTGTCCGACTCTTTGTGGCCCCATTTGGGGTTTTCTTGGCAAAGGTACTGAAGTGATTTGCCATTTTCTTCTCCAGCTCATTTTATTTTTTTTACAGATGAGGAAATTGAGGCAAACAGGGTGAAGTGACTTGCCCAGGGTCACAAAGCTAGTAAGTGTCCGAGGTTGGATTTGAATTCAGTTCTCCAGGCCTGGCACTCTATCCACTGCACCATCTAGCTGCCTACTGCTCTACTTGACCTAAGACGGCCCCTAAGGTCCCTCCCAGCTCTAACCCTATGGCCTATGATCCTCTGAAGGCCCATCTCCTGGAAGAGGAATCACACTCATTCTGCTTGGCCGCAGAGGGCACAACCAAGAGTATGAGGTATAAGTCGCTGAGAGGTGATTAGGCTTTATATCAGGAAAATCTTCCTAATAATTTGAGTTCTCCTGAAGTCGAGGTCGGGGGCTCCCTCTCATTGGAGTTCCTCAAGTGAAGCCCAGATGGCCACTTGTCTGGGATCAGGGAGAGTGGCTTCCTGCCCATAAGTGGGTGGGACAATGAGCTGTCCTATGAGGTCCCTTCCAACTCTCAGGTTCCTGGGACTCAGATCTGCTCATTCCTATTGTTAACCATCCTGCTGTCTTACCTTCCGGGGATGGAGTTTGGGGTGAGGGGACGATGACGTGCCCAGGGACACGTATTGAGACATGTGTGTGTGTGTCACGAGCATTGGGCAAACCTTGACCCCATGAGAACTGGGTGGAAAATGTCTAGCCGCCAACCCACTCACCTCCCCTTCTTCCCCACAAACCTCAGGGAGGAGAGTGCTGGTACTTTTCATCCCAACCATTTCCTGAGCTTGGGCTGCCAACGGTGCCCAGACTCCAAAGGGGGGCACCTCAGAACAGGGGCAGAGGACTGTGGTCCCATTGTGAGCTCAGCAAGGTCAGTGGGGCCAGCTCCATGTGGAAAGACTTGTTGTTTGTATGTCCTCTACCTTGGGAAGCCCTTCCCCTCTGAGTGTCTTTGCTCTTTCTGTGGGGGACAAGAATAGGATGGTACAGCAGGAGGAGGAGCACATATTTAAGTCCAAAAGGGCCCTTTAGGACCCTAGCTTTGGAGCCTGAAGGGACCTCAGAGACTGGCTAGTACAACCCCCTTATTGGGGAAACTGAGGCAAAGGTCACACAGGGAATAAATGCTAGAGACTGAATATAATTTAAATCCAAAGATTCCAGCTCCAATTTGACATCCTTTCCCTCCCATGGGACTTGGGTTCCACCTTTGGTTTGGTTATGTGTTGCTTTTATGACCTTGGGAAAGCTCCGTTTCCTCACCTGTAAAGAGGTGTGGGAGTGGACTCAAGGTTTTTTTTTTTTTTTTTTTTTTTTTGCTAGGCAATGGGGTTAAGTGACTTGCCCAGGGTCACACAGCTAGTAAGTATTATGTGTCTGAGGCTGGATTTGAACTCAGGTCCTCCTGAATCCAGGGCCAATGTTCTATCCACTGCGCCACCTAGCTGCCCCACTCAAGTTTTTTAATATTCCCTCCAGGAACCTTCCTGGGCCTCAGTTTCCTCAATGAGTGGTTCCCCATGACTCCCCCAGAGCCAGTAAGTAAAAGGTAGCCTCTGAGCTATCTGCCCCCATGAAACTGTAGCCTCGGTCAATTGAGTGGAAGACGTCGAATGTCCCCCAGGACTGAATGGGTGGGTGAGAGGCAGCTGCATGGTATCCAAGGAAGTCTCCGCCTCTGGGGTCAAGGCTAGAGAAGGGATGGCCTGGAAAAAAAAAAAGGAAGAATCTAGAAAAATATCTCTTGTTTCCTGTGGATTTTTGTTGTTGTTTCATTTTTGAAAAGAATAACAGAGAAGAAGGCTCACTTTTCCCTCTTGGATTTTTCTCGTTTTTTTTCCCCCTAGGCCCTCACATCTCTAAATATACCAAATGTGATAATTCTGTGAGCAAACCCAGTTATGCATGATACATTTTTTATGATTCGAAGCTAACGAAGTAACTAGATCTCGGGAGGGTGCCAAAAAATGTGGTGTTTATATTTCAAGTTTTCCCCAAATTTCTGCTATTCTGCCCTGCCCCCTTCCTCAATAGCTGTACAAGTGTCAGGAAACTTTCTTTATTCTGTTGCCTGGCTCCCCCCCCACCGCAGCCCCCAACTCCTTCCATGGGGTTTCCAGGCAGTATGCCTAGATGATTCCAATTCCAACAAGGTCATTTACTTACCAGGCAACCTCAGATGAGTCAGGACACTTCTAGCCTCAGTTTCCTCATTTGTAAAAAAAAGGGAGCATGATTCCTGGGTGGGGATCTGGCTGGGCAAATGGCCTCGTGGCAGCTTTAGTGCTGACGGCTTCAGAGGAGCCACAATCCTACCAATGTGAGTATTCCTAACAATGCATATGAGAACCCATCCATGCCCTCTCACTCACACATTGTAGCCAGAGGCTCTGGGTTCAGATCTCTCTTCTGACTCTTATCGAATCATCCTTTCACAGCTGCTGTGACCTTCAATTCTGCTGGCTGGGCCTCAGTTTCCCCATCAGTACAATGAAGGGTTGGATTAGCTGGCTTCTGAGGTCACTTCCACCTTTAAATATATATCCTATGTATCTCATCTATGTCATTCTGTAAGCATTCTTACTGGTGGGCTCTTGTTTTCTTGAAACTGAATGAATGCCAAAGAAGTACTTTCTCTGTTCTTTTTTTCTGGCCGTACAAGTCTCTGATGACATCTTTTATGCTTGTGACACAGCAGAGCTCCTCATGAATCCCTGGAGTCAGAGGACACCAGTCAGTCAATAAACATGTATTAAGCACCTACTCTGTGCCAGAAACTAGCTAAGGTCTGGGGATACACAGAAAGGCAAAAATACGGTCCCTGCTTTCCAGAAGCTAATGGGGGGCGGGGAGAACATGTGAACAACCTTGTCCAAACAAGCTATTTACAAGAGAAATTAGGAAGTAGTCTAAAGAGGGAAGGCACAAACAACATTGGCATTCTGGAGAGAGAGGGTCTCTGGGCATTGAGGGCACTGAGGGTGTGGAGTGGTGCAGATGTGGCAGGAGCTGTGGTGTGATCAATTATTCATGGGGCTCTGATGACCTTAGCTTGATCCGAAGCAGGAGGAGAGGGGTACACTGGGAGGCGGGAAAACTCAGTGGAAAAGGGGGGTGATCTCTAGGGGCCCTTATATCTCCAACACTGGTTCCCCTTCCCCTCGGGGGCTCGGATCCATTTCTGTCTTTCTCACCCAGGGAGAGGAAGGCGCCAACGGGAAATCCCCAGAGAAGTACAAGGTGTAGGGGGAGGAGGGATCCCTCCTTTGTCTGAAGGCATTCTCTATGTACGTACCCTCTTCAGCTCCTCTGAGTCCTAGTGACCACTGCTCTAAATATCCCTAAACTCCATTGGACCCAGCCTTTGCCCGCTCTGTCCCCTGGTTCCGCTGCTGCCTCCTAACCTGTTTCAAGACTGAATTCCAAGGTTTTTATCAGAGTATTTCCCAGCATCCAGAGAATTTTAGGACCTTAGCAACCAACATTTTTGCTATCTTAAAGTTGTGAAGGGAATAACATCTCACATTTTTATAGCACTCCTAAGGATTACAAAGCACTTTTCATCAAAACACTCCTGTGAGGTAATAATTATTATACCCATTTCCCAGGTGAGGAAACCAAGTCTCAGGGAGATCAAGTGACTTGTAGACAGTCACAGCGTTAACAAATTACATATCTGGGATTCAAACTTAGATCTTCTGACTGTGGTCAGGTGCTCATGCCATTCTACCCACTCACATCTAGGTCCATTTCCCAGCTAAAAGAGACCCTCACCCTGATTTTAACAGACTTTCAATGGAGTACTTGGAAACTCGAGAAATCTTTGGACTCACTTTAAAAGTATCCCCTCCTCTGGTTTGTGCCTAGTCTATCCCAGGCCACCCTCTATGTGGCCCAGGCCCCAGGAAGAAAATTGAGGCCTCAGTTTAGGTCCAAAGTTTGGGCACAGGCCTTCTGCCCTCTCCCCTCCTCCCCAGCTTCCAGGGCCCCAGAAGGCCTGATGCAATGGGTAGCAACGTGACAGGAGCCAGCTTCCCCAGGAAGGCAGAATGGATTTTCTTTCCACCTCTTTTTCTATGTTTGCATGAGAGCTACCTGTACCAGGCAGACGAGGTGCCGGCTACAGATGTCAGAGGCTGGGAACCCAGGGAGATTGGCCCGGCTGCCTGTTTGTCTTGGTGCCATGGGCACGAGGGGGAGTCCTGGTGCCGCCTGCTCCCCAGACGGCACAGGTTGCCCCCTCCCCTTTGCCAGGGCAGCTGCCAAACACTTGGCCTTCTGTCATCTGGCTCAGTGACTCCCAGAGTGCCTGTGGAGCAGGGCTGAGAGCCTAAGCACTGCTGTTCCTGGGGCTGGGGGTGGTGTCAGGATGCTCTGGAGAGAGGGAGGGGCATGGGCTTCTCAGAGCCCTGTCCCTGTTTGATGTCCACAGAGGGCAAGTACCTTGCTCAGGGTTACCTAAAGAGTAAATCGCAGGGCCAGAATTCCAACTCAGATTTTCTCATTGGTGGGCCTGGGGTCTTTTATACAATCCACATTTGGTGGGCCAAATGTGGCCTATATTCCAATCAATATGGTAAAATAATAATAATAATAACTAGCATTTATTAGCACTTTTAAGTTTTGCAAAGTGCTTTACCTGTGTTATCTCACTGATGTTATCTCTTTACATATTTTTATCTCATTTGATTCCCACAACAAACCTGTAAAATGCTATTATTATCTCCATTTTATATATGATAATAATAATAGCTAATATTTATATAGTACTTACTATGTGCCTGGCATTGTGCTGAAGCACTTTACAATAATTATCTCTCTTGATCCTCACAATCTTCCTGGAAATTAGGTACTATTATATCCTTATTTTACAAATGAGGAAACTGAGTCATAGCTAGTAAGTATCAGAGGCCGGATTTGAACTCGGGTCTTCCTGACCCCAAGTCTGGCTCTCTAATCTGCTACTCCACCTAATTGCCATAGAGTGAGACTGAAGGCTAGAAGGAGATTTAGAGGTTGTCCAGTCCAATGGAAGGTGAGTCCTGGAGAAGTGAAGTAATAATCTTGTCCACCCACCATTAGTAAGGCTCAGAACCAGGATCTGAGGATAGCCAGGCATGCTCAGAATAGGGGAGGGAGATCAGATGCATCTGTGGGATGCTGAGGTGGAGGTGGTGCTACTGATTGTCAGGTGGTGAGGTGGGCCAGCTGGAGCCAGCATCCTTCTTCTCGGGCCTTTGAGGGGCCTGTGCCTCTTGGGTGGAATCTGTTCCTTTTTGGTGTCTGACAATTGCAGGAAACACCCAGAGGAAGCTTCCAGACTGAGGGCTCCTGGGGAAGGAGGCTTCGTGAGCCCATGCACTGGGAAACTTTTCCCACATATCCTGGGAAGGAGGCTTACAATCCCAGAGGATATCCCTAGGCCCCCATCAATAGGCTCCTGTAAGCAGGGGGAAAACAGTGTTTCATGGGTGGATTTCCTGCCTTTGGAATAGCGTACTCAATGCCCCTGCCTCCAGCCCCCTCTGTTTCTTCCATTGCCAGAAAACAATGACCTGTCTCCTGATGAGCTTTTAGCAGCAGGTGCATGACCAACATGCAATCTTTGGGTTTCCCAAGAAACTCAAAGTACATTATGCACAAGACAAAATCATCATAAGGCCTGTTGGAGGAGAGGAAGAGAAAGTCCACTATCTTTCTGGAGAGAGAGACTGAGATGCTCCTGAAAATCACTTGCCTGATATTCTGCGGTGACATCTGAAGTAGAACTAAAACCTAAACTACTAGGTTTTCCTACCCGCTGTGTCCCACAGTGTGTGTGTGTGTGTGTGTGTGTGTGTGTGTGTGTGTGTGTGTGAGTGTGTGTGTGTGTGTGTGTACATATATGTGTAGAAGAAGCTATGCTAGCTTAAAACTGAACTAAGACTTTTCAGACACCTTGCCTAATATAGAGCAGAAGGATAGGATTGCATTTGAAACTTGAAGTCCCCATAATGTAGCACAGCTTTTCTTTTTGAGCATATGATACATTGTATTCAACATGTAACTTTCAAAGCTGCCCTGCTTGTCTGTGTTTTCTTCTGGCCTCCTTCTCTGTTCTCTTCTCATTTAGCCATGTCATTTCCAATGCTTATTAAACTGCTATTAAGTCCCAGGATGGAGAGTATTTAGTCCACCCCCCTCATTTTACAGGGAAGGAAACTGAGACCCAGAGAGAGGCAGTGATTTGTCCAGGAATGTGCAGCAAATTAGTGGTGCTTCTGTTTTTTTTTTTCCCACAGAATCCTAGAGTTTCTAGGATTGCCTAGTATTTTTCTCCCTTTGCCCCAACCTCCTACTCCTTACCTCCCAGAGCCAGACCAGGCTTAGCTGAGAATAGAAAAATTAATAGCAACATAGACTTTGTGGGGCTCTACCTTCCCCACTGCAATGCTGTTGAGGATGGAGGTTTAGGATTTTGACAGAAGATTCTGAATCTGGCAAAGACCTAAGCAGCCTGAGGCAAGTGTCTCGAGAGCCTTAGTCAATTTTCCCATCTATGAAATGGGGAGAACACCACCTACTTGTCTCCCCACCTTTGTCTCTACCGCCCCCCAGCTCCTCACCCACACCCCAACCAGGAATGCTTTGAAGAGAGGAAGGGCTCCCCAGTGTTTTTCTTAGCACACTGTGCTCCCCAGGTGGTGAGCTGAGTAGTAGCTGTGTGGGCTGGGGAGGTGTTGAAACTAGCTGGCCCAGGTGGCATCCTAGAGAGATCGAAAACAGTCAGCCTCTCTTGCAAAGGGAGAAGGGGACTGTGGGTCAGGAAACTGATGACTTTGGGAAGAAAATTTCAGATGCCCAGATTGGCAACATCCTTGTGTGATCCTCCAGCTCAATGTTTATATTTATGTCCCTTCCTGCTATCTTCCAGGCACCAATCACATCACTCACTTATTTTTATAAATTCCCCATTACCCATAGGATCAAACCCTAAGCCCCTTCATCTGGCATTTAGACCTTCATTGGCCTCAGTCCCTGGGTCCCAGCTTTTCCTCCTGCCCAGAATACCCTCCCCCTGTCTCTGTGTCTTTCAAAATCTTAGTTATTTTTCAAGGCCCAGCTCAAACTTTGCCTATTCCTAGAAGCCTTCTGGGATTTCTGGTAGGTCACAGGGATGCTGCTCCTTCCTTTGCTAGCCCTCGCTGGTTGTTCTCATCTGGCATTTAGCACACACTGCCTGTCCCGCCATCATATTCTACGTAAGCTATCTTTATCTAGGGATGTGTCTTCATTCAACAATCATTTATTTTTAAATAATCTTTTGATTATGAATTTAGCACCACTTTCTACTATCTGTGTTTCTTAGCTATTTTGGATAGTTTCAGGATGTAAAAGGCAGCATTTTCAAGTTGCTTCAATTTGTATTTCTCTGATATTTTAAAGAATTTTAAAGTAGTTATTCACTTTTTAAACCACCGTCTCTATTGAGGTCCTACCCCATGTGAAGTTCTGTAGTAGGCAGCAGTTCTACCTTGCCCCTGGATCAGAGTTCTTCACGTGGCATCATGGGCTTAGAGAGGTAAGGGACAATCAGGGACCATCTGGGCCAACCCCCTCACTTTACACCTTGGCTCAGAGAGTGAAGCAAGCAGCCTGGGGTCACACAGCTCCCAAGGGTGAGAGGTGGGTTAAGGTCCCAGTCTCGGGATCTTCCCGCCTCCAAGTCCAGCGCTCTCTCATCCCTCGGCCATGTGGGATCTCCATGATCTCACCTGGCTTTTGGTAACAATCTGGTACCCATTTTATGGATGAGGGAGTCAAGCCTCAGAGAGAAGACATGCTTTGGTCAAGAGGTGTGCTGGCCCCCATTGTTGAATAATCAGCATTGAGCATTTATGCCTCGGAAATTGGCAAATGCAACACATTGGGGCTTAATTATTGTTTGGTTGATTGTCTAGACTTAAGAAAGTGATGGAGAAAATGTTAATACTGCAGTGTAAACCTAAAATCATGTCATGCATGCATATGATTTCCTTCCGGAGAGCTGGTTGTTAAACATTTACTAGCATACCCCTGCCAGAATCCTAAAGACCTGGTTGTCTGACCCCAAGCTGGTATACCCTTCCTTCTTAGCACATGGTTTACTGAGCACATGGTAGACATTCATTATTTTTAAATTTTTAAAAATTATTTTACATTTAATAATTTTTAATTATTGTCAAGTGAAGGAATGACTATAATAATGTTTATCTTTATATAAGGTTTGAAGATTTCGAACCACTGTATACTCATCTTGCCTGAGCCTCACAGCACTCTTTTGAGGAAGTTAGTCCAAATATTATTCTCCCCATTTTGCAGATGAGAAAACTAAAGATCAGAGTAGGTGAGCAATTTGCCTGAGACCACACAACTGGTCAATGGTGGCGTTGGAAGTGCTAACTTACGCAGAGCAGCCTGCTCTGGTTCAAAGGGGCTGGAGCAATTAGTGAAGGCTCCACGGAGGAGGAGGGG
The DNA here is from genome assembly GCF_900497805.2 of Vombatus ursinus. Lineage (NCBI taxonomy): Eukaryota > Metazoa > Chordata > Mammalia > Diprotodontia > Vombatidae > Vombatus > Vombatus ursinus. The sequence goes on from NW_020940527.1 coordinate 1,812,476, forward strand.
TGGATAGGTTTTGGGTATGGGTGATTTAATTCTCAATGTATTTAGAAACTGGCAGGGCTTTGAGTAAGAGAGGCTGGGGAGAGAGCACTGACCCTGGCGTTCAGCGGCGTTGGGCTGGAATTCCCAAGCTCTGATATTCACTTGCCTTGTGACTATGGGTGAAATTATTTGAGCCATCTGAACCTCATTTTCTTCATTTTTAAAATGGGTATAATTCTGATACTCCCTACTTCATGGGTTATTTCGAGGGAAGTGATTTGTAAGCATTAATATATATTTATATATTAATGTAATATATTATAATAAATTAATAATATAAATATAATTAATATGCATCATATAAATGTGAGTTGTTACTGCAAAGAGACAATACCATGTGAAGATCGGTTCAAAGAACTATGGACGCTTCGAGTGGAGAAGAGAAGGTTTTGAGGGGAGGTGGTAACTGTCTTCAGGTATTTGAGGGGCCACTGCATTTGAAGAGGGGGGATTCTGATGGTTCTGCTTGGCTTCAGAGGGTGGAAGGAGAAATGGGTGGAAACCGCAGAGGATGATTTTTGCTTGGTGTTGGGAAGAACTCCTTAATGATCGAAGCTGTCCAAAAATAGAAGGGGCTGCCTTGAGACAGAGTGGGTCGCCCTCACCAGGAGTCTTGAAAGTAGAAGCTGCTTGAACAGTTGGTAGGGATGTTGTACCTGAGTCAGGGATAGCCTCTGAGGTCCCTTCTCCGCCTCTGGCACTTTTTGTCTGTTTGTTAGCTGCTGTTCATTCACTCTCTTATAGATATTTAAACCAGCAGACCCTGTCATTTCCCCGTGACCCTTTCCATGTCCAGCGAGAACTCAGCCCCCTCCCAGGATTCCTCCAATTTGCCTTTGAGGTCCCTTCTAACCCCAAGAATACTCACAGAAGAAAGGCCCCAGTGCCAGGAGGTAACTGGGGGACAGGAGAGGGGAGAGAGAAGGAGATTATTGAATTGGGGCCTCTCCTTGCCTGTCTTACCCCACAGACATTCTAAATTTGTGATTGAGGATGCTCAGGACTCAGTCTGGGTCCAGAATGATGAACAGGCCTCCGCCAGAACTGTGTCCCAAATACCATCCGGCTGTCAAGTCCCCCCATCCCCAAGAAAAAAAAAACTGTTCATTTGATCTCTGGAAAAGCATTTGACATGTGGCAGATAGACAGCCCCTGTCAGACCTGAGATGCCAGAACTCAAAGACTTTGAGTGAAAATTGTGTCTGCATCCCAATGAAAGCTGCATGTCCCCAGCCAAGTTAATTGGGGAACAGATAACACGGCGGAAAGAACGCTGGATTTGGAGCCTAGAGAGTCTGGGTTCACATCATGGCTCCATTATTTACACTCTGTGTAACCTGGGGCCATCTTGAAGCAACTTGGGGAGGGGGCAGGGTTTCAAGTGCTAGACCTGAAGTCTTAAAGACCCCTGAGTTCAGATTCCACCTCAGACACTTACTAGCTGTGTAATTTCCACCCCCTTCTCCTCCACAAGTCACGTAACTGTCTTCTTTTGTGTCATCATCTGTAAAATGGGCATAATGCTCCTACCATGAGGATGTGAGGATCAATTAAGATAACTTATGAACAGCGCTTTGCAAACCTTTAATTGCTTTATGAATACTAGTGATTAATTTGTGACAGGGTGGGGGCAGGACACCTTGTAGCCCTAAAATCTATGATCCTATGAAAATGAAGTTCACTTCAACAAGGATTTAAGTGCCTACTGTGTGCAATGCATGTTGCTAGGTGCTGGAAAATTAAAAGAAGGGAGGGGAAAAAAAAACCCCAACCAAACCCAACCCCTGTCCTCAGGATGCTTACCATCGAGTAGGTAGATTAGAATAAACACAGTTTACTAGGATTACTTGGGGTCAAGTTATAATATGTTAAATATACAAGAAAAGTCTAAGCAGAGTGGTACAGGGGGGATTAAGGACAGAGGCAACATTTAGAACTGGGGGAATCAGGGAAGGCTTCATGGAGGAGGTGGCACCTGAGCCAGGTCTTGAAAGGAGAGCACGATTTCATCAGGAAGAACTGTGGCAGTGGTCCATTTGGGGCATGGAGTTGGGAAAAAGCAGGCATGATGCAGTTGGGGAAGAGTGAGCAGCCTGGTTGGGCTGGCACGCGGAGTATACAATGGCAAATAGCCTGAGAGACAGCTGCGCAAGAAGGTAGGAGGCAGACCAGGAAGGGCCTTGAATGTCAGGCCAGGAGCCTGTTCTCCCCGAAGGCTGTGGTGGGGTGGAGTGGGGCTGGGGAGGTCAGTAGCCAAGGACTTGGAAGAGGGAGGGGAGGAGGTGAGAGGAAAGGGCAGAGCAGATGATACTGGATCGATAGGCACGGGAGCTTTTAGATAGTTTGTGTTCTCTCTTCCTGTCAGCGAGTGTCCCACAAGGTCAGTCTGGGTAGAGGTGGCTGGGTTTCAGACCTTTCAGGGCTGTTTTTTTTTTAAAGCCGGCTGGTTGCCTTGGAAAGGTGGGGAAGGGGAGGAGGCGGGGCACACCTCCCATCACCAGCCTTTCCCCAACACCACACCACAGGGCCTCCTCTTCTTTCCTCTAGGCCTGGCCCCAGAGCTCAGCTTGGCCAGTGGCCCAAGGGCCAGTCCCTCCACTGCCACTGCCACACCGGTGCCCATGCAAGCTCTATGTAGGTCCCTGAGGGCCCCCTCTATGGGGTGGAGGGAGAATCCAGTTCCCCAGAGATGAAGCAAGGAATGACCACTGCTCAAGTTTCAGCTGGGGTCTTGTCAATCAGAAAGTCCAGATGGCCAGGCAGAAGCCTGCAGTTTTTGCCCTTCCCCTGGAGGGAGGGAGCAGTAATGGCCTGAATCCCTGGACACTCTGCCTAGTGGTCTGGCTAGCTCAGAGGAAATTATCTAACCCTGGCAGATGGGCACTGCAAGGGAGCCGGGCCGTGGTGCTTGGGGGAGGGGGCAGGAGGATGGAGGGCCAGCGCTCCTGGCCCTGGTGCTCAGAGGCCTCCCTCCCTGCTGCCTCAGGCCCAGTGGCTATTTCCACTTTGCATGGGGCACCGAGTCTCTGCCTCCCCGCCCCTCTATTCTGACCTGGGCGCACCCAGGGAGACATAGCCCAGGACTTTTCGTTTTTTTTCTTTCCCAGAATACAACTCTTCTTTTGCCTCTTGCCTCTGATATCCCTCTTTCCATGCCCAGGTTCTGGAATGCAGCCTGGGAGTAAATGATTACTTTCTTGGGGACAGTAGATCAGGATGTGTGGTCATCACACGTGCCTCCTCTCCACCTGTGAAGTAACATGGCACAGCAGCTGGGCAGAGACCTGGGCAAGGTAGGAAGAGTTCGGGCCACAGGGCAGAAGGGACAAGCAATCAAGGCTCTAGGTTAGAAGCCTAGGTGTGGCCCGTAACTTCCCTGGCTGGCTGCCCACAGTCTAATTAAGGCACCCTTTCGCAAGTGCCCTCCAGCCAGGTGATGCTGCCAGGTGGGGCAGGCACCTCCTGCAAGCCTTGTTGCTCCCATGCCCCTTCTCGTGCGGACCCCAGCCTGGGCCCTTGGGTGAGAGGGTCACTGTGGGCAGAGTTGGCCTGCAGGAAAGAGGGCTCCCCCTCTTGACCCCACAGGGAGGAGGTCCCAGGTTTTATTCATCCCTCCAGCTCTTCCCACCCACCCCCATATACAATTTCCACATGATGGTGGGTGAGACTCAACTGCTTGTTAAAGTGCTTTGAGATCCCCTGATCAAAGGCTCTATTGAAGAGGCCTGTTGGGGCCAGTGGGGATGCCCTCTGCAGAGGAGGAGGAGGTAATGAGAAAGTCTTTGATTCTTAGTGGTGAGTGGGCAGCCGGTGGCTTGAGCATAGTTTGAGGGAGGAGAATGGGAGGAAGTAGGCTGCATTGTAAACCCTTCACAAGCAACAAACAGTGTGACTCAGTTGACTTATTGAGCCATCTTCCCCCACAACCAGTTACCAAAGAGCCTTCTGGTCTGAGTGGCCAACCCCACTGGACGGCTTACTTCACATCAGAGATTTACAGCTAGAATCCAACACTACCCCCTACCCCCATTTTACAGATAAGAAAACTGAGGTGGAATGTTTTGGCTCAGGGTTTGGATGGTAAATCAAGGAGATCTAAGGGGAAGAACTGGGAACCTGGAGAAAAGTAACCTTGCCCAAGATCCCCCACTCTCCTAACTCCTTCTGAACTCCAGGCCACATCTCCAGGCTCAGTGTCCAGACAGAGCACGGCTTCCCATAAATTCCCCAGTTCCTCTCAGTCCCCTTTACCCCTCCCCCGTGCCCCATATAAAGGGAGTCCAGCTTCAGACTTTATAATTGTGCTTAAAAGGAGGCTCCTGTTCCTTTTAAAAACCCTGTAATTAGTGCTGGCTCCGGGTACCCCCTCATTACTGGAGCCTGGAAGGAATACTCAGTAATTATGGGGGGAGGAGAGAGACCAGGGAAGCAGGAAGCTCCTGGGGACCAGATTGGGGGGGGAGGGGATGGCAAAGAGGCCCACATTGTACTTGACTTTACATTGGGGGTGGGGAGGCGGGTAGAAATAGGGGCACTGACTGAATTTCAGGGCTCTGCTGCTCCCTGGAGATGGGGCAGAGAGGAAGAGGGTCTGGCCCTGGGGAGGCCGCTTGGAATTTCAGGGCCAGGATCTCGAGCTTTCTGGTTTCCTCTCTTCTCCTTACCCTCCACCCTTCCTTTAATCCTTCTGGAGCCCAGAGTAGCCAATGGGGAGGGGTGTGGCTCCCCTAGGGGCTTCTCCCCACTCTCCCACCCATCTTCTCAAGTCCTGGAATAAAGGTAACCCCTGCCAGACAAGAAGGGGACTTTCTGGGGAAGGAAGAAATGCAGAGGAATTCAAGTGTTGAAACTCCTTTGCTGGCAAGTCATCTCCTTTGGCTGAGCCTCAGTTTCCTCATTTGTAAAATGGGAATAATAAGACTTTCACTACCTACCTTGACTGAGTGGTTATGAGAAAAAGGCTCTGTGTGAACCTGAACATTAAATAAGTGGGAGTTATTATTCCCTTCAATTTTAAGCATCTTTATTCTGTAAAGATCTTAATTTTTCATGACTGTTAAAGTGTGTTTGAACGAATGAATGAAAAGATCTTTTTTTATTTCCTGTGATGGGCCAAGCACTCTGCTGAGTTCTGGGGATATAGATATAGGCCCTGTCCTTAAGGCACTGGTATTCTCCTGCGGGAAGGGGTTTGTTGAGTGTTTGGCCTGGCTCCAGCCAAGATAAAAGGAAGGCTTGTGGCTACCCTGCATTCCTTCCCCTTGGGACCCTGGGCCCTGACCGGTGAGCTTTCACTTTACCTGGTAGGGAGAGTATAGTCACTTTACAAAAGGTAATCTCGTTTTACAGATGACTTCAGGGTTCCTCCACACAGCAAGCCCCTCTCCTCTCCTCCACTGCCAAGAACTTTGGTTCAGGCCAGACTTTTCACTCACATCCCACTTCTTGCACAAATCGAGGCACACCTGTGAGCTGGGAGGCTGGCCGGGGGACTGCTTCTCCCCACGAATGAAGGAGAGATGCCCAGGAAGCAGACACAAAGGGAATTGTTCGGGCCTCAGAGTCAGCCTCCATCCTGAGAACAATTGGGGAGAAAAAAGCAAGATTGTTTGTCCTGGGGAGTGCTGCCGCTGGGAAAATGTCGAGTGTCTCCTTGCTAAAATTAGCCACTTAATAAGCTATTATATCAAGGGCGAGCAAAGGCCTCCATTGTTTTGACCTAGGGGATCCCAGGGGACATGGGGGGAGGGAGAGGCAGGGAAAGATCACAGGAGTGGTCCGTGTGGAGATGCTCGAGCTCTGCCAGTCTGGGAAGGAGACAGGGCTGAGGGAGAGGGGCCCTTGAGGATGCTGGGAGGCTAGATTGTGGACCCCGGGGCACGTGGGTGGCAGAGAGGAAGGGGGAGGGAGGTGAAAACCAGCCCAAGGGATGCCCCCTTCTCCTACTGGGTCTGTTACTGACCCCCTCGGCTCCTACCTTGAAAAACAAGATATCAGCTGCAGCATCAATAAGCATTTATTGACTTTCTCTTATGTGTGAAGACACTCTACCAGGCACTGTGGGGGGAAACTGAGGAAAATAGGAGACACAGTCCTTGTCCCCAAGGACTTTGTAGTCTGGATGGGAAACTAGGACGTAATGGGTATGAAGAAAAATAACCGCAGTCAGGGGCCGGCTATGAGACATTTCCTCCTGCCCGATCCCACGCTGGAGATTGTCTCAGGGGAGGGGGGTGGGAATGAAGCTCCATCGAATCTTGGAGTCCTAGGATTAGAAGGGGCATCAAAGGTCACACAGCCGCCTTGTGTGGCTGCGGCAGAGTCTCAACCTCTCTGAGGCTTAGTTTCCTCATCTGTTAAATGGGAATGATATCTTCATTACCTTTGTCACCGAGCGGGCTATGAAGAAAGTGCTTTGTAAAAACCTTGAAACGATGTAGAAACGGGAGGTGATGTTGTCACCTCTTGCACCCTTCTCTCCCATGTACTCTGTGAGCGCATGACCCCCTTCATAGTCGGGGCCCATCACCTCTTGCCTGGACAGTCTCCTAATGTCTCACCTCTAATCCACCCACCACCCAGCTGCCAAATCATCTTCTCCAAGCCCAGCCCTGACCATGGCGCTCTCCTGCTCGAGGAGCTGCTATGGTTCCCTATTGCCTTTAGGATAAATTATAGACTGCTGCTCATCTCAGCATTTAAAGCCTTTTACAGTCTGCTGTGGGTTTAAGTCACATTCTGCTGTATCCCAGTTGGCATATTTCCACTTCCCTGAACTTAGCATCGTTTCTCTCCTCTGGGTTTTTGCCCACGCTGTTCCACACGCCTGGTAGGAAATCCCCGGCTATTCCATCTGTCTGCTTGGGCAGGTCACTTGCGCTGAGCCTCAGTTTCCTTATCTGTAATATGCAGGGAAGATGGTCCCTAAGGTGCCTTCTAGCTTCCAATCTATGATCCTTTCTTACTTGGTAGTTTCATTCAAGGCTCATCTCAAGCACCACTCACTCATTATGAAAAATCTTCCCTGAACCCCCAAAGTCATTGTTTTCTCACTCCTCAAATTCCCTTGTATTTTCTTATCTGCTTACATGTCATATCATGTACATTAAAATGTAATCTCCTAGGGGTCAGGGGCTTGTTCTGTTTTTTTTTTCCTCTGTTTTCAGTACCTAGCACACAGTGCCTTGCGTACAATAAGTGCTTAATAAATGCATGTTCCCTGACACACAGTAGGCACTTACTAAATGCTTTGTAAATTGAATTGAATTAAATTTAGTCCAAACTCCCAGCTGATGTAGGAATCCCTGAGATTTCAGTGAACATTTTTCTGTTCTCCCCTTGTTGCTTTTTGCTGGAGTCACTAGGTCCCCAGGGAGACTCCGGAGAGCTGCACTCTCAGCTTCTCTCCCTTCCCAAGATGAGGCCCTTGGGACCGTGGCTGGGCTGAGCTAGGCCAGGCTGGAAAGCACTCCTCCCCTTTCTCTTCCCCACTTCCTAGTCTTGGCTAGTTGGGAAAAAGCAAGATAACTCAAAAGTGGCTTGGGTACCAGGTAGTTCCTAGTCCCCTGCCCAGGCCCTGCCCTCGGAGAGATTCCATGGCCCTCATGAGACAACATGGCATCTCTGTCCCCTAAGCAACCCCAGTTCAGTAATACGCAGCATTGATGGTGTACGAGTGTATAGTGATTAAAACCTTGCCAAATGCTTTCAGACTGTCTGATCCTCCTCCAGAGTCTGGGAAGAGCACCGTGGAATGGTAGAGAGGGCTGGACTTGGAATGGAGGGACCCAAGTTTGAACATGATCATTGGCAAATCCCTTTTTCTATTTTCCAGTCTGTGAAATGGGGATAATAATACACTCAGCACAAGGAAAGTGCTTTGTAAGCCTTAAATGGCTCTAAAAATGTGAGTCATGATTTATCCCCATTTTATGGGTGAAACAATCAAGTCCCAGAGGAGTGAAATGCCTCATCTAAAGATATACAGCGAATCAGGATCATAACCCACTTACTCCCCGTGTGACCTTGGATAATTCCTTTCCTCCAGGCCTCCAATGAGAAAGTTCATTTGGCTACCAGATGATCTGTTTCTAAATCTGAGATCCTCTCAAAGTCCAGATGCAGCCAGGGTATGATGGCAAGGGCCCTGGATTTGGGGGCACAAACTCTGGGTGTAACCTGAGTGACCTTGGCAAAGTCATGGGACGAGTCCCATGGAACTTGCATGATGGGATGGTAATGTTATAATTACTTACTACATTAAGGCTTGCAAAACTCTTAACATAAATTTTCATTTGATTCTCAGAAATGAAGGAGTCGCTATTATTATCCCCTTTTTACAGATGAAGAAACTGAGGCTGAGGGGAGTTGTCACTCCAGGGTGACACAGCTAGTAAGCCGTTCTGAGGGAGAATTTGAACCCAGGTCTTCCCGACTGAAAGTTCTATGCTGCCATCCCACAGGTGCTTTTGGCTTTAAATTCTCGGTCCAGGGCCCATCCTGCCCTCATTCATCCCCACTCCCCGGCCTGAGAGTATCTTTTCCTCTTGGCTCCTCTTTCTAAGCTGGGGGTCTCCATGTCCGGGTTTTTCAGTCCTTTTGGCCCTGACCCCTTTCTCCCTTCTCTCCCATCCCCAGCTCAGAGGCAGAGGCAGAGGCAGAGGAAGGCACCCAGCCCTGAGTCAACGAGGGCCCTGGGTTACATCAGCAATGTGCAGACACATACAGGGGAAGGGAGCAGCATCCATCCCCAGGGGCTGCTGCTGGTACCCCGGGATGCTCCAGGAGTCTCTATTACATGGCTGCCTCCTAACTTGCATCAGCCTTTTGCAGATCCATGTCATCAGGAGCCCGAGCAGGGCTGGTGCCTACAGCTGTCTCCATAAGGGGCGGTGCATTAGGGCTGTCTCCTCCCACCTGGGTTGGTCTCTGGCCGGTAGGTGGGGAACACGGCCCAGGGCAGAGCAGCTGCCTGGCATGGGGGCCCCAGCCTGAAGATTGCCTGCCCCCTAGGGGAAGCTGCCTGCTCCATCTGGCCCCTAGGGGATGGGAAGGAGCTTACTGGTCCGTGGAATTTTTCAGGAAATCCATCTGGCCTCCCTGGTGCTCCCCAAAATAGTCCTGCTTTTTATTCCTTAGGAAAGCATCTGAGAAATTCCTTTGCATTAATATAATTACCACAGGCACCACTGGGAACGCCCCTAACTGGTTGTGGGACACTGGATAAATTGGACCTCAGTTTCCAGTTCTGTAAAATGATGAGGCTGTCCTAGTTCTCAGCCCGGATCTGTGTACTTGTTTGCTTCTTTAGTAACTGTATTTCAATAGAATTCATTTTCTTTGTAAGCCTGTGTGTTTTGTTTCATGCATTGAAAAACATTATTTTTAATAATAATAACTAATTTGAATAATGAGGGGTCCATTAGGCTTTCCCAGACAGCCAGAGGTGTCTCAGTTAGGAACCCCTGGACTAGATGGGCCCTTGAGTTCATTCCCAGCCCTTCTGCTGGGCTCTGATTCTGGAAGCCAATTTCCTTATCTAAGATAAATCCGGTTGACTAGCCCAGCCCATATCCCAAGGTTGTTGTCGGGCTCAGCTGAGATAATAGCAATGAAAGCCCTTTGGAATCTACTACGCTATGTTAATGGAAGGTATGATTATCATTACGGTCCTTATAGTTGTTATTAGCTGCCGGCATTCTCTGCAAACAGCTGGGCTAGGCTTTGCTGCATCCTGCTAGGCGCGTGGGTTGTTGTGCATGCAGGTCCAGGGGGACCTCTCTGTCTGTGCGCTCCTGGTATATGGAAAACGATGATGATGGGGAAATAGATGAAGATGGGGTGAGCTAGAGAAATCAATGCGTCAGCCCCTTTCCCCACGTGGCCCGCCACCCCCAGGCCCTGGGGAGCCCTGACAAAAGTCCTGGTGCTAAGGGCTGCCTCGCATCACCTTAAATCAAACCTGTGGCTGTTTCCTTGGTCTCTGCTCAGGAAAACGTGTCCCAGAAGGATCCTTCCCTCTCTGCCAAGAGTGGTAACTCTTCCAGGATCACAGATTTAGGGCTGGAAGTGACCCTAGTGGCCACTTTACAGATGAGGAAACTGAGGCCCAGAGAGTCAGTCATTTCAGTTGTGTCTGACTCTTTATGACCGCATTTGGGGTTTTCTTGGTAGAGATACTGGAGTGGTTTGCCATTTCCTTCTCCAGCTCATTTTATAGATGAGAGACTGAGGGTTAAGTGACTTGCCCAGGGTCACACAGCTAGTATCTGAGGCCAGATTTGAACCAACTTCAGGCCCAGCTCTGTGCCACCTAGCTGCCCTTCCAGAGATCATAGAATTTAGAGGAAGAGACCTTCAAGGCAATTTAGTATAATCCTCTCAATTTACAGATGAGGAAACCGAGGCCCCAAGACTTAGCCAAGTCACATGGGGTAGTAAACTCCAGTGATGAGATTCAAACCTAGCTCCAAATTTGTACCACATTGCCTCTGATGAGGCCAGCCTTCTTCAGGACTGGCCTCCCTTAATAATCTGACCAAGTCAAACTAATCCTTGGCTCCTTTCTGCTGCCCAAGGTGCCTTCTGAAAGGGCTTCTCCTCAAGGATTCCCACTAAGAACTTTCCTCTTGGAACCCATAGACAAAGCATTGGCTTGAGACCCGAGTGTGGCAAGGTGCATATGGCAGTAGCTGGTGGTCTGGGGGAGGCTTGGGGTAGTTCTGAGGGAGACGTAACAGTTCACAAGATTGGACAGTTGGGTCAGGCAGCCCACAAATACTATATAAGCAAGGAATTTCCCAGGTTACACATCAATTCTCCCGGTGATGAAGACTGGCCATGTTTCACATGACACGAAAGTACGCTGAGGCAGGGAACCACAATCAGAGTTGAAAAAGTTCCTTGAGATGATAGAATGTTATATTTGGAGCCAGGAAGTCCTGGGTTCAAATCCTTTCTCAAACACTTAATAGCTGTATGACCCACATCTTCACTTAACCCTGTTTGCCTCAGTTGCCTCAAGTATAAAATGGGGATAATAATAACACCCACTTCCCAGGGTATTTGCTACAAGAGATCTGATTTCTAATTTGATCTCCTCTGGCTATTTCCCCAGAAGCCCTGGCCATAGCAAATCACCGGTGGTGGGGGTGGGGAGGACCTTAGTTCTGTTTACCTTAGTTCAGCCCTAGATGAATCAGATGGGGCCAGGACTAGATGATTTCTTAGTTCTGGGACTCTATAATTCTGTATATGCTTAGAGGAAACTGATATTCATCCAGGGCTGGCCTAGCCAGTTCTAGCACGGGGCCGGGCTGGGTGGCTACTTGGCCTGCCCTGACCCCTGGCCCTGTGCCGGCCTTCTTAAGTACATTTTTTCTGCTTCCAATAACAAACACTCTGTTCTCTCCAAGTCTGGTTTTTGTCCTCAGTCCCTCAGGCAGGCTTTGAATTGACAATCACCACCGGGGTTCTGTACCTATTCCAAAGCATTCTCCTCCCCCCCCCCCCCCCACTATCATCATTTCTTCCTTGGTATTCCCTCTTGTTTGCATTAGTTTGCATATGGAATCCATCCATTCCCTTCACCCTGAGTGCCTGAATTTGAAAGAACTTGATTAAATTCAACGTTTCTGATATAGTCCATTGTCATCTCCCACCTCCAGGCCTTTGTACTGGCTGTCCCTTATGCCTACTGTGCACCCCCCCAAGCACAGCCTCTTGGAATTCCCAGCCCCTCCCACTGCTCACCTCTTCCAGGAGGCCTTTTCTAACCTCCTTTGAAATTCCCCTGCCTCTGTTGTTAGCATCCTGCATCCCCAGGGATTTACTTTGCATTGAACTTGTACATATATTTTACACTTATTTATCTGTGTATAATGCATGCTGTTAGCTTCCCATAGATAGAAACTCCCTGGGCAGAGAATGTTTTGGTTTGTTTTTCTTTGTGTCATGGACACTTTGCACTTTGCACAGTGCCTTGCACATGCTAGGCATTTAATTAGTACCTGTTGAATGAATGAATGAATGAATGAATGAATGAATGAATGGTCTCCTCTCTTCCTCCTAGCCCCTCTACAAGGACAGCTCCCTTTGCCCCCTTTATCTTGACTGGGAGAATAACAAAACAAAAAACAAAAAATGGAAACTCTCATTTTTTAAAGTTTAAAAAGGGCCTTCCTTGCAACCACCCTGGGAGGTCGGGAATGCCAGAGTGACTATTCCCATTTTGAAGATGGGAAAACTGAGGCCCAGAGAGTCCCAAAGTCACCTCGAAGAGACAGGTTTGGAACCCAGGAAGACCTTTCTGGGTACTCAATCAAATATCTGTTCTGCTAGGTCCCCACAGCATTCCCATGCATGGGAAATCAGTGAGCCCCCCAGCCTCTGAGGAACGTTCTGCATGGGAAGCTGGTGGGCCCATCCCAGGGAGTAGCTGGCAGGGATAGGAGCCTTATTCAGTCCCCTTTCTCTGGCAGCAGGCACAGTGGGCAGGTGGGGAGGGCCCAGACCTCACCCTCTCCCTTCTCCAGCTGCCTCCAGGGCTGAGGCTGCCTTTGTTTCTTGGGCCTCTTTGTTACCACTTGGGAGCTGCAGACAGAGACGGGGAGAGGCCTTTGAGAACTGAGCCCCCTTGGTTGTCTCTCTTCATTCCTCCCTTTCTGCCTTCTGACCCCCGCCCCCCACATCCAGGTCCCCAGAGAAGATAGCAGTGTCTGCCCTGCCCCTCCCGGTCTGACTAAGGGGCAGAAAAGGGAGGGGAGAGACAAGAGGAAATGGGGGTGAAACCTGGCCTTCTGGTTCCGGGGAAGGGGGTCGGGGATGGGATAAAGCCGCCAAGTCTTTGCCATCATCATCCCGTTTACTTAGAGGTTGGTCTTTCTTCCAGACCTAGAGCAGAGGGGACAGAGATCATCTGGAGCTCTGGAACAGTAATATTAAATGACCCTGCTTCCAGGCAACAATATAACCTAAATTGTAGACTAAGTGACAATTGGCATTCGTAGATGGGATTTCCTCGAGGAAATGAAAAAGTCCCGGGCAGACTCAAACCCCTCCTCCCAATGTGTCAGGCAGCGTGTGAGGCATAAGAACAAAAATGAAACAATCCCTTCTCTAAACAAACTTGCGTTTTATTGGGGAGGGGTCAGGGGTGGTGAAGGGAGGGGATTAAACATATCAAAGTAAAGTCATTTTTGGTGGGAGGCACTAGTTTTTAGAAAGACCAGGAAATGTCTTACGTGGGGGGTGACCCTTGAATTGAGTGCTGACAGTGGGCCAACTAACATTTATGAGCACCTACTATGTGCTTGGCATTGTGTTAAATGCTATAAGGCTACGAAAAAGGCAAAAACACTGGCCCTGAGTCCTCAAGGAGTTTAGAGCCTAAGGGAGCAGACCGGGAAAATGAGAAAAATAGGAGATAGACAGGATGCCAGATTATCTCATCTCAGAGGGAAGGCACCGGGCAGGGGCGATCTGGAGAAGGCCTCTGCAGGAGCAGCTTATTGAAGGAAGCCTGAGGAGACAGAGGTGAGTGAGGAAGGAGGCATCCCAGGCAACCCTAAGACCCTGTGAACCGGGGAGCATGCATCGGATCACTTCGGGGGGTGATAAGATATGACAGGGGCTTTTTTTTTTTTTTGGCTAGGGAATTGGGGTTAAGTGACTTGCCCAGAGTCACACAGCTAGTGAGTGTTATGTGTCTGAGGCTGGATTTGAACTCAGGTCCTCCTGACTCCAGGGCCGGTGCTCTGTCCACTGCGCCACCTACTGCCCCATGACTCAGGTTTTCACAAGGACTAGATGCCCTCGAAGATCCTTTCCTGTTCTGGAACTGGGATTCTGGTAGTGCAGTAGATAAAACGTTGGGCCTAGAGTCAGGAAGACCTGAGTTCAAATATAGTCTTAGACAGTTCCTAGCCACGTTTGAGCAAGTCACTTAACCTCTGTCTCCCTCAGTCGCCTCAGCTGTAAAAAGGAGATAATAACCTACCTCCCAAGGTTGTTGTGAGGATGTAGTGAAAGGGTAATTGTAATGCACTTAGCACAGTGCTTGGTGCTTAGTAGGTGCTATAAATATATATAAATACTTATTACCTTCCCTGCTCAGCCCTCATGTCCTGGGCGTTAACTACTTCCTCTCCTACGCCTCAGTTTCTGCCCCAGTAAAAGAGGAGGTTGGCCTCTGACCTCAAAGGTCCCTTACAACTCAAACTTTAGCTGTGGGTAGATAGGTTTGCATGGACAGGGGCTTAGAAAGAGCATTAGCCATTTTCCCAGTTAATATTATGGTGACTGGCTGTCCACAATGGGTGCTTAGTAGATACAAGATCTGATTTGGGGGTGATGAGGATCAGGAGGGCCTGAGAATTACAGAGGGTTGTTTGCCCTTTTTGCAATCATTTTGTTTTGGTCTGAGCTGCTTACTTGATGACGAAAGATTGTGAAATTCCAAGGAAGAATGCTCCAGGAGAGTGGGGGTGGGGGTGCTCTCTGTCCCTGGGAAGCTTTGAGGACAGTGTAGGCACAGCGGTGCCTGGAGGCAGGGGAATGGCCACATTGAAATCTCTGGGGTCTTTGGCTTATGGCCGAATGCCAATCAGATGGAAAACTCCTCTCTGACCTCTGCTAGAGTCTCAGCCTCCGTCAGAGTTTGACTAAAGATTCCATTTTCTGATAACCCTCAGACCCTGTAGCTAGGCCTGTGTGAGGGGTTCTTTTCTGAGTCTGCCCCTGTGCGCAAACTTTCTTTAAAACCAGTCCATCAGCCAATCAACCAGCATTCATTTAACACTGTGTAAAGTACTAGAGATACCAAAGAAGACAAAAGCAGTCCCTGCCCTCCAGAAGCTTACCTTCTAATGGGACAGACATAAGTAAACAATTAGATATATGCAAGATCCATGCAGAGTACATAGAAGGCAACCTTCAAGCAGCAATTCCAAACCTGGGGCTTATGAACGTAAATAAATTTTTTTTATAACTGTGTTTCATATGGTTTGCCTTTATAATCCTATGCATTTAAAAACATAACTCTGGGGGCAGCTAGGTGGCTAGATAGAGCACTGGCCCTGTAGTCAGGAGGACCTGAGTTCAAATCCAGTCTCAGACCAAACACTTGACGCTTACTAGATGTGTGACCCTGGGCAAGTCACTTAACCCCAATTGTCTAAAAAAAAAAACCAAACAAACGTAACTCTTGGTTGGTGATAGGCTCCATTGCACTGGCAGAACAGCCCAGGGTAAAACACAGTGAAGAACCCCGGCTTTTGAGGGGAAGGCATTAGCTGTGGGGGCACCTGGGAAAAGCCTCCTCCAGAATGTGCCATTTGAGGCCCAAATCTTGAAGCAAGCCAAGGATTCTTCAGGCATGAGTCTCTGGTGTTTTGGAAGGTGCTTATACAGGGACTATCTTATCAGCTTGTGAGATTTCTAGGCTGGGCAGGCCAGCGAGTATTCTGAAATTAGCCAGAGGAGGGAACCAAGGACTAGAAGCCAGCTTGACCCAGTCCGGGTTTCTGCTGCCCAGGTTGTGAGTGACCATGTGACCCCTTCGCCTCTAGCTTGGCTGTGCCCACCTGGGCACCCCCAGCCAAGGGCCTTCCTTTCAGATGCGGGTGCCGGCGGTCCCGTCTGTCTCTTGGTCTGTCTTTCTGCCCCTCTTGTGCACACCTGAGGAGGAAGCCTTGGGTGGCATTACCTAATGTTGGAAGCCAGCCCCTGACATCAGCTTTGCCAGCCTTTATCTCATCCCGTAATCTGAGAGCTTGTGCCACAAGAAGCAGCCAGGCCAGCTGGGATGGAGCACGTCTGACTTCCTCTGTGTGTGTGTCAGTGTGTGTGCACTTAATTGTCAAGAATGGCACCTACCTTCCTGTCCTCTGGCCCACTGAGGGTTTGTCCACACACAGTTCAGTACCATTAGAAGGCAAGCTCCTTAAGGACAGGGACCATGTATCCCCAGCACTTAACATAGGGTTTGGCACCCAGTCAGCACCTAATGTTGGTTGACTTGACTTTTCCCCATTCCCTGACCTCTGTACATGAAGTGGAAAGTACTGCTGACTTGTGGGCAGCAATGGATGGAGTACTGGCCTTGGAGTCAGGAAGACTCATCTTCCTGAGTTCAAATCCAACCTCAGATACTTACTATGTGATCCTGGGCAAGTCACTGAACCCTGTTTGCCTAAGTTTCCTTGTCTGTAAAATGAGCTAGAGAAGGAAATGGCAAACCACTCTAGTATCTCTGCCAAGAAAACCCTAAATGGGGTCACGATGAGTTGGATACAACTGAAAAACAACTGAACAACAACAAAACTATTGATGTGCTAGGGATGCAAAGAAAAGCCAAAAAACTAAACAAAGTTCTTGCCCTCAAGATGTTTACAGTCTAGCGGGGGAGACCACATGCAACTGTGTCCCCATAGGAGACCTGCAGCATAAAACGGAGGGAAGGAGGACTAGGAAAACTGGCTTCTTGCAGAAAGTGGGACTTGAGCTAAAACTTCGAGGACGCCAGATGAGAAGCAAGAGGGCTCTAGGCACGGGGGACGACCAGAGAAAATGTGGGGAGTCAGGAAGGCTAGGCCTAGTCTTGGGTTCTCCGTTCGTTTGCCCCATGGCCTCAGACATATCCTGTGCCTCAGTTTGCCCATGTACAATGAAAGCCGCATGAGAAATGGGTGTTTAATCTGGGGAAAAGAAGATGGGTGCAGGGCAAGGGAAGGGGAGTCATCTTCAAGCATTCAGAGGGTTGGCATGTGGAAGGAGGGACAGATTTGCTGTGCTGGAACCCCAGATGGCAAGACTACAACTGAGGGGGAGAAGTGACGAAGAAATGCACTGCAGCTCAGCTTCAGGAAGGATTTCAGACCGTTCCAAACTGGCCGACAGTAGAACTGGTTGCTTTGTTGGGAAGTGAGCTCCCCATCACAGGAGGGAGTCAAGCACATCTTGGATGATTTCTTGTTGGGGATGTTTTAGAGGGTGTTTCTGCTCAGGTGTGTGCTCAGCTCCCCGACCCCTGGGGCACCTTCCAACCCTACCTGTTTGGGAAAAGGAAGGAGCTGGGCACACGAGAGCTGGCAGCTTCTCGTGTGTCTTTGGAGGCTGCCAGCTTTGGAGGGGAAAGGATTTCTGGGGGACCAGTAGGGCAGTCTCTGCCTTTGTGCTCTCTCTCTCTCTCTTTCTCTCTCTATCTCTCCCTCTCTGTCTCTCCCTCTCTCTTTTCCTCTCTGTCTCTCCTCCTTTCCTCTTCCTCTCCTTCCTCTCCTCTTCCTCCTTTCTCCTCCAACTGGGTTTTCCTATACCAGTCAGGTTGGAAGCACAGTGACCTCTCATGGGTGAATCCCACTACTAATGGCCCAGAAGTTTGAGAGACTCCTTCCCCCACCTGGGTTGCTTTGCGTCTCCTTAGGCAGCCTGGTGGCCCCATTCCAGCATTCTAGAGAAGTGCAGAGGGCATTCACATACTCAGTAAGAGTGGGCCTAGACTAAATCTGTCCCTGGGGGGAGTCCGCCCTGCATCAGACAAACTGGACTGCTGGTCTCCTTTCTGAACTCTAAAGCACCCACTGACTGAACCAGTGAGAGGGGCCCCCTCTGTGTGCGCTGCTCCCGGGGAAGTCACAGCAGCTTGGGCTTCAGGCTGGAGGCCCACTGCCCAGTGGCCTGGCCCTTAGGGACTCTTGTGGTTGGTGCAGTGGTGAGGCCCCATCCCCAGTCTGTGGTCCTGTCGATGTTGTCTGCTCCACACGCAGAGAGTGACTGAAGCCAGGGGACCAATGCCCCAAAGGCCTATAAAGAGAGTCTAAAACAGCAGCTCTGGCCACCTCCAACGACTGGCACCATGACTGACTGCTCACTGCTGGCAGCCTTCAATCGTGTTTTTAAGAGCAACTCGACAGCAGAGATCTTGTCGTCATTGGTGTCACTGCTACAGGGGCTGCTGTTTTCTTCCGTTTGCTCACAGGGTGAAACGAGGGAAGAGGAAGGCCCCCTCGGGCCCCATTGTCCTTCTCTTGATAAAAGGCATTCGGGAGGCCAGGAAAGGAGCGAGTCAGCTGGGCAAAATAGACAGTGTGATGTCCCTCCTCCCGACCAGGCTCTGGGCTGACAGCTGCATTTACCGTGATTTGATAACAGGGTTGGCACAATAGGCCTTTTGAAGAGAAAGGAGGTGGGAGGTTGGGGCAGGGAGGGGGGGAGATGCTACCTGATCTGTTTTCAGCTCTGGGTGCATCCAGGGGTGTGTGTTTCCTGTTTGGTCCAATTTCCTGGGTGGGGGTGGGGGGGGGGGGGTGTAGCATCATGGCCCTGAGCACGGATGTCAAGGCATTAATGACAACATCATTGCCTTCCCTGGCTGGGAATATATCTGGGACACCCAAGAGTGAGGACACAGGACTGGAAACTTCCAGAATAGTAATGGAGACAGTAATGAGAAACGAGGTGGAATAGGGGGAGAGGGCCAGCCTTAGAAAAAACGGGTCCGGACCCTTGCTGTGTGACTCTGGACAACTGAGTCCTCCTGCATAAGCCTCAGTGTCCTCATCTGTAAAATGGGTCCTAGCTACACTTATAGTCCTGACCTCAAAGGATTGTTGTGAGGTTTAAATGAGGTAGTAGAGGCAATTGTCTTAAGCTATTAAAGCTGGTGTTGTTCAGTTGTTTCAGTCACGACCAAATTTGGGCTTTTCTTGGCAGGGATACTGGAGTGGTTTGCCCTTTCCTTCTCCAGCTCATTTTACAGATGAGGAAACTAGGACAAACAGGGTTAAGTGACTTGGCCAGAGTCACATAGCTTGTAAGTGTCTGAGACAAGATTTGAACTCAGGTCTTTCTGACTCCAGGCCTAGTGAACTCTATCCACTGTGCCTCCTAGCTGCCCTATTAAAGCTTAGAATGACCCTAAAACTTGGGATACCCTGTATGTGCAAAGCACTTTCCCACCCAGTAATGTTCTACATAAAGGTTATTCATTGTGATTTCCAACTAGCTTTCTCCTGTGCTAAGCACGGTGCCTGGTACACAGTAGGTACTTAATAAATGCTTGTTGACTACTAAACACATTAAAGTTTACAAAGTACTCCCACGGATGCTATTTCATTGAATCCTTACAAAATTTCATATGGAGCTACTTATATTATTTTTGTTATTTTATATATTATTACATTTTATAATTATTTCCCCCATATCACAAATAAGAACACTGAGGCTCAGAAGAAAATGAATTTCCAAGGGCTACACACCTAGTTGGTGATTGATTCAGGTCTTTCTGATCTTGAACACTTTGGAAGGCCAAAGGATTCAGGAGAACTTGGCCTGGATATGCCACTAACTGTATGTGCTTCATGACACAGTGGAAGGACCCTGGACTTGGGGTCAGGAAGACTTATGTTCAGATCCAGCTACAAGGTACTTCCTAGCTGTGTGACCCTGAGCAAGTCACTTCATCTCTGTCTGCTTTGATTTCCTCAACTGTAAAATGGGGACAATAATAACCCCTACCTCCCAAGGTTGTTCTGAGGATTAGATGAGATATTTGTAAAGTGCTTAGAACAGTGCCTGGTATGCAGCAGGTGCTTAATCAATGCTTATCCTTTTCCCTCCCTATTTAAGTGGTCTAGATCTGTGCTTTCATTTATGTGGGGCACTTCAGGGCAGCTAGGTGGCACAGTGGTTAGAGTGCCAGGTCTGGAGTCAGGAAGACCTGAGTTCAAATGCGGCATCAGACACTTGCTAATTGTGTGACCTTGGGCAAGTCACTTGATCCTGTTTGTCTCAGTTTCCTCATCTGCAAAATGACCTGGAGAAGGAAATGGCAAAGGACTCCAGTAACCTTGCCAAGAAAATCGCAGATGGGGTCCCGGAGAGTTGGACACAACTGAAAATGACTGAACAAAGGGGCACTTCAGGTGTGGAAATTCCTTCCACCGATGCATATCGCAGCATGTCTGTAATTTACAGTATTGGAGGGTGGCCTGGGTCACTAAGGGGTCAGGTGACAACTCCTCTAGGTCCTAGCCAGGACTTGAATCCAGGTTTCTCTGACTCCAAAGTCAGCCCTCCCATCCCTCTGCTAGAGTTGCCTCTCATGTTACTACCTGCAACCTCAGGCAAGTGACTGAATTCCTCTGGGATGCTATTTCCATATACAGAATAATAACTGTCCTTTGTTTACCTCAAGGGCAGAGCAGGGACCAGAGGTAGGCAAGGAGGCAGTTGCCTAGGGCACACCTCAGAGAGGTGCAACATGGGACATTTTTTAGTATTACTTTAAAAATACATATACACATTTTTCATGCTGGAACATTCTGCTCTCCACAATATGGAGATATTTCAATTCACTTCAGCATTTATTAAACACCAACTGTATATAAGGTTGTGCCGGGTTTTGCTGGTCCAAAGATTTTTTTTTAATCCACTTTTCTTAAGAAACTTACAGCCCAGTAGAAGGACTGTGTCACGGTAATGTGATGCTTGCTGGAAAATGACCAAAGCAAAGGGACAGACCCAGACGGAGGTCTCTCAGGATGTTTACCATCGGGTCACAGATTTGGAGCTGGAAGAGACCCCCCCTCGATTTCCAGATAAGGAAGCTAAGGCATGGTGTAAGTGACTTCCGTAGAGGCATCTAGCTAGCAAGTGTCTGAGGCTGGATTTGAACTCAGGTCCTCTTGACTCTAGGGCAGGTGCTCTATCCACTGTGCTACCTAGCTGTCCGGATGGTAAAGTTTTAGCTGGGATTTGAAGGAAGCCAAGGAAAGCGAGAGATGGAGCTGAGGAGGAAGAGAATTCTCGGCATGAAGGGATAGCGCAGGGTTGGGTGATAGAGTGTCTTGTTTGAGAAACGGCAACAGGGAATGAGTGAAAGTGAATTATGTGAAATAAAGTGGGAAAAGTACGTTCATGCTAGATCTCAGAGCACCTAAAACTAAGGATTTTGGACTTGTCTCTGAGGCAATAAGAAGGCTATAGCCTTCTATAGAAGCAGTTAGTAGTTGGAGCTGGGCAGGGACGGGGTCAGACCTGAGCCTTAGAAGATTATTTTGACAGCTGGAGAGAGTGAAGCCTGGAGGCAGGGAGGCCAATTAGGAGGCTGTTGTGATGGTCCAGGTGAGAGGTGATGAGGGCCTGAACTAGGGAGGTGGCCTCGGGAGTGGAAAGAAGTGGGTGGATGTGAGAGGGAAATTGACAGGCCTTGGCAGCTGATTGGGCCTGGGGGAGCGAGAGTGAGGACAGAGGCAAAGTGCAGAAGTTTCGAGCCTCGGTGACTGAGAGGAGGGGGTGCCATTGACAGAAAAAGAAGTGGGTTTGGGGGGACAGTTTGGCACATGTGGAGTGGGAGGTCCAGGTAGGAACATCCACACGGAGCTGACCCATAGGCAGCGGAGATGAGGAGGAGAGTCCAGGGGACCAGGCAGGATCAGAGATGGAGATTTACACGTTGTCCTGGAGGCCAAGGAAGGCAGTAGAGAGAGGGGGAAGGAAAGAACCCTGAAGACAGACCCATGTAACACCCTTTAGGGCTGACTGGGATAATGGCGCCTGGAATGCCTCAGGGGCAGACACTAAGCCCCTAGAAACAGGCTCACTGACTGTACGGTAGTGGGAAAAATTGAATTTGGAGCCAGGCCACTTAGTTTCAAATGCTGGCCCTTCACCCTACTGCCTTGTGACTTTGGGTGAGTCACTTTACTTGGGCGGGGGGCGAGGCTCAGTTTCCCTGTCTGTAAAATGAAGAGATTGGATTAGGCGATCACACGTTCCATTCTACTCTGAAATCTATGATCCGATGGAGGAATTTCTATTGGTTGACACTGCCCTCCTCTTCCTCTCCAACTCTGGGCTATAAGCCCAGGTGGGGATTCAGGTCCCAGCCTGGACTGACTAACGTTTACATGCAAGCGATGTGAGGGAGGAGAGTGCAGCCTCCCACAAGTTGTTCTTGCAACCATGTCGGAGCTTAAAGGACAGCAGAGGGAGGGATGGCTGATGCCGATGGAGTCTAGACTTGTCCTCTAGTCACCCAGGCTTAGAGCTGGAACGTATGGGACAGAGCCTATCTTGCTGGATACCTTCAGTTTACCTATGAGGAAACAGGCCCAAAGATGTGCGGCATAAACCTGGAGTTCAGACCCACGTCCATTGACTCCAAATCCAGTGGGTTTTCCATTGCAGAATCAAAGATAAATACGACTTGGTATAGTGGCTTTGAACCCAGCATGACCTGGGTTCAAATCCTACCTTCAATACTTAGTAGCTCTGTGACCTTAGACAAGTTACTTCTCTAAGCCTCAGTTCCACCTTCAGCCCCCATGAAATGGGGATAATAACCTTTGTAGTACCTGCCACACAGACTTGTGGAGAGAAGCAAAGAATAAAGGCAGCGCAAAAAGCTTTGCAGAATTTAAAGCCTAAATAAATGTGAATTGTTCTTAACTTACCATGGGAATCACATGGTCAACCACTTGTGGCATATTCGAAGTACAAAAGAAGAATCCATGGGCATATATTGTAGTGGATCGAGGATGGGACAAGTCAAGAAGATTTGCTTTCGAATCCTGTCTCATATTACTAGCTGTATGACCTTGGGCAAATCCCTTCCTCTGGGCCTCAGTTTTCTCATCTGTAAAATGAGGGAGTTAGCTATGAGGACCTGTAAGATCCTCTCCAGCTCTAAATCTATGATATTGTGACATCCAGGGAGGGGTGGTGTATATGTGTGTGTGTGTTTGCGTCCGTGCGTGTGCATATGCATATTTAGGAGTGGGAATGCGCAAGACGGGAAGGATGCAGGTCTTTGACTAAGGCAAGTCCAAAGATGAGATCTGAAGGACAAATTCATGTACTCAGGGAGATATCATCTCGATTTAATATGCCTTATCTCCACCGCCTGTGAGACACATTCTACAATAGCAAACAACATTTCAATAATTTGCACAGGGCGAGGGCTAGAGAGACTCCAGTTCTGAGGCCTGCCTTTGCCCCTGTGGTTTTCCCAGTGACCTTCCAGAGTCCTCAGGGACGCCGCTGGAACATGTGTATTGCTGTGCCCTTTCCCTGTCCCCTGGATGAGAGACAGCTTTCTCTGATGCTGAGTCCTTCCACTCAGGCTGGTCCTGGGAACATCAATCTGCTGCGTGGATGCAAAGGATGACTCCACAGGTGTTTCACCACGGCATGCCAGCTGGCTGCCCCACCACAGCTCCCTCTCCCTCCTTTCTTATGCCCCCGTCTACCCTGAACTTCCAACATTCCCTCTTGTAACACATGTGTCTGTTCACCCAGCTCTGCCCTCCAGATGCCAAGGGAAGGGGCCATGGAGAACCTTGGCACCACTTTGGTCTGGATGGAGGCTCCTGGGGATGGTCTGTGAGTCAGGAATGGGGTCAGGCCTCAGAATCAGGAGATAGGGGTTTTCCTGGGCCCTACCCTGGCCATATCACTATTTAGCCATGAGACCTTGGGTAAATCCCTGTGCCTTTATGAGGTCCAGATCAGGGCTTCTTAACTTTTTTCTATCATGAACCCCTTTGGCAAACTGGTGAGGCCTGTGGACCCTATCTCAAAACAATATTTTAAGATAATGAAAGAAAACATTAAATTTCAGTTAAATGTTAGTGAAAATAAAAATAGATTTTTTTTCCCATCTAAGTTCACTTTAAAATTTTTATTTGATTTAATCCTCACAACCCTATAAGGTACAAATGCTATTATTATCATATCCACTTTATAGATGGGGAAACTGAGAGAGACAGAGGTTAAGTGACTTGCCCAAGGTCACACAGCTAGTAAAGCCTGCAGCAGGATTTGAACTCAGGTCTTCCTGACTCTAGGCCCAGCACTCTATCCAGTGTGCCATCTGGATGCCCTTGAAATCTGTCTGTGGACCACAGGTTAAGAATCCCTGGTCTCCATAGTGTCTGGGGATACTTAGAATCCGAGAATTCTTAGGATTGTTGACTGACTAACCTTCCATCTTCTACTGCGTTTGGTTTCTTCGTGGCCTTCCTTGGGAGAAGAGATGCCTGATTGCTTTCTGATTCCAAGCTGGCCTTGTTCATTTTTTTGGTGGGGTAGTGGATGCTGCGGGTGGGATCAGGCCTTTCTTGTGTGGGTGGGGAGTCAATCAGTCCTGGGATGTGGGGAGTGGAGAGCCCTGTGAGCAGTGATGATGGGACCTCTCCCTGCCCCAGCCCTTAAACCTCCTCCAGCCCCAAAGGTCTCATGAACCTCCAGGCTGTCCCCCTCCTCTGTTTGTTGTATAGACATCTATCTCATCTGCCTGGTTCAGCTGTCGGTTTCTAAAGGACAAAACTCTAGGAGAAAAGTGTGACAGAAAGTGTTCTAGACTGGATTAGGAGACCTGAGTTCAGATGCTGGCTTGTTCACTTACCGTGGGAGTGACCATGGCCAAATTACTTCACCTATCATAGTCTCATTGTCTTCTTCAGTAAAATGGGGATAACGATGTCAGCTTCACGGGGTTGTTGGGGAAAGCTCTTTGCAGAATCTAGAATTGTAAGACTCATCGATTTGGTGTTAGAAGAGACCTTAGGCTAGAGCTAGGCCGTCTCATCCACCCTCCTCAGTTAATAGATGAGGAAACTGAGGCATAGGAATGTGAAGTGACATACCCAAGGTCATCAGGGAACTAAGTGGCCATCAGGACTCAGATCCAGGACTCTTTCCACTATACTGCCTTTCCCAGTGGAGTGGAGTGGAAAGAACACTAGAGTCAGGCAAGGCCTGGATTCAGATCCTACCTCCAAAACTTACTCGCCATCTGACCTTGGGGCCTGTGAGATCAGGCATGTATCACTCCTCAAAGGGCCATGTCACTGTCAGCTGTTATTACTTCTGCACTCCTCACAGTCCCCAGCTAGGCAAGGCAGGATGCAGAATTGTGGGTAAGGTCATTCATGGTAAGCCTAACTTGGGATATGGTGGTGTGATATGGTAGGAATAATGCTGAAAATGAACTATGTGAGCTTGGGCTTCCATCTACTCACCTATAAAAGGTGTCTCAGTGGTTAGAGCGCTTGGCCTAGAGCTCAAATCTGGCTTCACATACTTAGCAGCTGTGTGACCCTGGGCAATCTCCCTTTGCCTCATCTTTGTGAGTTCAAATGTGGCCTCAGATACTTAGCAACTGTGTGACCCTGGGCAAGTCACTTAAACCGGTTTGCCTTAGTTTCCTCATCTGTAAAATAAACTGGAGAAGGAAATGGCAAACCACTCCAGTATCTTTGCCAAGAAAACCCCATGGACAGTATTGGAGCGCTACGGTCCATAGGGTCATGAAGAGTCGCAACAGAATGACTCAACAACTCAAAATGCAGCAGATGGGATGAGTTGACCACTTGGGTGTCTTAGTGCGTTAGCATTCCGAGACGGCCTTGCTCTTTGAGCGGGGGACTGCTTTTGTTCTCCCATTGGCCCCCTCCCACTTTGCTGGCTCTTTTAGGGCCTGTCGAGTGGAGGGGTGAGGCAAGATTATTTGCCCTCTTCTGCATACCTGGCTGCCAGGACCATGTCTTGGGGAGGCTGGCTGCAGGGCACTTCCTGTCACCATGGCAGAGGGCACCAACAGTGGTGACTGGAGAAGAGAGGTATGGGAAAATGGCTTCCAGAAGGGGCCCCACTAGCCCCGCATTTGTCATTAGCAGTGGCCATTGTGACGGTCTCTGAGGGGAGCCAGTTCAGGGCCCTTCTGTCCCTTCCAGACACTGGGAGCTGGGGCCAGATGGAAAAAAGCCTTTTTGTCTGGGGTGGGGGGCCTTTCAGTGTGGGGTTTGTGTGTTTTTTAAACATCATAACAAATGGTTTTTGCTCCCCTCCGCCCTCCCCACATCCCACTGCGAGCATTAGCTAAGCAGAGAGAATGGAAGAGATTTTCCATGCAGTGGGTGGTCAAGTCTGGCTGGAATTAGCTAGTGTTCAGGGGGCAGAGACGGTGTGTGAAAAGCTGTTGTGATTGCCTGTGATGAATGCGCCCAGCGTGGTGTGTTTCTCTCTCCCCACCTCCCGTCTGCCCGCCTCCCATTCTCGCTGCCTGCAGCCCCTCGCTCCCTGCTGGCACCAACTTGAGTGACCTGCCTCAGAGACGGTCTCACAACTGCGTCCAGCTGCGGACACTGTTTCTGTAGTTTTCGGTTCCCCTTTCTCTTTGTGCCATCACAAGTTCACAGATTTAGAACTGAAAGGGACCATGTAGTCTAACCCCATCAGGAAACAGGCCCAGATAAGGTAGGTAACTTAGAAAGGTCATCAGTGGCAGCTCTAGGCTCCACTCCCTCCAAAGTCAAGGCTTTTCCCACTGTCCTCTCCTCCACCCTGCCATGCCTGGACTTTGTCTTCCTGTCCCACCACTGCCTTAGGAGAAGTCACTACATCATAGCCTTATGGGCCTTTGTGGGGCCACATCCTAGCCTCACTTGGCACCATAGGCCTACCCCTAGAGCCAGAACAGTTTGATTCATAGGATTTAGAGATAGAAAGCACCTTAGAGGTCATTGAGTCCTACCCATACCCTCTCATCTTGCAGATGAGGCAAATGAGGCACAGAGATTGACTGGCCCCTGGTCACACAGCCAGTAAGTGTCTGAGTTGGGATTTGATGGCTCAGGGCTCTATCCCCTGCTCCAGTTTACAGCATTCCCCTACATTGTGCTGAAACTTCCATCCTACTGCCTTGTAGAATGCAGAGCCTATTTGGGGAGAAAGCAGCAGGCTTCCTCAGTCAGCTCCATTAGATAGAAGTGAGAAAACTCAGTGGTTTAGCTGCCGCCAGTGGGTTCCATCTCAGCTGCCCCTACTGCTTCCCCAAAGGCTGGGCTCTGGAGTTGTTTTCAGAAGGGCCCCTGAGTATGCCTGCACCCTTAGAGAGGCAGCAGAGGGGCTGTGGAAAGGATGCTGGAGTAGGAGTTAGGATACCTGGATTCTAGTCCTTCCAGGGCCACCAAATTCTCTGTGTGACTTTGGACAAGTCACTCTCCTTCCCTGACTCAGCTAGGATGTCCAATTAGATAGAAGGGTCCTAGATTTCAAGTTGGAAGGGAATTCGGAGGTCATCTCTGGCAACCCTCTCAACTTTGCAGAGGAGGAAACTGAGGCACAGAGAGGATGTGACTTTCCCAGTTCTAAACGTCCTTAGCACAGTGCCTGGCACATTGTAGGCACTTACTGTATTTATTGGATTTCCCAAGGTCAGGCAGATGGCTCTAGGTCCTGTGCTATTTTTTTCAGTGAGCCATAGTAAAATCTAAGTTCCCTGGGGGCAGGGACGATCTCAACTTTTGTATTTGTATTCCCAGCTTCCGATACAACACTTGGCATTTAGTAGGTGCTTACTAAATACTTGTTGTTTTATTGAGTAAGATCCTTTCTTATTCTAAGCCTGTACAAGCTTTGACTGTATGAATCTAGGAACCATCTGCTCCTTTCCCTGGTTTCTTGGGAAGGGTCCAATGCCAGGTTCATAGCCCTGGAACCCCACTCCCTGTTCCCACAATGTCCTGGGGCCTGATGGCATTACTGCAGCTCGTGTACCTGGGAATGGGCCGTCTAGTGGTGTGGTTATGGGAAATCCACACTGGCTCAGAAATATGGCCTCTAGCAGGGCACTCTCATTACACTATACAGCCAGAACTGTCCTTACTTCTCCCTCTCTGGGAGTCGATCCACCTATCTCTTGCATAACAGTATTTATAATTTCATAGTTCAATACATTTAGAACTGGAAGAAAGATCATAGATTATCTAGCTCAACCTCCTCAATTTTATTTTTTCATTTAAATGTTTTTCAATTAAATTTCATTTTTCCCCAATTGCCAAGCATTTCTTTCTTCTCCTTCCCCTCCTATCTCCCCCACCTCCATCCTACTGGGATGGGGAGGGAAAGAAAAGCAAAACTCTTGTGACAAATAAACATATAGTCAAGGGAAAAAAATTCCCACATTGGCCATGTCCAAAAATGTGTGTATCTCATTCTGCATTCTGAGTCCATCACTTCTCTGGTGGGAGGGGAATGGCTTTCCTTGTCATTGGCTCACTATACTCTGGGCTAATCATTGCTTTGATCTGAATTCTTAAGTCTTTGAGAGGTGTCTGTTTTTTATAAAATTATTATAGTATAAATTATTCTCCTGGTTCTGCTTAATTCATTCTGCATCAGTTCACATAAGTCTTCCCAGGTTTCTTTGAAACCACCTCTTTCATCAGTGCAATAATGGCCCCTTTACATTCCATTTTCACTCCTAAACCATAATTTGTTTAGCCTTTCACCATGTAATGGGCAAACACTGCCCCTTCCTTAATGTCTAGTTCTTTACCACTACAAAAGAGAATAGCTAGAAATACTTTTGTACCTATAGGACCTTTTCCTCCTCTTTGGATCTTTTAGGGGTCTAGGTCTAGTCGTGGTGTCACTACATTGAAGGAGATTCAAGGTTTAGTCAACAGTGCATTGGTGTGCCCATTTTCCCACAGCCCCTCCAGCACTGATCATTTTCTTTTTTTTGGTCAACTTTGCCAATGTGATAAGTGTGAGATGGAATTTCATGGTTGCTTTAATTTGCATTTCTCAAGTTATTAATCATTTGGAGAATTTTTAATATAGCTGCAGCTAGCTGGATTTCTTCTCTTGAGAACTGCCTGTTCATATCTCAACCATCTATTTGTCAGCTGGCAAATTGCTCTTATTATTATAAATTTGGAATTAGCTCCTTATATAGCTTGGAAATGAGACTTGAAATCCCTTCTTTCCACAGGTGAAGAAACAGAGGCCAGAAGGGACTTGCCTAGATAATGAAGCAAGAGGTAGAAGTGAGATTTGAATCCAGAGCCTCTGACTTTGGCTTCTTGGGCTAATGGCATTCTCAGACGAATGGATAGTTACAGCTGGAACAACACTCTGCTCTGCTTTGATCTCCAGCGAGTCTAGAACATCAGAAATCCCCTACCCATGACCCATGCAGCTTAGGACTCTGGGTTCTAATCCAGCTTTAGATGCATGCTGGCTGTGTGATCCTGGGAAAATTACTTAATCTTTCTGAGCCTCAGTTTCCTCAACTGTCAAATATGGACAATGATAACGCCTACCTCCCAGAGCTGTGAGGTCAAATGAGATGGTGTAGATAATGTGCTTGTGAAACCTTAAAATGCTATAAGTTATTATATTTGTATTTCATGAAGGCACTAAGGGGCCTGTTTTGGCATCAGATCGGGTGGCTTCTCTGGCATAAGCTCCAAAAGTTGAGAAAACAACCCTAGCTGGCTTCAGTTAATAGCTCATTATGAATCTCCTGCCCTAGAATATATTAATACTAATAATACTAATAATACTACTAATAATAATACTGATGACAATGATGATGACCTAAAACTTCCTTGAATTATATTTTCAGCTCTCTTGGGGCAACAAGACTGTAAATTCCATACTTATGTATAGTATAGAATATGTGCATATATACTTACTTAACTTACACACATATATGTGTGTATATATATAATGTATATATGTAGTATATGTATATACATATAGTATATCCTTGTATATACTATATGTATATAGCATGTATAATATTTATAGTAAAAATCCTATTATTTGTCCTGAAATTGCTCGTTTCAAAGTCCTATTTCTGGAGTACTAGATCTTGTAAATACGTCAGGTTACTGTCTTTGTTTCTTCCAGTGAATGGAGTCTCCTTTTCCTATCCAATTGGGGTACCAGCCGTCTGGTTTAACCCTTGGAAAAGAGAATGAAAAGAGAATATATTCTCTCTCTCTCTCTCTCTCTCTCTCTCTCTCTCTCTTTCTCTCTCTCTCTCTCTCTCTTTCTCTCTCTCTCTTTCCCTCTCTCTCTCCATATATATAACCTTTATATAGAATAGCCTATATATATATATATATATATCTCCATGTGATTTAACCCTTGGAAAAGAGAATAGTACACACACACACACACACACACACACACACACACACACACATCCATTTTGTTGGATAGAAAACAAACTGACAAGGTTCCCTTTCTTTTCTCCTAAGTCTCACTCCCTATTCTGGGGACTTGGGATGGTCAGGCTCAATCCAAGGAGTCTCCGGATCCTTTGATTCAATTCAACAAGAGATACATTGACTAGTCCAGGGTCTTCCAGCTGGGCAGTAGCAAAG
The DNA here is from genome assembly GCF_900497805.2 of Vombatus ursinus. NCBI lineage: Eukaryota > Metazoa > Chordata > Mammalia > Diprotodontia > Vombatidae > Vombatus > Vombatus ursinus. Next base: position 1,842,694 of record NW_020940527.1, read on the forward strand.
CCATGATTAAAACACAGGCTTCCTGCCTCCTAGACCAGCGCTCTTTACAACAGCCGGAGTTAGCTCCCCAGTAACAGGTCAGGCCTGTTTCTCGCTGACCCTAGGACCCAGGGCCGAGGTGGAGGGTGTAGCCCTAACCCTTCTGCCCTCAAGCAGGCGTGGCAGAAAGGCTGCTGGCAGCAAACGCCTCTTGTTCCTTCCTCTCCAAGACCCGCCCATGCTCAGTGTTGATGACGGAGAGAAGAGATAGCCCTGGCAGGACAGGAGTGGGGAGCCCACCATGCCTTGTGAGGATCTAGCTCTTCACAAGAGCCATGGCAAAGATGGGCGGGCCTCACTGTAAGTAACTCACTGTATACAAAATTTGGGTTAATAATGATAGCAAACACATAGACAGCTCTTCACAGTTTTGGGAAGCACTTTATACATGTCATCTCAAAATGCTGTTATCATCCCCATTTTACAGATGGGGAAACCGAGGTTGAGAGGCTAAGTGAGCAGCCAGAGTCACACAAGTAGCTAGTACCTGAGATAAGGGAACGGGCATTTATTAAGTGCCTACTATGGGCCAGCCACTGTGCTAAGCGCTTTACAAATATCTCATTTGAGACTCACAGCAACCCTGGAAGGTACGGGCTATTATTATTCCTGTTTTTCAGCTGAGGAAATTGAAGCAAAAGTGAAGTGACTTGCCCAGGGTCACATAGCTAGGAAGTTTCCGAGGCTGTGTTTGAACTATGATCTCCCTAACTCCAGGCCCAAGGCTTTACCCATTGTGCCATGGAACCAGGACACACCCAGGTCTTCCTGACTTCCAGCCTGGTGTCATTGTACCAAATCCATTGTACTGAATGGCTAATTCTGTGCCATAGATCAGGGGTGGGGAACATGTGGCCTCGAGGCCGAAGGCTCCCCACTCCTGCCATAGATAAATTCAGGCTGGCTGCTCACTTGGCAGAAAGATTTTTTCAAATGGCCAAAGAATTCCCCATAGGGTTCTTTTCGTCATCGGCTCCCCCAGTGCATTTCAAATGGGATTTGATTTATGAAACTTCTATTTACCCATAACTTTTCAAGAACACATCTATTGTGCAAAGGGAGGGAACTTCCTTTCTATTGATGGCCACTGACCCATGGACAAAAACCAGCCAGGGTTCAAATGCAAGCAGAAAGAGAGCCCCATCAGCTTGCTATCAGCTTTGCTGTTGTTTTTCAGAGAAAGGAAAATAGAAAAAGATCAGGCTTTTTAAATTAAGAAGGCGCAACATGAACAGAATGAACTACAAGTAGTAACCAAACATGCTTCCCTTTTGTTCTAGGGAATAGTCTATTGAGAGAGGGAGACATGCCCAAAACATACACATATAACCCTTAGAGGGAGCTGGGGAGGTCACCTAGTGACTACAGACATGTCATGACCTCTCAGAGTCTCAGTTTCCTCATCTCTAAAATGGGAATAATATTTATAGATGCCTTACCTCACAGCATTGTTCTGAGGGAAATGATTTGTAAACACTAAAGCCCTATCTAAATAAATTATATAGGTCATGCCTCAACTGGTGATGGGGAAGAGATGGGGTGGGGGGGGATGGGGAACCTGATAGCTGCCTTCTAGTATCTGAAGGACAGTTTTGTGGAGGAGGGATTAGATTCATTCTGCTTGGTTCAAGTAGGGCAATGGGTGGAAATTGTAAAGAGACAAATCTTTTAAGCTTTTACAGTTGTCCAAAAGTGATCCCAGGCTGCCTGGGGAGGTAGAGAGTTCCCCCTCATTAGAGGTCTCCAAGCTAAGGATAGAGAAGCTATTGTTGGGAATTTTACAGAGGAGAGCCTTGCTCAGGTAGGAGGTGGGCTATATGCCCTTCTAACTGGTAAGATTCTATGATTTTCTTGGGTTCGTCCTCCATTTTCCTCCCCTTCCCCCTTCTTCCTTCCCTCTTCCATCCTCCAAGCCAGATACAAGCATCGTTTTGTACTCCCCTATTCCTTGGAGTTAGAATTATCCAGTAGTCCTACTATGTACATAGCTTGGTGGCTCAATGGATAGAGCACCGGCCTTGGAGTGAGGAAGGCCTGCAGCCAAATCCTGCCTCGGACTCTTACTGTCGCTATGACCCTGGGCAAGTCACTTATACTACCTCCCCAGGTAGTATAAGTCGCAATGCTCAAATGAGATACAATCTATAAAGCTCTCTGTAAATTCTAGCTCTTATTAATATCATGTCTCCCTTCTTTGGGTGTCTTGGGGAGATAGGGGAACTGGGGTGGCAGCAAGTCACAATATCTCAGAGGCCATTTCATCCAGCCCATATCTGACCGAGAATCCCCATCTTTGACATCTCAGACCCAACGTCGGTCATCCGCCCTTTGCTTGGAGGCCTCCAACTAGGGGCCATGCACTACCACCTGATGCAGCCCTCTATGTTCTTGGAGAGCTCTCAGTTTTAGGAAGCAGCAGTTTGAGATTAGAGACTGAGTGTTTGGTGGTGGTTTGTTTTCTCATTTCTAGCACCTGGCACAGCGCCTTACACCTAGTAGGTGCCTAGTAAGTCCTCATTGAATTGAATTGAAGGGAGGTTTTTCAAAAATGACTTTGGAATTTCTAGAAGATATTCCATGTTGTTTGTGGTCTGCCTCAATTCTGAAGCACTGGACTTGAGGGCTGGGGAGGGAGGGTGTCCTCCTTATTTGGGCACATTCCTGTTCCTTTAAACGATTCCTTTGGTCAGCCATCTCTCCTGGAATTTTTCATGAGGGCCGGCAGGGTTCTGTGCCAGTCACACGCTGGTCCTGGCTGTCCAGCGTGGCTTGCTTGGGGTCATTGGCGTGGGCGGATGTGTGCATGTGATACACCCGCTCTCTCTTTGTCTATCTCTGCCTCTCCCCTGCTCCCCTTTCTCCCTCTCCCTTCCCATTTTGCCCTGACATGGCCGTGTGTTTTCCAAAGGAGGGAACATGCGGGTTCAGCAATTATTCTCTACAGCAGACCACATCTTCCCAGGCACACAATTGACTGAGGGATGTCCGGAATATAGGTTCCTGCTGTGTCTATTGTTTGTTGATTGTAAGAAAGGTTTGACTCCATAGAACCAAGGACAGCCTTCAGATTTTCTCTCCCCACAGGGTACCTGCCACGAATATGTTAAGATTAGTCCATGACAGACACAACCACAGAGGTAACACCTTTCCCTGATCCTCTGATTCCAAGCCAGGCGTGGAATGGGGAGGTGTGAAGGGATTCTCCAGCATCTCTCTCCTCTGCAATCCCTTCTTCACATCCCTGGCAAATTAATACTCCCCAAGCAAAGTTCTAGTCACATCACTGTCCTGCTCAACAGTCTTCAATGGCTCCCTATCACCTTGACCTCCTGACTCCAGGGCCGGTGCTCCATCCACTGTGCCACCTAGCTGCCCCAACAGATATATTTTTTAAAATGAATTGAATTTTCTAGAAGAGATTCCCTAGGTAACTAGGTAGAGGTCAGCTAGGGGGCGCCATAGTGCACAGAGTGCTCGGCCTGGAACCAGGAAGATTCATCTTTCTCAGTTCAAATTTAGCCTCAGACACTTACTAGCTATGTGACCCTGGGCAAGTCATTTAGCCCTGTTTGCCTCAGTTTCCTCATCTGTCAAATGACCTGATGAAGGAAATGGTAAACCATTCAAGTATCTTTGACACGAAAACCCTAAATGGGGTCACAAAGAGTCAGATATGACTAAAAAAACAACTGAACAAAAAAGCAGCTAGATGGTATAGTGGATAGATAGAATGCTGGACTTGGAGTCAGAGAGACCTGAGTTCAAACCCTGTCTCAGATGCTTACTAGCTGTGTGACTTTGGGGAAGTCGCTTAACCTCCCTGGGCCTCATTCTCCTCATCTGTAATTATTATAGTATTATTATAGTATCTGCCTAATAGGGCTGTTGTGGGAATCAAATTAGATATTAAAGAGCTTTACAGACAATATATCATCATCATCATCATCATCATTATTAAATAGTGAGAGTCTCTCTTTGTGAATGGCATTATGTTAATTCTGCAGGAATTCTGTAGGAAGTCTTCAACCTCTTAAAAGAGATTGGCCTAGCAGTCCACACAAGAAAAACCAAGCGGATGAAAAATGCATCCTGCAGAGATTCTGAGATACAGTTACTCTATTAGTAACCATACTTTGGATAGACAATGGAGGTGGACAGTGATCCCAGAAATGAATAGGAGCTAGTTGAGAGACTAGATTAAATTTGGGAAATTTCAGTGTTTTCAATGATTCTGATCTGTCCTCTGGCACAAAATTCTATCATTTAAAAACCAATGTACTACTGATTCTAGGTGGCTGCAAATCATGGAATACCATGGTCTCAGGGGGGAAAACAACTACTAGTTTCAGGTGACCTAATGGACAATGGAAAGATGCATGGTGGAGATACACACACACACACACACACACACACACACACACATATATACATATATGCTATAATATTTTTCCAATAATAACATGTAGGCAAGAAGGAGCATGAATGATATCATCACAGGAATATATGTTCGGAAAAGGAAGTGGTTCCATTTTGTATCAAAAGATAACAATGGAAAACTAGATGATGTGCTGGATAGAGCACCAACCCTGGAGTCAGGGAGACCAGAGTTCAGATACTTCTTAGCTTATGACCCTGAGTAAGTAACTTAACTTCTGTTTGCCTCCGTTTCTTCATCTGTAAAATGAGGATAATAATAGCACCTACCTGCCAGGGTTGTTATGAGTATCAGATGAGATAATAATTATAAAGCAGTTAGCACAGTGCCTGGTACATAGTAGGCACTATAGAAATATTAGCTAGTAGTAGTAGTAGTAGTAGTGGTGGTAGTAGTGGTGGTGGTGGTGGTGGTGGTGGTAGTGGTGGTAGTAGTAGTAGTAGTAGTAGTAGTAGTGGTAGTAGTGGTGGTGGTGGTGGTGGTGGTGGTAGTGGTGGTAGTCGTAGTAGTAGTAGTGGTAGTAGTGGTAGTGGTGGTAGTAGTAGTAGTAGTAGTAGTGGTAGTAGTAGTGGTAGTAGTAGTAGTGGTGGTGGTGGTGGTAGTGGTGGTAGTAGTAGTGGTAGTAGTAGTGGTAGTAGTGGTGGTAGTAGTGGTGGTGGTGGTGGTAGTGGTGGTGGTAGTAGTAGTAGTAGTAGTGGTAGTAGTGGTGGTGCTGGTGGTGGTAATAGTAGTAGTAGTAATAGTAATATCACCCACTAAATGTTAAAAGAAGTAGGTACTGGGCGGGTCCTCCTGGGAAGGTCTATGCAATAGCACGGTCAAGAGTTGAAGAAGATAAGGCATGGATAATCACAGGTCTAAAACAACAAAGGACCCCATAGGTCGTCTGGTCCCACCCCCTCGTTTTAGATGAGGCAGTTGAAGCCGAGGGAAGCCGAATGTCTTACCCAAGTTCACGGGACAAATAAGTTGCGAGGGGCAGGATTCGACCCCAAGCCCTCAGACTCTGGAGCCCCACGCTGCCTCCTTGATCGAGGCAAGCAGTAGATGGAAGCTCTGTGTCTGTGACATCACGAATCTCTCCAAGGATGAAGCCTGCATTTATTTAACTGTGCGATAGATACCTCTTGTACCCTGAATAGAGAGTTTGATATTTATAAGAATGTCCAAGCTGAGAAGGAACTTGGAATTCCTCTAGCATAACCTTCTTATCTAGTCATTAATAAATCCTAGAATTTAAAACTGGAAGGGACCTTAAAGACCACCTAGTTTATATTTTACGGATGAGGAAACTGAGGCTCAGAGAGGGGAATGGTCAGAGTCACAAGTCAGTGGCAAAGCCAGGATCTGACCTCAGCCCAGGCCTTGTAGTGGTCAGGCTCCCTCCTCCGAAGAGCATCTTTTACTGTCACCTATCAAGGGACTCAGGCAGGTAAGTGTGTAGGGGTCAGATCTAGGGCAGGGTGAGAACAGTCATTGAGGAATAGAGAGGAATAATAGAAGCTAAGCATTGAAACTATAACAAAAAGGAGATCACTAGCTTCAGGCCAACCGTACCACAGAGGCCAGGGGTAATCTCTCTTTAAGTACTTGTGATCTTGAGAAGATTCTCCCCAGCCATGTCTGAGAGAGGCCTGGAGATACATGGCAGAGAGGGAGGGAGGGAGGAAGGAAGGGTAGTCAGCTGTGGGGAGGAGAAGGCTGCCAGATGCAGTAGCTTGCTTGGGCTAATGGATTTCTAATGTGTGCGTTCTTCAGACTTGGGTCAGCTTTATGAGTGAGCCCCACAGTGGGGTGGTAAAAATGGTCATAAAGATGGGCATACCCCACAAAGTGCACAGACCACTGTTACTGTTGGGTAGGTATGGGGACACCTGGAGAAGAGAGGAAGGGAGAAAGCAGAGGCAAGAAATAGGCTTCGGGGGTCAGTGGGAACTGAGTTTTGGGGTCTCAGGCCTGGGCTGACCAGGGATGGAGGAGGTGGTTCAAGGGCTTTCCTTCGCCCACTCGGCACTTCCGAGTTCCCTTTGGACTTTGTCTACTGTCCCAGCCCAAGGGCTCCCTAATTCGGTGACCTTCTATTCTTTAAAGACCCCCAAAAATTGGTCCTGGAAGGCTGTTCTCCAACATCGAAGCCTGGTTTGATCCTACTTTATATATAGTCTAAGAATAAAGTCTCTGGACTGGCTGCCCCTGCTCAACTTTCCCCTGATATGGAAAAGGAAGTCTGGCTTCTGGCTTTGGGCTTCATGGCTTGGTATCGTGGGAAGAATGCTGACTTTAGAGCCAGAGGCCCAGGGTTCAAATCTCTACTCTGCCACCTGCTACCTATATGACTCTCTGAGCCCTCTGGGGCTCAGTTTCCTCATTTGTAAAATGAGGGACTTAGACTGTGTGACCTCTGGAGTCCTGTCTAACTCCAAAATCTCTGTTCTCCTGACCTTAAGTAACTGGCAAATGACCAACCTAAAACATTCCTGGGGCCAGGAGCATCTGGGTTGATGTAAGGGAGCCCTGAGGGTGGGGAGGTGGGATAGCAGATAGGTGATGCAGAGATCATCTTTCAGTGCAGAGCCTTCTTGTGCGCCTTCTGGGAGAGGGAGGTTAGGAGCCAATATGGGAGAGCTGGGAGGTCAGGATTGTACCGTGCAACATTCCCCTCTCTGTAGCCCATTTCCAAACAGATTAATAGATTGTAAGAGCTGCAAGGGACTCTGGGAACAGGTGAGGGTAAGTGACTTGTCAAGGGTCACTCATCTGGTTTAGAACAAACTTGGGACACCAGCCTGGCTCTCCCACTAATTCAGTGGCCTTTCCGTTGTAAACAGTCTACCTCCCATATATATTTTCTTCCTTGGAGAACTTACTATAGTGGAAAGAACCATTTGAAGATCAGGAACATTCCCCCTCTTCCATCCTGCTCTAAATCTATGATCCTTTAGACCTCAGCTCAGCAGTAAAAATTATCCATCCCAGGATGCCTACTCTCCCAATGGCATTGGGGCTCTTGTGGCCTGGGTACGAGGACTTTTACTGATTTGTTTTTTAACCTCTGAAGCAGTTATATTAAATAAAGCAGATTTATCTCAAGTTCTCTTCATCGCAACTTCTGTTAAGATAGTACCTGATTGACAGTCAATCAATAAGTATTTAATAAGCACCCACTACATGTCTGGCAGTGTATGCTTCTGGGATTGGGGAACAGAAGGTGCATTGACCTTCCTAATGACCTTCCTCCAGATCCTGAAAGTGCCTTCTAAATCACATCTAAGGAGGAGGAATTCTTCTCTCCAGCATGGGGCCAGTGTCAAGGGCATTTGAATCTTGTGAATTTGTAATCTATGTGTGGCATACAGGATTGTTTTTTAATTAACATTGATATTGGATTCAATCAGCCAATCAATCAACAAATCTGTTTCTTAAGCACCTATTATGGATTAGGCACTGTGCTAGGAAGTAAGAGAGCCTCTGTCCTCAGGGAAGGGGGTTGTCAGTCAATCAACAATTATTTAGTAAGTGCCTACTATGTGCCAGTCACTGTGCTGGGCCCTAGAAATCCAGAGACAAAATAAAAGTCCCTGTTGTCAAGTAGCTCACATTCTATTGGTGGAGATAACATGGACATAGAGAGAATCAATAAAAAATCAATACAGTCTATTGGGAGGGGATTATGTAGAAGAGTGGCGTCAGACTCAAATAGGAATGATCCCTATGGGCCCCATATTGACTCGGAAAACCACAAATTAACATTATCTATGTTGTATTGCATTTTTATTTGTTTTGTCAAACAATTCTCAGTTGTATCTTAATCTAGTTCAGGCCTGACTCCTTTGAGGGCAGCTTGTGGCTGAGTTTGACATCTGTGATACAGAAAGTGGTGGATAAGCTGAGCCTGAAAGGGAGTGGAGTATTCTGCAAGGCAGAGATGAAGAAAGAGGACATTCCAGCCATGGGGGATTGACAGTACAGAGGTAGGGGTCTGCAGGCTTCACCAGACTGCTAAAGGCATCCGTGACACAAAAAAAATTAAGAACTCCTGTCCTAAAGGCAAGGGGGAGCTATTGGAGTTTACTGAGAAGGGGAATAATTCAGGCTGACTCATACTTGAGGAGAATTACTATGGTGGTCATGTGGAAGGTATCTTGGAGTAGGGAGAGACTTAAAGCCAGGAAGGAGAATGAGTAGGTGGCTGCTGTTGACGTCCAGAGAGGAGGTATTAGACTAAGGTGATAGCTGTGTGATTAATGTGAAGGATTCCAAAGATCCTTGGAGGATCCAGAAGGAAGATGGTGGTCACTGGTGTTCTGTGCAGCAGAGAGTTCAAAAAAGGATGAGGATTGAGAAAAAACCATCAGATTTGGGGAATTAAGAGGTCACTGGTAACTATGCAGAGAACAGTTCCAATTGGGTGATGAGATTGGAAGCCATTGCAAAAGGTCAAGAAGTGAAAGGGGGGGAAATGGAGGCAGTAAGTGTAGACAGAACCTCATCTACCTGACCGTGCCCAGTTCCTAGAGGGTTCATTGTAAAAAGATGTGGTCTGATAGCACTTCCTTTCACAAGATGCCATGATGGGTGGATATCTTTCACTTACAGATGAGGTTGATGTTGTTTGTCCTTCATTCTTGAAGAAGATCATGACATCAGAGAGGTGATGCCATGACATGCAAGTGAGTTGGATTTAAGTGAGGGAGGGCAGTGAGGACAGAGCTAGGGAAGTTTATCTAGTTCTTTCTTTCTTTCTTTCTTTCTTTCTTTCTTTCTTTCTTTCTTTCTTTCTTTCTTCCTTCCTTCCTTCCTTCCTTCCTTCCTTCCTTCCTTCCTTCCTT
>NW_020940527.1:1852006-1877385 GCF_900497805.2 Vombatus ursinus
TCTTTCTTTCTTTCTTTCTTTCTTTCTTTCTTTCTTTCTTTCTTTCTGGGTGAGGTAATCAGGGTTAAGTGATTTGCCCAAGGTCACACAGCTAGTCCATGTCAAGTGTTTGGTCTGAGGCCAGATTTGAATTCAGGTCCTCCTGACTTCAGGGCCAGTGCTCTATCCACTGCGCCACCTAGCTGCCCCCATCTAGTACTTTCTAGAAGAATCATGGGAGCCATCAGAGCAGATTGGGGCCCAATCTCATGTTCATTCTCCTGACAGACAAGAGCTATCTATTGTCTCTCTTACCAAGCTTGGACGCTCTGTCCAAGCCATCACTAGCCATCCTGTTTCAAGGCATCCCAAGGTGGCTTAAAGTTCAGCCTCACCACTTTTCTATAGCCCTTCCCACTGTGTCCAACCCAGACCTCTGCCTCTGAGGCTCAAGGGGTTAAAAAGGGAACTGCTAGGGCTCATCTAGCGCATCCACCTGCCTCCAAGCAAGTGATGACTCTGGACTAGAAGCCTGGGGACCTGGATCCAGGAATGGCTGGCACCTTGTCTGCTTGTCCCCTGTGAAGGCCAAGTATGCCCCATGGCTACAATTCCCAGCATAATTGCAAGGGTGCTGAGAAAATTACAAGGAGGAGAGGGCTGGACCCTGTTCAGGGAGAAGAAAGAGGACTGACCCCCAGCTTAATTCATTGTTTCCAAAAGAACAGCTAATGGTTTATGACAAACCTCCTGCTGCCTTCTCTCCCTGCCGACTTGGAACGGAAATGGAAAGTCAATTTTCCTAAATGGATTTTAAACGAGTGACCTCGCCTAGCTGGTTTTTTTCCCCCTCTTTTCCCTTCTCTTTTTACTCCAGAGCCTTCTTGCTCAATCAAGGTCTTTCTCCCATTCTGGGCTTCTTTCTCCCTTTCCTGTTTCCTTTTCTGCTTCTCTCCTCATGGGACTGGTGATTCCAGAGGAGGCTAGAAGTCCCTGTCATGAGGCTTTCTTTGGTAGGGACTTTGGGAAAGAGATGGTATTAGGTAACCAGAAAGAGCCTCCATCAACTTGTTTTGCTTCTTGGGGACTTAGGCTCCCTATCTCTAAGATAGAGATGGAGTTGGGAATGAGATTAGATGACCTCTAAGTCTCCTTCTAGTTCTGACAGTCTCTGATTATGATGGTCTAGTGAGGCATCATGGCACCATGGAAAAAAACTTTGGATTATACTCAGAGAACTAGTATTGAGCCCTTTCAGTTATAAATCTGGGATCCTATGATTTCAGGGGACTGGAAAACTTCAGAGACTCCATATGGTTGGGAAAAGAATTTCTGAGGTCATTGAGTTCATCTCTCTTGACACCACTTCCATCATATTACTCACAAAATGGCTCCCAATTGGTAGTGCTGGGGATCCTGGGTCCTGGGGTCAGTGCTGAGAAGCCTTTCATTTCTCTGAACCTAGGATCACTGGGACCAGTGGTGATGTTAGTTCTATCTGTGATGAATGGATGGATGAATGAATGAATAACCTTTTATTAATCATTTACTAAGTGAAAGGTAAGTTCTGTGCTAAGCTCTGGGGTACAAATACAAAAGTGTGGCAGTTCCTGCCATCAAGGAGCTTATATTCTAATAGAGAGACACAACATAAGTAGGGGATTGGTCACCTGTGAAGGGCTATATTTTAGTTTGGGAAGTCACAGTGATGAAGAGTGGAACAAGAGGACTGTCAAGTGACTAGCCCTTTGCAGAAGCAGCAATGGTGCAGATTTTATTTCAGTTAGAAGATAAAGAGGTGGGAGGGTAGGGAAGAGTGGTCAAGAAGGTCACAAATTGGTCCAGGAAAAGAGACTAGCTAGACTTGGGACCAGCCTATTAGGAGAGACAGCTTCTCCAAGGTATGGTTGTTGGAGCTCTTGAAAGAGAGTGTGATAGCCTGTGTGGTGGCTCAGAAAATGGCCAGAGACCATTTTCTGGGTGGGGTTCTGATTGATGGTGGAAGATGAGTGAGGCTGACTGGATGGTTTCAGGTTTAACTACAAGATGAGGCTGCTGAAATTAGGTCCAAAGACCTATTCAGAAGCTGAAATTACCAGAGAGAAACTCAATGTTTAGTTTCCTTACTGACCTTTGGGGAGAACCTACATGCTGAGGTAGAAGGCCACTGGAAGGGATTTTGGGAGGTAGTCTAGCCTCAGTGGCCTGGGGACAAGAGGTGGTAGCTGGATCACTTGCCACTCTGGCAGCCTTTTGGAATTAGGAGAGGTTAGGGTTGGAGAATTGCCTTTGGCTTCCAGGGGCACAGTGAAGGGGGTTAATAGAGAAAGGAGCATGAACAGACAACACTCCCACCCCCAGTGTCCCCAAATTCCCTAACACATTCTTTCGGCTTCCTTCAGCCTGGCTGCCTTGATCCATGTAGAGCATGATGGCAAGAAGGAAGAGGGGCAGCTAAGGGCAGCCATGCCTGGTGGGCTCAATATGCCCTACTTTGAGCCCTGCTCCTCAGCCCCATGCTGGCTTTGGTGCTCTGGCACACTGCCTGTTATAAATTGGAAACCAGATCAGAGCTGGGAGGGAATTCATGCTTAGAGTAGAGAGAGAAGTCAGGGAGAAGGTGGGGTGAGATTTGGGAATGAAGCATTAGACATGCTGGGGATCTTCTCAACTCTGCTGTTTTTCATCTCAACTCATTGTGAGCTTGTGTGAGATGTAAACTTTTCAAGGCCTTAGTTCCCCATCTGTAAATGGATATAAAATGTTATTAAACTTCTGGGTCACCTCTTCCTTTACCTTCTTCCTCACAATGATGCTGTGGGATCATATGTGGGAGGGCAATGGGTTGGGGGTAGAAGATGATGGTAAAGAGAGATTTACTTGTCCAGCTTAACTAACAGCCCCAACATCCTTGTCTTCTTCTATCTACAGGAATCGAGTATGGTGAAGTCCTGCCAGACTCCTTCCCATCTGCCCCTGCTGAGCCCCTGCCCCACTTCCTACAGGAGCCCCAGGATGCCTACATTGTAAAGAATAAGCCTGTAGAGCTGCTGTGCCGAGCCAACCCAGCCACCCAAATCTACTTCAAGTGCAATGGCGAGTGGGTCAACCAGAATGACCACCTCACCAAGGAGAGCCTGGACGAGGTCACTGGTAAGGGACCTCACCTTTCTCTCTCTTGCCTCAACCCATTGCCCTTCCTACTCATGGCAATCACCTTCCCCTACCTTTATTCTGAAGGAGATCCAGGGCATATAAAGAAATCACTCCAAGTCAGAAGGGGCCAACATCCCCCCTTGACATAGGTGGTTCTTTTACAAGGTGAGACCCTTGTATGGTGCCACACCTGTGCCATGTGATGTCCAATGGGATGGAGCACAGAATCAGACTCCGATTCCAGAAAGATCTATGAACAATAGACAATGTTAAAAAAAAAAGATGAAATTCAATAGGGATTCATTCATGTAGCATCCAACACTTGGGTTCAAAATGCCAGTTGCAAAAGTCCAGAATGGGGTAAGTGGGGACCAAACAGCAATTCATATGAGAAAAATCTGGATGCTTTCATGGATTGCCAGGACAACATGAGTCAACAGTGTGACATGGTGGCCAAAAGAGATATATAATGATAGAATGTATGCTTCTCGAGGCCAGGGAGGGTTTCATTTTTGTCTTTGTATCACCTAGCACGTTGGAAGTACTTAATCAGTATATGTTGATTGATTGAATGATAGTAGCCAGAACAAGGGAGATGATGGTCCTGCTACCTGCCCTATCTATACCTGAAGTGTTGTTGTTGTTCCTGTTGGTACCATATTTTATGAGGGATGTCATCAGTAGCATATGTGACTAGAAGAGGAGATAAGTTAAGTAATAGAAAGAACTGAGGACAATAAAAGCTCATACTTGGGGTGCTTTAAGGCTTACCAAGTCTGTGACATACACTATTCCATTTGATCCACACCACAATGCTATGAAATGCTATTATCATCATCATGCCCATTTTACAGATGAGAATGCCTTCTCCACTGCCTTCAATCCCAAGGTAACCTGAGAGGCCACTTCCATCTCTTGTCTGTTCTGTTGAGTGGTCACCTTGCTACACTGTTGAAGGCTTTGGGGCAGCCATCAGAAGGTGATTACAGAGAGACATAGGCAAGAGGGCTCACCTGGGTGTCAGAAGTTCTGGTTTGTGTGCTCATGGGCATCATTCCCCCTCATCTGTCAAATGAAATCAGACTAAATGATCTTTAAGCTCCCTTCCAGCTCTAAACGCTATGATTCGATGACTCATTTCAGCTCCAACATTTGCTCTCTAACTGTGGTGGCATATTAGTTCCCCTCACTGAACTTAATTCTTAATCTCCCTTAATTCTAGTGACTTCTCTGTGTTGATTCTCTCTCTCCTTTATCCCTGATGTGCATAACTGTTCACATGTTTTCTCTCCCATGACATTGTAAGCTCCTTGAAGTAAAAGCCTGGTCTTTTGCCTTTCTTTGTATCCCCAGCACTTAGCACAGTGCCTGGCATACAGTAGGTACTTAATAAGTGCTTATCGATTGACTGACTGGTAGAACTTGATTAGAAAATAAGGATGGTTAGAATGGCTAATCTTTCAGATCATAGATTACCTCTGGACTGGAGCCTAGAGATCACCTCTATTTTGCTAATTAAGCCATTGAAAGATTCCATTTGAGGTATCTATGTCAGTGGGGCGGTAGGGAAAAGTGAGAGCTGGATTTGTATCAACTGACAGACTCAAATCTTGCCTGTGCAAACCTACTCAAGTAACTCTTTCTTTCTGTTCTTCCATCTTTAAAATGGGGAGGAGCAGTGCTCTAAGATGACGTCTAAAGAGTCTTCCAATTGCATGTCCATGAGCCTGTGATTATCTGACCCACAAAAGGAGGTAACACGGGGCTACCTTCAGGGGGATAGGGAAGGCAGACCCCTGGGGGTTCTCATTAGAGTGAGGTCTTTGAGATCCACAGAGGAGGCTCTGTGTGGGGGTGCTGAGCTTTATTATTCACAGTCTTAGGTGTCCAGGACGTGTCCCCATGTCTGAGTGACTATCCACATGCTGGCTGCTCATTAGACCCCCTTCACCCTCATAAGATGGGGGTATCTGAGGAAGGGCTTCCACATCAGGGCCCAAGCCAGACCAGTGAGTCCATGGGTTACTTATCCCCACTAAGCCTCTCCTTGGGGCCCTGACATCACCCCAAGTCAGCTGTCTTCACAGAAACACAGAATAAGGGTGTTAGAGTGGATTCTTGCTCAGGTCCACGTGGGAATATATGGGCCTCTGAGTGTCTTTCCTACTCTGAGCTTCTGTGATTCATATCTGTGACACATAACCAGAAACAATGGGGGAAAGTTTCAGAGAGGCAGAGTTCAGCTTGATAAGGAGGAAAGCTATCCAGACATTTCGAGCTGTCCAAAAAGTATAATGTGCTGCTTCTGGAAATAGAGTTCCCCATCACGGTAACTTCTCAATTGGAGGTGGCATTCCTATTTGTCAGTGGTGTTGGAGAGGGCTTTCTTGCTGAGGGGTGGTCCTCTGCTCCCCTCCTGTTCTCCCTCTACCTCTTTCCTTCCTTCTTTATGCATCCCTTTCTTCTATTCTCTCTCCTTCTATTTCTCCCTCTCTCCTTCCTTCCCAATCTCCCACCATGATTCTGTTTCTCTTTCTTCCTCCTGACAGCTCCATATTTTATAGGTCATTAGGACAGAGATGTGTCCTGGCCCCTGTATATGGATGGTGGGGCTTGGTAATGCTGTGATTATTAGTAATACCAACACTGCCCCGTCACTCCTAGCTGCAACAACAATAACAGAGGCTGTATGGTGTCCTGGAAATTGGGACACAGCTGTCCTCATTAGCATGGGAACAATGGGGCCTGGCCCTCCCCACCACGCCCACACCAACTGGGCAGGGTGAAGCACCTGCCCTCACTTCTTGGCATCCCAGCCTATGGGTCTCAAGCCCCGTGCCAGAATCCCAAGAGATCCTTCAATGTATTGCCAAGTATTGACAGCTGTGGGTCCCTTAGGCTATACTGTCGGCTCTGGGCCCCTCCCAGAAACTCACACCAGGATCCATGGGAGAAGAGTAGGAAGCCAAGAACCCGAGGCTAGAATCACTCCTTCAAGGGATGGGCTTAACATCCAGATTCTTGAACATAGCTTAGACCATTGTCTAGACCAGTAGACGCCAAGCCTTGGAGAAGCTGGAACCTTAGACTGGGCAATGGGAAACCTGGATCTCCTACTTCCTTCCTGCATGGTCGTAGACAAGGCACTCACTGGCATGGTACACAGTGGAACGATCATTGACTGTGAGGTCAGAGGACCTGGGTTCAAATCCCTGCTCAGCCACTCATGAGTTATATGACCTTGGGCAAGTCATTTCCCCCTCTCTAGTCTTGAGTTTCTACATCTGTAAGAAGATAAACTAAGTGCTCTCTACCAGCCCCTTCCCACCCTGTGATCAAATGAGTTAATATACACCAGGCACTTTGAAGACCTGATTTTATTATTATTGTGATAATATTGCCTCTCTTATCCCACCCTCATCACTGAGATCTCCCAATATGGCAGCCCCCTTCAGCCTTGGGAGGGCCATCCCTTTGACGCACAATAACGCGAAAGCCTTAACAAGTACTTGTGGGACACTGCCTCTGGGGGTGACAAGAGGAAAAAACACATGGCTGCCCTCAGGGGCAAACTCTCTAGTTTGGGGGATAATATTCACTCACCATCTGAATAATCTCAGACTGTATCTAATCAGTCTGTGGTAAGTAGGAGAGCACTATGGAGGTTCAGAGAAGGGAGGAGATCAGTGGGGACCAGAGTAGTCAGGGAGGGCTGCACAGAAGAATTAGCAGGATAAGGAAGGTGGTCCTCAGGACCCCCTCCCCCCCAAATGACAGAAGCCCAGAACTGGAAGGGTCTATGGACAGCCCCAGAGGAGTACCTTCTACGACATCCTTGCCAAGGATCCAGGCCTTCACTTGAAAACCACCAGTGATGGGAAACGCACTACCTCCTCAGGCAGCCATTCCCCATTTAGGACAGCTCCAATTGTTAACAGGCTTTTCCTGATGTAAGCTTAAACCCATTTCCCTGGAGTTTGTACCCATTGTGACTAGCTCTGCCCTCCGGGGCCAGGCTAAGCCAACCTAATCTCTTCTCTGTGATGATCCCTCTTGAAGACTGCTATCATGTTCTCCCCCTAGTCTTTGACTCTCCAGGCCTCTTCCGTCAGGCTTCTCATTTCCTCCCCATTCTGGTATCTCTCCTCTAGACACTACTGCTGCCCGTCAGTGCCCTTAACAGGACATTCGGTGGTAGAAGAGGAGATGCCAGGCTTTAGTCCCTCCTACCTTCATTTCTCTCCCTTCACCATATCCCCTTCCCCACACCCCCCACACCCCAGTCCTGGGAGCCTGGGGAGGATTAACTCACGAATGGAGTGCAGAGCACCGAAGGCTGGGGAAGGCTAGTGATGGGCATTCGGTGGACTGGCCAAGCCGTTTATCCAAGGAGGATCAGGGCTCCCTGAGCCGATCAGCTACAGCCAAAGACAGAGAGCTAAGAAATCTTAAACAGACTTAGGACGCTGCCCCCAAGGCGGGGGCCCCTGCCCCCCAGCTCCAGCCCTGGTCACACTAATTCCCAGCTCAGCCCCAGGAAGAAGCTTAGATTGGCTTCTCGTGGAAGAGTTGGTGGGGGGAGGGGTGCTGAACAGAGTCAGAGGGATAGACTCGGGGAACTGGGCATGTTTCACCCAGAAAAGAAGAAAATCGGAGGGACTTTAGTGCATACATATGCCTGCCCCCCGCCATGTAGTCTTACCCATGGATTTATTTCAGTGAAACTGAGAGCCCAGGGTTTGAGGTCAGGAGGCCTGGGTTTGAAATTTGGCCCTCTCCCAGTACCATTTTGGAAAAATCATTTCTCCTTTTAGGGTCTTATCTTCTTCATTCTGTGAAATGGGCAGATTGGACTAACTGACCTTTGAAGTACCTTCTAGTTTTAAATCAAAGACTCATGGATTGAACTGGAAGGGGAATTCAAGTCATCTGCTGGGAGCCCCCGATTTTGGGCTCATCTAGTCCTTCAGTTCTCAAACGTAAAGTCTCAGGATTCCTTTACACTCTTAAAAATTATTGTAGACCACCTCCCCCCCAAAGCAATTTCGTTCATGTGCATTCTATCTATTGGTAGTTATCCTATTAGATATTAAAGCACCTTAGTGTTATTATGAAAATAGTTTTGACCTCCTAGACCCCTTGAAGGGGTTTCAGGGATGCCCTGAAAGGTCTTGGGGACCCTTGGAGATCCCAGAGCATACTTTGAAAACTGCTGATTTTATCCAGCCTCCTTGTTTTACAGGTGAGGAAGCAGGGGCCTGGGGAAGAGGTTAAGTGGCTTAAATGCGTGTCCCCTGCCTCCAGATTCAGTGGGTCTTCAGTTACAATCCACCCCCAAAGGTCCAGCAGTTCCTCTCTGTGACACCAGAGGACAGAGCGGGGGCAAAAGGGGAGAGGTCGTCGGAGCTGTCCAGCAGCGGGATGGGCTCACAGGCCCGGAGTCGTGTACTCCCCATTATTGCTACAGGTGTTCGAGCATAAGCTGACTCACTGTTGTCCAGGAGGAAACCGTAGAGGAGATTCCTGTCCTGGCTGGAGGGTGGCCCTCTACGGTCCCTTATACCCAAGGATTCTTTAAAAAAAGAGTCACTCTGATTCTGAGATTCTGCCACTCCAAGATTACAGCGATCTGTGATTCTGTGATCATTCGTCTTGCAGTTCTGTGCTTTTGCTCAGGCGTTCTTCTGTGCCTGGAACCCACGACCTCCTCGTCACTTCTGGGAAGCATCTCCAGCTTTCCTCAAAGCTTAGCTCGCTGATCACCTCCCACACGAAGCCTTTCCCAGTCCTCCAACTGTTCAGGTCTCCTCTCCTTCAGTCGCCTTGTGCTGATTCTATTTTTGGTTTATACTTCTCTGTGTATGTATTGTCTCCCCCCACAGAATGTAAGCCCCCTGAGGGCAGGGACTGTGTGTATCCCCTGGTGTTTAGCACAGTGCCTGGCATCGTTAGTATTTGCTTTTTGGTTGCCTGGGCAGTGCCCTTGAGTGCCAGGTACGGTGGCCCTGCCCATTTTCCTTCCTCTGGTTTCAGTTTCCTTCCTCAATGCCTTCACAGCACAGCCTGACCCGTGTTTCTCTCCGACTCCCTCTGCCCTTCACAGGCCTGCTGGTGCGGGAGGTGCAGATTGAGGTGTCCCGGCAGCAGGTGGAGGAGCTGTTTGGACTGGAAGATTACTGGTGCCAGTGTGTGGCCTGGAGCTCTGCTGGTACCACCAAGAGCCGCCGCGCCTACGTCCGCATCGCTTGTAGGTGTCTCCCCATCCCCATTCCCCAGCGCCACGACCCCTTTTCCTTTCCCTGTGGGGCCTGGAGAAAACAAGCAGATAATAGTAGATATTACATATCAGATTTTTTTTTATTGTTTGGCCATGTCTGACTCTTTGTGACCCCATTTGGGGTTTTCTTGGCAAAGAGACTGGAGTGGTTTGCCCTTTTCTTCTCCAGCTCATTTTACAAATGAAGAAACTGAGGCAAATGGGGTTAAGTGACTTGCCCAGGGTCACATAGCTAGTAAGTGTCTGAGGCTGGCTTTGAACTCAGGAAGATGAGTCTTCCTGACTCCAGGTCTGGCGAGCTCTATCCACTATGCCACCTTGCTGCCCATATATGAGATAAATATCAGAAAATACTATAAGGTAGCATCTCTGGCACCTGTTGCCCACTTTTCCTGGGTTCTAGTTCCATCTCTGACATCTACTATGACCCTGGGCAAGTCACTTAACCTCTGCCTCAAGTTTCCTCACCTGTAAAATGATGGGGTTGGTCTAGATGGTACCTCAAGTTTCTTTTAAGGGGCAGCTAGGTGGCGAAGTGAATAGAACACTGGTCCTGGAGTCAGGAGGACCTGAGTTCAAATACGGCCTCAGACACTTGACACTTATTAGCTGTGTGACCCTGGGCAAGTCACTTAACCCCAACTGCCTCATAAAAAATATGATAAAGTTTCTTTTAATTTAAAATCTATGATTCTGCTCCTTTGCTACCAGCCAAGACCACCAGGGATGCATGATCCCAGCCAAAGGGCACACTGGCCAGGGACTCCCACTGTGCTTGTTCTCTGCTCCCTGTAGCCCCAGACAAAGGCCAGTAGGGCAAGATCTCCCAGCCTTCTCCCACATTGCCTGTGGGCTTCATGCCTCTGGAGCCAATCCCTGCCTGAGCCCACTTTCTCAGAACCAGCCAGTCATCGTGACCCTTGCATGTGATGGCCCTTCCAGGGCCTGGCTGCTTGCTTCCTCACCCGTCCAGAACCAGGCTACCCTCATTCCCACAGTGCCAAAGAATTCTCCCAACAAGCACCATTTAGGGTGACCATTTGGCTGTCCATTACCAGGGAGTGTGGCGCCATCTAGCGGTGATGAAAGAAAGCTGCAGCCCCTTCCCGCTGCCGCCTATAAAAGGGGGCCTCTTCCAGGGCCAGGGAGGAAGCCGCCGTAGGAGCAGGTGTGCCCTCCTCTCTCCCAGTGAGAGGCAGCTGCCCCCACTCAGGATGCTAACTTGATGCTCTTTCCTCTCCCAGACCTACGAAAGAACTTTGACCAGGAGCCGCTGGGGAAGGAGGTGCCTCTGGAGCACGAGGTGCTCTTACAGTGCCGTCCTCCTGAGGGAGTGCCCACAGCAGAGGTGAGTGGGGAACCATGGGTTAGATCACCTGGCTGGAAATTCTGCCTCGAACGTTTACTTCCCATCTGACCTGGCATGAGCAACTTACTATCTCTCCATAATAGCGCCTCATCTGTCAAAGGGGAGGGTTGGGCTCGATGATCTC
The DNA here is from genome assembly GCF_900497805.2 of Vombatus ursinus. Taxonomy (NCBI): domain Eukaryota; kingdom Metazoa; phylum Chordata; class Mammalia; order Diprotodontia; family Vombatidae; genus Vombatus; species Vombatus ursinus. The sequence continues at coordinate 1,862,912 of NW_020940527.1, forward strand.
TAAGATGCCTTCTAATTCTTGAATTCATGTTCCTCTGATCTGGCCTTAGACACTTCCTCATCCATTCCTTCAGTTTCCTTATCTATTCCTTCCCTAATGGGGCATCCAGGATTCCTCCCTTCTCCTGGAGTCTGAGAGAGGGCCTGCTTTCCTCCAGATCTGTCTCTGCTCCGATCAGGCTCTGATGCCATCTTCTCCTCCTGTCTTTGGACTTTTGGTTCTGAAGTTGTCCGTTAGGTCCAGGGAGGCAGCCAGCAGGTACTTGGAGCAAAGTACTTGGAAATCCCCCTCAAATATAATTTTACTGGTCTGAGTTCTAGTCTCAGCTTTCATTGATCACGTCTGCAAATGCCAGTCATTCCTCAGCTCTTTGATGTGTCAGCCTTTCCTGCTAACAGGCCCAGGTCTTGAGTTAACAGGAAAAGAAGTTGTTCCTTGAGAGGCTGGCTTGGAGTCAGGAAGGCCTCTGTGCCTGTCCTTCCTCTGCCCGACTAGCTGTGGGATCCTCTCAGTGCCTCAGGCAATGCCAAGTTCTAGAGAAAAGAGCTGATCTTCACTTGTGGGAACTCCCTGTAATAATAAAATCATGGGAGAGGAGAGAGACAGACATAGGGAAGAAAGGAAGGAAGGAAGAAAAGATGGAAAGAATGGAGGGAAGGAAGAGAGGAAGGGAGGAAGGAATGGAGGGAGGGAGAAAGGGAAGGGAGGGAGAGAGAAGGAAGAGAGGAAGGAAAATTAAGGAGGAAAGGAAGGACTTGCAGAAATTGAGTATAATACTATCCAGAATCATCGAATTACCTCCCCCCCCAACCCTGAGATATTTCTCCCACCTCTGGTGCCCTCCACCACCTACTCTCTTTGGTTCCTTCCCTTCATGGCATCCCTCTAAGTAAGCTTTCTTCAGAGAAGCCCTCTGCTGAAAGCTTCCTGGTCCCCCTGTTTAGCTCCATTTCATAGCGTCTCTTGCAGTCGCAATCCCCGGTGTCTGAGAGCGTTCCCTGCTCTGCTGAGACCCCAGCAGGGTGCTGGTAAAATTCCAGCAAGATGGCAACAGCCGTTAGCCCTGACTGCACAGATGGATTGGGGCGTGATGGATGGATAGGCTTGTGTGGAGACTGTCAGCTGCTATTTGGGCCCAACTGTTTATTTTGGACGATGGGGCTGTTGCTCCGACTTCTCATCACACATGTCCCCTCCACACTTGTCCGTGGCTGCTAAGTTTGTCTGAAGGTCCTCAGAGTGCACATCTGTGTGTGTGGGCACATACATGCTTCCCTCCAAGGCAGGCTATGGTCAGAGCGGTCATTGCTGTTTATGGCACTTTGAGGTTGACAAAGCTCTTTTGGATATGTTCTCACATAAGATCCTCACAACAAGCCTGTGATGTAAGCACTGTATGTGTTCTTATCCCCATTTTACTGATGAGCAAACTGAACCTCAGAGAGGTTAAAGGATTTGCTCATGGTCACACAGCACCTAGTAAATATCAGACAGAATTCATACCTAGCTCTGTCCTTCACCCTTTCTGTTTCAACCCACCCATAACTTAGCCAAATGAGGTGGAAGGAGCAGTGTGGTGTAGTATAAGACCGTTGATCATAGTCTGCGGATCTGGATTCAAGGCCTAACTTATTTGCTGTGTGACCTTAAACAACATCATCGGGAAAGAACCTTGATAAATAAATGGGAAAACATTCGGGCAGAGTGTCCAGGATGGGCCAGGGCCTCAAAATGATGCCCTTAAGGCTTGGTGGAAGGAACTAGGCATGGTCAGTCTGGAGGAGAGAAGACCTGGGGAAAGTCAAGAAGTTAGCTCTGTCTGCCCATTAGAAGGGTGGCGCCCCCGAAAAGAGATTGGGTTTTTTCTGCTTGGGAACAATACAGAGCACTAGCAGAGGCAGATTGGGTTTTGCTGCAAAAACAAAAAACAAAAAACAAAAAACCCCGAACCCTCTTGACGTTGGAAGCTTTCCAACAGTGGGATGGCCCATGTTGGGAAGGGGTGGCTTTCTCTTCGTTGGAGGTGTCCACTGAGCCTGGATGACCACCTGTCAAGGACGTTGGAGAAGGGAAAGGCACAGGTTGGACTCCAAGGTCTCTGGGATGCTTCCCAGCTCTGTGATCATATGACGTCATTTAACTTCCCTTCACCTCAGTGAGCTCATCTATAAAATGGGGATAATAATACCTCACAGGGTTTGAGAAAAGCTCAAAAGAGGTCTATGAAGTGCTGTTTAAACCTTAAAGTATCATATAAACATAAGCTATCATTATATTCTTATTATTACTGTGAGAAAGTGAAGCATGTGTGAAAGGGGTGTGTGAATACCCTGCCTCTCCTCCTCTCCCCTCCTGCCCTCCCCTACACAGGTACATTCCTCTCCTCTGCTTAAGATGGGCATTCCTATTGCGCTTGGACATTGGAAATTATATAAAAGAATCAGCGTGTTTTATAGAGATATTATTACATAAAATATCCATGTGTGTTTAGCATTCATCTACTGCCCTGTGGTTTGTAAAGCGCCTTGCAAATATTATCTCATTTGAGCTTCACAACAACCCTGGGAGGTGGGTGTTATTATTATTCCCATTTTTCAGGTAAGAAAACTGAGGCAGACAGAGGTTACTTGACTCTCTCAGGGTCACACAGCTATATCTGAAGCAGGATTCAAACTCAGGCTTTGACTCTTGGTCCAACATTCCATCCACTGCGGCCCCAAGCTGCCTGGAAAGGACCAGCCCCACAGGGTTTAGAGGCAAAAGCTCTGTGGGACCTTGGACAAGTCATTTATCTGTCTGTGCATGTTTTGTAAATCATTACAAATAAAAACTGAGCAGGTTGGAGGTAATGATCACTTCTGGATACTGGGATTTCACAGAAATCAGAATGGGCAAGTTTAGCAAACAGGAAGAAGTAGAAAGGTCAACTCCAGGCTGGGGAGAGGGTAACAAGGTGATATGAAGAAATAGACACCCATAGAACTGCTTCATGAGGGCCCAGTGAGATCCCAAGCCTCTGGAGGGGGGCCCTCCCACCCACATCTCAGGGCCTCAGCTGTGTAAAAAGCAAAATCTGTCTGTCTCCCCTTCTCTCCCTCCCTCTCCTTTCTTCTTTCCTTTCCTTTCTTCTTCCCTCTCCTTTCTTCTTCTCTCTCCCCTCTCTCACTCCACCCTCTCCCTTTCTCTCTTTCTGTCTCCCCCAATCTCTCTCCTCTCCCCCCTTTCTCCCCCCCTTTCTCTTTCCTTCCCTTCCCTATCTCTCTTTCCTTCCCTCTCTCTTTCTCTCCCTCTCTCCCTCCCTCTCTTTTTCTTTCTCTTTCCTTCCCTCTCTCTCTTCCCCCCTCTCCCTCCCTCTCCCTCTCTTCCTCTTTCCTTCCCTCTCTCTTTCTCTCTTTTCCCCTCACTCTCTCTTCCCTACTTTCCCTCCCCTTCCCCTCCATGTTGCTCATTAGCACCAGTGCCCTCCAGCCCAGTGCATGCACCAACACCTCCATCGCATGTAGCCCACCCTCACTTGCTCACATGTAGAGCGTGTTTTTTGGTATTACAGAAAATAAAGGGAAAGAAGTCTCGTTTTTGTTCCTTCCCCTCATTCACTCTCAGAAGGTCAATGTGTCCTCATCTCTAATAATATACAATCAGTAGTGACCTCTTTGTCCTTAGATCTTACAAACCTTTGTACGCATCTCTCCAGTACCCTTAGAGACATGTGGTAAAGTGAACAAGGGCACTGGACCTGCAGGCAGGAAGATCTGGGTTCAAATCCTGCCTCACACACTAGCCACATGCCCCCAGGGCAAGCCGCTTAACCTCTGTGGTCCTCAGTTTCCTCAAATGTTAAAAGAGGGGTTTAGACCCGACGGCCTCTAAATCAATGATGCTCACGTTGTACCAGTTATTTGAGTACGTATCATAGCTCCCTCCCCTTCTATAGGCTCCCCGAGGCCAAGGTTTGTGTATCTCCCCGTGCCTAGAACGCTCTCCCTCCCCATCACCTCTGCCTCTTGGAACGCCCATGCTAGTCGAGGCTCAGCTCAGCTATCAGCTCCTACTGATAGGAGTATCCTACTGATGAGGCCTTTCCCGGTACCCCTGGTTAGATGCACTCTATCCCCTGGCCCCCCATTCTTAGTTACTTATGGATCTGTATTCACTTCTCCATGTACCTCTCTGTTCATGAATCTTCATTGTTTGCCCGAATAGAACGTCATCTCCTTGGGGACAGGAAGTGTTTACACTTTTGTCCTTGTATGGATATCACCTAGTGCAGTACCTGGCACATAGTAGGAGCTTAGCAAATTTTTTGTTTTAACTAAATTGAACTTCCTAAATTTTGATACTTAATTTAAACGGAGCTTAATATTTGAGTTGAATACCTGCCCTTCCTGCTTCATAACCTTGTCCAGACTCTGAAGATAAACCAAATGATCATTATTACCATCATCTTTATTAAGCTAGGTTCTCTTGTGGGTGAGGCTGGTCTAGCCTCTGGGCACTCAGGGGGGCTTCCCATCCTGGAAGATTAAGCAGAATTTGTGTTGTGTTGTGTTGTGTTGTGTTCACTTAACGCCCTCCATTTCTACCATCCTCATCCCTCAGGTGGAGTGGCTGAAGAATGAGGATGTCATCGACCCCGCCCAGGACACCAACTACTTGCTCACCATTGACCACAACCTCATCATCCGGCAGGCCCGGCTATCAGATACAGCTAACTACACGTGTGTGGCCAAGAACATTGTGGCCAAACGCCGTAGCACCACAGCCACTGTCATTGTTTACGGTAGGATGGCGGGCACCGGTGGGATGGTGGGCCCAGTAGTATGGCAGGAACCAAAATCGGAGGGGCTGAGTATGGGCTATACACTACTCAGTGAGATTCTTTCATTTGGATGGAATGAGGACCCCACAGGGGCTGGGGACAGGAAGTAGGCCTCTTGCATAGGAAGTCCACTTAACTGGACTGGATTCCACTTATTGGGTATATTATAGTAGGGGTTCCTTGGTTGTGTGTGTGTTAGACAGGCTACTGAGGACCTTTGCAATTCAAATTCTGTGAGCCTACGGCTTTTATTGTCCTAAATACTAATGACTATAATGATGACAATGACTACTGAACATTTGTGTCTTGCTAATAGTGTTTCACAAAGCTTTCACATCCAGTGGAGTAGATAGCAATGTGATACAGTGGAAATAAAATACCTTCGAATACCATCTCGGATGCTCATTACCTCTATGACCTTGGACAAATAAATCACATCCTTCCTGGGTCTCAATTTCCTCATCTGCAAAGTAAAGAGTTTGGACTACCCTTCCCAGCTCTCTATCTCTAATCCGACAATCTTTGATCTCTAATGGCCTTCCCTACTCTGAATCAATGGCCCTAGGACCCGTTGTCTCATTTGATTTGCTGACAGTCGTCTGGGAGATGAGCAAGTCAGGAATCTCGCCCATTCTGGAGATGAGGAAGTAGAGACCCGGAGAGGTTGTAAGTGATTTCTCCAAGGTCACACAACTGATGCGTTGACAACTAGGTCTCCTAGTCCAGAATTCTTTCAACCTGCTCTCTACTCCAAGTGATGGAGACCTGATTAGAACCAATAATCGCAGTCCATTTTGGCCACCTGTATCAGCGGTACCGGTAGCTGCAGGCCTGGCAGGCCCAGGTTCCTGCTGCAGCAAGAAGACGCTGACTTAGAGGGCACAAACATGGCAGGGTTCAGGACTTCGCCACCATTTTTCTGTGTCTTTTGGGAAAATAGCACATTATCTTGGAGGAATGAGAAACCAACCTGTAGAATAGAGCTGGGAAGCCCAGTTTGGAAAGAGCCCACGTGGGTTGGACCCACATGGGCCCTTGAGCTCTGCCCTGTCATTACTTTGAAGATGGTGCCCAGGCTGACTCCTCTTCTGGTGTGCCTTTGCCGACCCCAGGCATGTGCCACTCCGTCAGTTCATAGATCCGACCTAGATTTTAGAACTGGAAGGGACCATAGAGACCTTTGGTCCAACCTCTTCCTTTAACAGATTAAAAAGCTGAGCCTGAGCCTTATAATCTTATAATGATTTATAATCCAAGAAGACCAGGATTCAAATCTTACCTTGGACAATTACTAACTGTATGACCCTGGGAAAGTCACTTAACCTCTGCCTGCTTCAGTTTCCTCATCTGTCAAATGAGAGGGTTGAATTCAATGGCCTTTATGGTCCTTTCTGTTTCTAAATCTTTTCATTCTAAGATTCAAGGATATGCCTTCTAGGGGGTCCAACTACAATTTGGGCTAAGGGTTAGGCATGGGTAAATGCTTCACAGTACAGTGATGGCAGCCTCTCTCTCTCTCTCTGCCTCTTCCCTGCAGTGAATGGTGGCTGGTCCACCTGGTCAGAGTGGTCACCTTGCAATAACCGCTGTGGACGGGGATGGCAGAAGCGCACCCGTACCTGCACCAACCCTGCTCCGCTCAATGGTGGTGCATTCTGTGAGGGACAGACCTTCCAGAAGGATGCCTGTACCACCATGTGCCCAGGTAAGGACAGTCCTCCAGAGAGCCCATGTATGCACATATGTACTGCTTCTCCTAGCCTTCCAGTGGAAGGCCCAAGCTCAGCCCTGGTACCTGTCATCCCCCCCTCCCCAGGGATAGGGCTTAGGCAGCTGCCCTATGGTTTTGGGAACTCCCATCTGGGTGTCACCCAGTTTGGGTCTCCTATACATTTCCTCTCAACTGGTGCTACCCATTGGATGAGCCCAGAGATCCCTGGGAAAGGCTACATCCTCCATTCTTCACCTGTTGAGATCCTCAGCTGCTCTTTCCAGTTTTGTAACAAATGAATCTTCTCTTTGTTTCATTGTCTGATTTGTGTGTGTGTGTGCATATGCGTGTGTGTGTGTTTTCATCTACCTGTATCTGGGTCTGCCTGTATCTGGGTCTGTAATTTGGACAATTGAATGTATTTCTTTGCATTGGGTTTTCTGCATCTTTCTCATTTTGTGTGTATGTGTGTGTGTATCTGACTTCATGTATGATCCTCTTTTTGTATGTCTCTCTGTGATTACTTTTCTGCATCGGGCTGTATTTTCTTATGTCCTGTTCTTCTCTGTGTACGTGTCTGACTATGTGTATGCAACATTGGTCTGCTTCTTTCCATCTGTCTGACTGCGTGTCTGTATATGTGTATACATGCACGCATATGTGTCGATATATGTGTATGTGTACGTATGTGGCTTTGTTCCCCTATGTTGGGCTGTGTCTGTCTGGTTGCATGTGGGCGCCTGCAATCTCCGTGTTTCTCCATCCCTGTGTGCACGTGTGTGAATGTGTGGGCGGGTGTTGCGTGATCCACAGTAGATGGAGCATGGACAGAGTGGAGTAAGTGGTCGGCCTGTAGCACAGAATGCACCCACTGGCGGAGCCGGGAGTGCACTGCCCCGCCGCCCCAGAATGGGGGTCGAGACTGCAGCGGGTTGCTCCTTGATTCCAAGAACTGCACAGATGGGCTGTGTACTCAGAGTGAGTGAGCCGATGTTGGGCAGGTGTGGGCCGGGTGGGGGTCAGCAGGCTGGAGAGGAGGGTGGGGATGTGGGACAGCAGGCCCCTTCCCCTCAAGGAGGTGGAGAGCCAAAGCTTTCCCAACCATTGGTGGTGCACCTGGGGGGTGCTGCTCTGGGCTTCCAGTCATGTCATTTCTGTATCATCTTCATCATCATCATTTTCGCCCATATCATTTTTTCTCTTACTTTGTTTTCCCTAACAGATAAAAGAGTTCTAACTGAACCCAATAGCCACCGTAAGTCCCATTTCATGACCATTTTCTATCTGCCATGGGATCATTGGTTCTCTCTGGTTGGCTGTCTTCTCATGGGCTGGAGGGTGATGAGAGGTCTCTGGGGGCTGGGGGAACAGAAGGACCAAGAGCATCTCATCCCTGGAACCCTACATCCTCAGGATTCCGAAACCCTGAGGTGCCTGGGCTTTCTCCTCATTCTAAGGGGCTGTGACTTCTAACTGGAGGGCGTTCTGCTCTCTGGGACAGACAAAGAGATTGCACCCTGCCATCTACAGAGACCAGGGCCCCAAAGTCCTGGAGAACAGGCAGAATAGATTGTGAGCCTTGGGAGGGCTCTTGGACACTTTCTCACTCGTGACTTGTTTTATAGAAGCCTAGAGAAAGGAAAATGACTTCCCCAAGGTCACACAGTGACCTACCTCTGGGTCCAATCCTTTTTCTGTTTTCTGAGCGAAGGGAAGAGCTCTGCCCTATAATTCCTTTGGAGATGGTGCCCAGACAGAGCCCCTCTTCTGGTGTGCAAACTGTTTCCTGCCACCCAGTTTGCTCCTGGCATCCTAGATTTTAGAGTAAGATGGGACCATAGAGACCTTTGGGCCAGCCCCCTCCTTTGACAGACTAGAAAACAGGACCTGAGACTTATAATCTTATGATGACATATAATCCAAGAAAACCCAGATTCAAATCTTGCCCAAACTAATTAGAACTTGCTGCACATAGTAGTATTGTTTGCAGAAAAGGGAACACCCCCTAAGATGTTGAAAAGAGCACTGTACCGAGGACCTAGAGACCTGACATTTGGCAAATTAATGATCTCTGTGCCTCTGTTTCTCTTTCTTTCAAATGGGAAATCCCTTCCTTAGAGGAAATATTATGAGCCTTAAGATGTGTGTGCGCGCGCACACACACACACACACACACACACACACACACACACATCCATACATCCCTTAATCTTTCTCAACATCATTTCCTGACCTATAACATGAGGTGATTGGAGGAGATCAAGTTTTGTGTTTTTTTACACATTTTTTGTGTCATGGCCTCCTTGGGAAGTCTGGTGAAGCCTTATTATAATGTTTTAGAGTAATTTTAGGAAATGCTATATTTCAGTTAGAAGTTCAAGGGAAAAAATGTCATTTTTTTTCCATCTAAGGTACAGACCCCCTGAGGCCTGGAGTTGTCTGTGGCCCTCAGGCAAGAAACACCTGGATTAGGTGACCTCTCAGGTCCCCTGCTCCTCTAAATATATTAGAAATGGTTGAAGGGACCTCTTAGTCTGATGAAGAATTTGGGGGACACAAGTAGAGTTCTTTGTTCACAGATGGTCCCCTTTATTCCCCCCAAAACCAGCAGAGGGAGAGGAAGGGGAAAGGCTGAAGGCATATGGGCAGGCAGTAGACCACCTCAGGTGAAGGATGCTGAGACCTGGGAAGCTGGAGCCCAAAGGATGCTGGGAATCTCCCTGGGAGAGGCAGTGGTCTCGTCTTGTAATGGCATCTGGATTGTTTCCTGTAGCTGCAGATAGATGGCTGCGTAGGCTGGACAGTAGGGGCCGTGAGCACTGGAGTCCTTGGCTTCCCGAGGTCCACCTGAGGCGGGCAGTTTGATGTACGGGGTTCAGCCAGTGCTGCTGCTGCTTCTTTGGAGAAGGGCAAGCATCAGAGGGAGCCAAGGCATTGAAGCAGCTGCCTGAGGCTCTGTCCTCCCCCTGTTCTGGTCCCCTCATCCCCTCGCCCTTCCTCATTTCCGTCCCCTCCTGCTCTAGGATCCCTCGTGCTTCGTTCTCACACATCCGAGGCCTGTCCCTTATACCCCGTTCCAGACCATTCAGCCTTCAATCCTGCCCTTTGTTCCTGGCTCTCCTGAGACAGCCGAATCACAGGACGGAATTCTGGGGTTCATAGCCCCTGAGGTTGTCTCTCCTTCAAAGACTGGCACCAAATGGCCGGTTCTGGTCCCCCGCCCCCCACCCTGGAGCTACCCCGAGCACCCCGTCATTCCCCATTTGCTGCTCTTCTCGCCCACACCACTCGAAGCAGGACACGACTCCTCCCTGGAAAAAGAGCCAGCCTCCCTCGCTCCCTCCCTCACTCCTTCCCTCCCTCTCCCCATCCTGCTAGGGAGTTACTATTTCATAAGTCAGCCCCCCTTGGGTGTCCATGCTAATAATGCCACGGTAATAACACCAAGGCTAATAAAACAGCAATAGCCAAATACTACTGTGGTAATTAAACTACAGCTCCCAGATAATTCTGGAGTAATAAAATTAGCAATAATGCTGAACGACCCCCAGCTCTCTGGAGGAAGGTGGAGGGGGAGTGCTGGGGGAAGGGGAGAGGCCAGGTTGACTAATTAGAGATTGTAAATTACTGAGCAAATGGCCCCATATGGGTTATACGGTGCATGAGAAGGCAGGTAGAAAATGGCCAGGGTGGTTCCCACTTCTGCAACCATCTGAGAGGGGGGCAAAACAGAGGGGGGCAGGGAGCCCCAGCCCCTCAGCCAAGCTATTGGCCTATACAGAGATTCATTGAGCATCTCTTGTATTCTAGGTACTGGGGAGGCTGGGGGGATGTGACACATGGTCCTTGCCCTGACTAAGCTCACTGTCCCCTAAATCACAGGGTCATAGGTGCGAAGCTGGAAGGGACCTTGGAGGCCATTGAATAATAGCTAATAATAACCAGCATTTCTATAGCCCTTCAAAGTTTTCAAAGATAGATGAACTCATTTGATCCTCACAACAACCCTGTGAGGTAGACGCTATTATTATTCCCATTTGACAGATGGCAGACTGGGGCTCAGAGACCTCCAATTATTTGCCTAGAGTCATACAGTTAGAAGGGGCTCAGTCAGAGAATTCAATTAAATAGCTTCTTTTTTGTAGACCCTTTGCTAGGCATTGAGGCAGATGCTAGGTTCAGATAAGGCAGGGTGCCGGCCCTCATGGAGTTTACGGTCTAATAGGGGGAATGTGACACATAGCTAACTCAAACACATTGGGCAAAAGAGCTATAAAATGAGGGAGAAGACCGGGACAAGTGACAAGAGGAAGCAGAGAGAGGGGGAACAGGCTGGAGACAAAGCCCAGTGTCTGCTTCCCCAGAAATATTTGAGAATTCCACCTTGCCCCAGTTGTCTCTTGGATGGCAGGGACAACATCTGCTTGTCTTGGAACCCAAAGTTAGATAGATCATAGCCTTGTTAGGAAAGGCCCAAGCATGTGACCAATCCTGGAGCATCTCATGGCCTCCCAGAAACAGACCAAGCAAAACCTAATCATTCCCCTTTCAAGGGTTGGGTGGGATATACCATTCAAGGCTGGGGGATAGGAGGATGTCCCTCAGAACTCCCCAGAAGGAAGGTGGGGAAGAGTCAGCTACTGGGGTGGCAAAGCAGGTGATATTCCTATCTCAGGATCTCCTGAGGCTGGATGGCTAGATGACTGGTGACAGCAGCTGGGTGGTCTAGTGTCCACCCTAAGCTAGCTGACCTTCTGCACAGCTGTCAGCACAGGCAAAGGAAGGGAGGGGGCTGCCTATCTCCATCCCTCCTTATCTGTTCACCCACTCTTCACTTGCACTGTTCTCCATCCCCCTTCTGCCTCTCAGGTTCTGGGCTATGGCCTTCTCCTTTTGCTCCTCTCTTGCCATCTCCTCAGCCTACCATATGGTCTTTCTTATGGGGCCATCTTGCTTCCTGAACACGGGAGCTCAGAAACAGCCAGAGGAGTGGGTTTTATCCCAGAGGCAGCTTAGACAGGTTATATGGTCTAATGGAAGAGGACCAGGCCTGAAAGTCTGGAGACCCACACCATAACTCATTATGTGGCCTTGGTTAAGCCATGCACCTGTTCCTCTTCCAAGATCTGTTTCCTTATTCATAGAAGAAGGATCAGACTATTTGTTCTGCCCTGTCAATCTGTCAAAGGTTAGGATGGAAGAGAAGAATGCAAAGGAATGGTGTTTGGAAATTATTAGGGCTTACTTTACTGGACATACCCTGTCCTGGTCTGGCAGACCCTCGAGCCTGTCAGAGTTGAAAGTTTTGAAAGGCTGGGGGACCAGAGTGGGATCCCCTTTATACTATGCAAAGCTAGACATTTGAGATCTCTCCTGCTTGTAATCATACCTGACATTTGTATCGCATTTTAAGGTCTGCAAAGTAATTTTCATGCACTATTTTATTAGAACCCCCCACAACAATCCTGGTAGGTTGGTGCAATCATTATGGCCATTTTACAGATGAGGCCCCATTCTCCATGCACCAGGGTCTCTCTGGAGGAGTCGATATGTGTCATCCCTGATGACACTCAGAAAGGTTAAGTGATTTACCCAGGGCCACACAGCTAGTAAGTATCAGAGGCAGGATCTGAACCCAAACTTTTGTGATTCCAATTACGAAGAGTGCCCTATCTGGTACCCCATGCTGCTTCCATGAGTGTAGAGCTCTAGGTTGGAGCCAGGGGTTATTTCTTGGGTTTCTGAGGTGGAGGTCTCCACATTACCTTCTCTCCTTACTTTTTCCCACTTCCCTTTTCCCACTAGTGATGGAAGCAACAGGGGACGTGGCTCTCTATGCAGGCCTGGTGGTGGCCGTCTTCGTCTTCATCGTCATCCTCATGGCCGTTGGGGTGGTGGTGTACCGGCGCAGTTGCCGCGACTTTGACACAGACATCACAGACTCATCCGCTGCCCTCACTGGTGGCTTCCACCCGGTTAACTTCAAGACGGCCCGGCACAGTAAGAAGGAGAGGGGGAGGGAAGAAATGGCCAACCCTTGGACAGAGCAGAAATTCTAAGATAGAGGCAGGGTGGACTTGGGGACATTAGGCCTAGTTTAGAATCTATTAGCAAACAATCACTGAATAGCTGCTGTATGCCCAGCCTTGTGCTAACTCAGAGCTGGGGAGGGATACAGATTTAGATGCCTTTAGCACAGTGTCTGGCACAGTAAATATTAATAAGTGTTTGTTGATTGACTGACCTACCTGCTCCCAATCTTAGGGAGCTCGCCACCCAGCAAGGGAGAAGCTGATGGGTTTATGGGAGGGAGAAATAGGCTGAGAGACAAGGATGAACTTGGGTTCTTGGGGCACCAAAATGTTACCACAACTGTAAGAACACCAGCCTTGGCTTCATGGTCCACTCGGACCAAGTATCTGACGGGGGCACCAGAGGTTTTTTGGAGGAGTCCACAAGTGCCCATTCTGATGATGTTTAATCAACCCATCAAAAAGTACTTATTAAGCACCTACTGTGTGCCAGGAAGTGTCCTAGATGCTTGGGATACAAAGACAAAGATGAAGCAGTTCCTGCCCTCAAGGAGCTTACATTCTGTTGGAAGAAATGCCATGTTTCCCGTGATGGCCCCTCAATTTCTGAGTACAGCTACCATGTCCTCCCTGTATCTTCTCCTCTCCAGGCTGAACATTTTCAGTTATTTTAACTGATCTTCCTATGTCATCGACTTAAGGCCCTCATTGGGATGGCCTCCCTCCTTCAGCAATCACCAGCCAGTCAAGAGTATGAGGATATTTCCTGGGAGATGGCGGAGGATAGTGGCTAGAAAGCCAGCCTTGAGACAGAAAGACCCGAGTTCAAGTCCTGCCACTGACACATACTAGCTTTGTGACTATGGGCAGGGCACTTAAAGTCTCAGGCCAACTTTCTAAGGCTGTAAGTTAGAGATGAGTTACTGATCTACATTCATGGATGGACTTCCTATACCAGCAGCCCCTTATAGAGGTAAAATCGGGTCTAGACTTAAAAAAAAAAGACTGTGTGTCCCACTCTAAGATAGATACAGCTGGAAGAGAAAAATTAGATTGGTTCTGTTTGGTTCCAGGAACCATGGGTAGTTGCAAAGAGGGACAGCTAGGTACCATAGTGCACAAAGTGCTATCAAAAAGACCTGAATTCAAATCCAGTCTCAGATACTTACTAGCTGAGTGACCCTGGACAAGTCACTTAACTTTTGTCTCTCTTCATTTCTTTATCTGTAAAATGCGGGTGGTAATAGCCCCTGCCTCCCAGGTTGTTGTGAGGATAAAATAAGATGATGTTGGTAAAGCACTTTGCAAACCTTAAAGTAGAAATGCTAGTTCTGACTATATAATAGGAAAAGCCACCACCCCATCCATCCCAGTGAAGTTTGGGAAATAATACTAAAACACATGACACAATCTAAGAGATCAATGAGACAGTATGTAATGAGTGCAGGATTGAATGAGAGGTGAGTCCATTCAAGATGGAGAGGAATGAAAATTGGATCATCCAGGGAGGGCTTCACTGAGGAGGCAACCACTGAGTGACAAGGAAGCTGGCACTGGATCTGAAATCATGGGTATTTTTTTTCATTGAGACTAGGTTAAGGGGCTCCTTCTCCTGGGAGAAGGAATCAGTGCAAATAAGGTAAAAGATTGGGTGTCCCAGGCCACACCTTCTAGTCCTATCTCCTTTCGCTGATAATGTCCTCTCCTTCCTCAAATACTTCTAGAACACTTCATCTGATCTCTGGTTTTACCCCCCTCACTCCCTCCTTTGCATGATAATAACAATGATGATGACAAGGAAGACAATAATGACAGCAACAATGTGGATGATAACGACGATGATGATGACAGTGATGATGATGGCAATGATGAAGATGATGATGACAATGATGATGATGACAGTGATTATGAT
>NW_020940527.1:1877395-2000673 GCF_900497805.2 Vombatus ursinus
GATGATGATGACAGTGATTATGATGATGATTACAATGATGGTGACGATGATGATGATGAAGATGGTGATGATGCTGAGATGATGATAATGATGATGGCAAAGATGATGACAATAACAGTGATGATGATGACAGAGGTGATGATGACGACGATGATGATAACAATGATGGTGACAGCAATGATGATGACAACAATGGTGATGATGATGACGGTGACAATGATGGTGATGAAGATGGTGATGATGACAATGATGATAAAGATGAGGACAGTGATGATGATACAACTAGCATTTATGTAGCACTTTGTGTATTTGACTTATCTATGCTTATGTTGAGTTCCCCAAATAGAAAGGAAAGTCCTTGGAGGCTAGGAATATACTACTTTTGTCTTTGTATACCCCAGCTCATGGGCAGTGGGGCATGTTAGTTATAGAGCTATCCATGAAGCTAGGAAGACGAGTTTAAGGCCTGCCTCTAACCCATGCTAGCTAAGTGATCATGAGCAAGTTACTTAGTTTCTCAATGGTCTCAGCCACTCTCTAAGGCTATAAGTTGCCAAGAAGATGCCAGCCTGCACTGACGGAAGGCCTTTCCTCACCTGGGAGTTCCCTATGCCAATGAAATCACAGTTCCAGTCACTACCTCATCTCATCCCATTCCATAACTCAGCTTCCAGCACAGTGCCCTGAACATGCTTAATCCAGTGACACTGGCTTCACACACCATTCCCAGGCTCTGGGCATTATCTCTGGCTGTCCCCCAAGCCTAGAATACTCTCTCTCCTCATCTCTGTCCCTTGACTTTTCTGACTTCCTTCACAGCCCAGCTAAAATCCCACTTCTTCTAGGAAGCTTTTCCTGATTCCCTCTAATACTCTCTGCTGATCATCTCTGATTCATCTCTTATATATCTTGTTTGTATATAGTTGTTTACATTTTGTCTCCCCCATTACACTGTGAGCTCCTCAAGGGCAGGGCTGTCTTTTGCCTTTATATCCCCATTGCTTAGCACAGTGCCTGGCATACAGTAGGTATTTAATAAGTGCTTATCAACTAATTGTTGATTTATGTATTGATTTGCAGACAATCCACAACTGCTGCACCCGTCGGTGCCTCCTGACCTTACAGCCAGTGCAGGCATCTATCGAGGGCCGGTGTTTGCCCTGCAAGATTCATCTGATAAGATTCCTATGACCAACTCACCCCTGCTTGACCCCTTGCCCAGCCTGAAGATCAAGGTGTACAACTCTTCCACCACGTCATCCACCCCGGTTCTGCCCGACGGAGCCGATCTGCTAGGAGTCCTGCCCGTGGGCACCTACCCAGGCGAGGGCATCCGAGATGCTCACTTCCTCAACCTGCGAAATGCCAGCCTTGGCTCCCAGCAGCCCCTGGGGCTGCCTCGAGACCCTAGCAACTGTGCCAGTGGGACGTTTGGCTGCCTTGGGGGGAGACTCACGATTCCTGGCACAGGTATGGCCCCAGCCAGAGTGTCTCGAGCCCTCCCAGGGCAGCTCCTTATTCTGGGAAGGTGGGGCCATACAGAATCCTCCAGATCCCCTGGGGAGGGCATGCCCCACCCTCAGCTCTGCTCCTTTGTCCCATTCCCTTCATCCTGCCTCCTTTTGCTGTGGCTGTGCCCCTCCTGCCTTGGCTCCTTTTCCCTTTTGCCTTCCCTTTGGATCAGCCTGTTGTTACAGTCTCCACTACACCCTTCAGTGATAAAAAGAATGACAATTATAGCCGACATTGAGATAGCATGTTAGAGTTCACAGAGCGCTTATAACGGATCGCAGAGATTTAGTTCTGGAGCCTGAGGAGCTTGGGAGTGAGTCCAGCCTCTTCTTTTTGTAGATGAGGAAGTCGAGACAATGTAGGTTAAATGGCTTGCCTCAGGTCACCCAGATAGTAAGTGGCAGAGGCAGGATTCAAACCCAGGTCCTCAGACTTCAGAACCTGTGCTCTTCACCCTGAGCTAGGCTTTGCGTACATTATCTCATTTGAACCTCATGACAATCCTGTGAAGTAGGTGATATAGGTGTTATTATCCCCAATTTACAGTTGAGTAGAGGGGAAATGACTCACTCAGTAAATATAAGAAGCAAGATTCGAACCCTGGTCTTTTTAACCTAAGCTCTAGCACTTTAGCCGCCATATACTTCACTGCCTTTTTATGATAAATCACAAGGCTGCCACTCTTCCATATAGCGTTAAGTCATAGAAATTTAAAGCCAGACAGATCTAATAATAGTAGTTCACATTTTCTATATCTCTTTATAGTTTTCCTCACTACCACCCTGTGAAATAGGTAGTGTGTTATTATCCCCATTTTACAGATGAGCAAACTGAGGATTGGAAAGGGGAAGTGTTTCTTCTGACCTCATAGACAGTAGGTGGGAGAGCTCTCCCACGCTAACTCTGACTACTGGGCTTTTATGTCAAAGCCTCAATGGACTTGACTATGTCACACAAGGCTTGCCTTTTGTTCTTGCTGGCCCTGTCCCTGACACAAGAATCTTAGGCTCATGATCTTTAGAGCTGAGAGGAACCCTGGAGGTCACCAACGCCAGCTCCCTTATTTCATAAGTAAAAAAACTAAGCATTTGAGGTAGAATTTAAACTTGAGATCTTCCTGACTCCGAGATGTTAGCTATCTGTAGTAGAAGCTAGACTCACAAAATGTCAGATCTGGAAAGGACCTTAGAGGTGATCTAGTCCAGCCTCCTCACTTTAAGGAAACTGAGGCCCAGAAAGGGGAAGTAATTTTCCCAGGCTCATGCAGCCGATCAGCAACAAAGTCCTCTTCCACTAGACTCTATCTGCGTCCTGATCAGAGATCTGTCCCCTGGGCACCTCAGCCCTGGCATCGGGCAAGGGAGCAGCCTATCTGTCCTGCAGGGCTTGTGCCCCTCGACCAGCTCTCCGCCCCTTCCCCCACTGAACTCCCTTTCCCTCCAGGGGTGAGCCTGCTGGTACCCAACGGGGCCATCCCCCAGGGGAAATTCTACGAGATGTACCTGCTCATCAACAAGGCGGAGAACACCCTGTGAGTAGCTGAGGCCCTCTCCCCCAGCACCGCTCCCCCATTTCAGGGCTGCCCTTGGCCCCTCCTGCTCTTTTCTTCCCTTTTTGTCATCTTGTCCTTGCTGCCAAGTGCTGACCCCGAGAAGCCCAGGGCCCCTCACTGTGGCACCTGCTTGGTCCTGCCCTCCCTTCCCAAGCTGGGCCATCTGCTCCAAAATGCCCCCTCCTTCTTCCCTCTCATGAAAACTCCTATTCCCTGAGTGCCCAGATTTCAGCCAGATGTCAAGAGGAAAAGATCGGAATAAATGATTTCCCACAGCTAGGTGTGAGTGACTCATAACTACAGGCCCGATGCCTCACCCTTCCCAGGGGCATTTACATGTCCAAAAAACTGATACTTCTTAAGCCAAAGGCATGAGTCACTGGTGGTGGAATACTGCAATGCTTCCACTGGACAAGAGAAGAGGGAGCCTGGGAGAGGAGGGAGGGAGGGAGGATGGACTGCAGCCTTTCCCAATGTCTCTCAAATCATACCGTGCAGCCCCTGGCTTCCTTCACCTGACCTACCCTTCTTCCCCTCATCCCCAGAATTATGGAAAGACAAAGGGTCCTGTCCCTAGGAAGCCCCCTTCTCTAACTAGGCAAGATTATGGGAGTCACCATGAGGCAAAAGAGGGAAATCTATGACCTGAGAGCTAGGAAGGGCCCCCGAGGCTGGTGAGTTCAACCCCCTTCATTCAACAGATGAGGAACCTGGGTCTATGGGGGTCAAGTGGGTTGTTCCATGTTACCTGCTCATGAGCAACAGAGACAATATTTGACCTCGAGTCCTTTGATTCTGGAATTGGTACTCTTTCCATGTTTCTCCCTCCTTCTGTCCTCCCCCGGTACCCTAGAGCAATCCGTTTGGAAGGGGCTTAGTGTCACTAAGGAGCAGTCACCCCCTTCCTCCATCCCCAGCGGTAACCGCATGAATTCCCCCTCCTCTCCATTGTCCCAGGCAGGTGTCATTGGCTAGGGTCCCAGGACGGGTCAGCATCAGTCCCTTTTCTGGTAAGGAAGGGTATGTCAGGCAGTGCTGAGTTTCAGTCCCATATTCTTCACACTGAGATGGGAGGTTGGAGTTATTCTCCCCCATTTGACACGAGGACATTCTGAGACTCCAGAGGATGATGGTCCCTTCAAAGATGGTAGCAGAGTCAGGAATCACCCCCGGAGTTACAGCCTCGTGCTGGTTAATGTCCTTTCTCCTTCCATTCCTGCTTGGAAGAGGACTGTCTGGAGCTTAGGATCCCTCGGTCTCCCCGAGGGCAGGGAGCTTCATTTCTTCTTCCTCTCTCTTTCTCTCTCTAGCTTACCTTCAGAAGGGACCCAGACAGTATTGAGCCCTATGGTGACCTGTGGGCCCACAGGGCTGCTCCTCTGCCGCCCGGTCATCCTCACGGTCCCCCACTGCGCTGAGGTCAGCTCTGGTGACTGGATCTTCCAGCTGAAGACTCAATCCCACCAAGGGAATTGGGAGGTAAGAAGGAAGAGTGGAGAAGACCAAAGAAGGTTTTCTAATGTAAGAACTAGCCCTGTCGCTGCCATTCCCTTCCCTGGGGGTGGAGGAGTGGGGGACTCCCCGTGAGCTACCTGTCCTGCCCCTCCAAGGCCTCCAGGAAGAGGGATTGTCTCCCCTTCGGCTCACCAGCCACTTTTCCTGTTATAACCTGGCCCTCAGCCCCAGAGCCCAGGGGGTCAGGGAGCCAGCCTGAGGCCCCACACATCTCTAGATCTTCCTACCCACTCCTGGCAGGAGGTCGTGACTCTAGATGAGGAGACCCTGAACACTCCTTGCTACTGTCAGCTGGAAGCCAAGTCCTGCCACATCCTTCTGGACCAGCTGGGCACCTATGTGTTAATGGGGGAGTCCTACTCCCACTCCGCCACCAAACGGCTCCAGTTGGCCATCTTTGCCCCTGCGCTCTGCACCTCTCTGGAGTACAGCCTCAGGGTCTATTGTCTGGAAGACACACCTGATGCACTCAAGGTAAGCTGGGGCTTACCTGGCTTATGTCTCCCCAACCCCTATTTCGTGGCCTTCCAATCTTCCCCTGTATACCCAACATGGTACCTTCCAATACCCCTAGGGCCATCTTGGCCTTCCCCGATGTCAATAAAAAAAAAAATCATTTATTAAATGCTTACTAGGTGCCAGGCACTGTGTTGGATGCTTTGGGATATGGTGACAAAAAAGTCCCTGCCCTCAAGGAGCTTACATTTGAGACCTCATCCTCATCCCTATCCTACCTTGAATGCCAAAATACTTATACCACTGATAATGTAGTCTCATCCAAGATACTTTCTCTCTGCTATTCCTCTAGTCTTTTTTCTACCAACCCACCCTCCAATAAAAAAGTCATGGCTGAACTAGAAGCCGGGCTTGGGAATGATAAGTGCATTCATTTAGAGAGGTTTAAATACAGGGCTCTGTGAAGTCCCTCAGGGGAAAGAGTCCTGGCCAACTGTGGAGTGTGGGTGGGGGTCCAAGAAGGCTTCTTTGGAGAGATACCATTATAGTTGGGTCTTTAAAATGGAATGGAAATTAACTAGCTAGAGACAGCAGACATTTCAGATGTAGGGAACAATCAGGACACAGTCAGGAAAGTGCCCAGTATGTTTTAGGGGATGTTGAGTAGCTCAGAATTGGGTATGTGGTGCCTAGCCCAAGGTGGAGCCTTGAATGTCAGGCTAGGGAGCATGAACTTTACCTGGTAGACAATAGGGAATCATTGAGTGTTTTTGAGCAGAGGGATGACATGACCAGGTCTATGCTTAAAGAGTCAGAGCTGATTTAATACAAAAGGTATTTGTTTGGTCCTTGTGGATTGCTTTATGTACATTACCACGTTTGACCCTGGCAACCACTCTGGTTTACATAATGGAGCCACGCTTAGAAGTCAGCAAAGACCTGGAGTTACAGTCGCTGTGTGGCCATGGTCCAGTTACTGAGCCTTGAGTCCCCATCAGTAAAATGTGAGCTCCGTGGGACCTTTCAGGAAGAACAGATCGCAAGTTGCCTTATTGGATCTACCCCTGCTCTTTCTCCTTCTCTAAACAATCAGCCAACCACTTAGCATGTTTGCTGTGGCTGAACCCTGTGTGAGATGCTGGGCAGAGATGATAGCCCAGCCTTTGGGTTCATAACCTAGTAGGGGAGACAAGATGAACTTAGGGGAAGCAACTAGATAATTACAGTGAGGGAGGATGCTGGTCCCACATGGCTCAGGTCTTGAAAGATACAATGGAGACAAGGAGAGAAGAGAGCCTACGGTTCTCCCAGGCTGAGGGAGTAGATAAGGAGAGCCCCAAAGATGACCTTAAAATAATCAGGAGTGTAGCAGTGCCCAGGGTTGGAGAAAGAGGAGAGAAACACCCCAAGGTCACACTCGAGCGTTTTTATTTGCATGAAACATTAATTAACTTCCTCAAGTTAGTGGGAGATCTTAGCTGACCCAGCTCAGCTTGGACCAAACTGACCCTGGTCTCTATGAGATCTGGAGTGTTCTATGTAATGTTCTCAGGTCTTAAGGGTCATTCTTAAACTCTATTCTTTTTTATCTCTTCCTTTATAAGTCTGTCTCTGTGGATTCCCCCTACTGCTTCTCCTCACAAATCAATAACTGTTCTCTGCACCTGCTCACAACCCTCTTCCTGGGTCCCCTGAGACCACGGGCTCATCTTTTATCTCAAGTCTGGCATTTAGTGCCACTCTGGCCTCCCTCTTCTGCCTTCTCTAACCCAGCTCCTTTCTCGTCTGCCTCCTTCTCTGGGCTGGGCTTCTGTGAGTCTGTCCTGGGCACCCCTGTCCTTGTTCCTTCCTGGTCCCCTCTGGCCCTTGCTAGGACTTGTCAAGGTTAAGGGAAGATGGCCCAGTTCATGAGCTCCCCTGTTGGGTGCCCCGCAGGAAGTGTTGGAGCTGGAGAAGACACTAGGTGGGTACCTGTTGGAAGAGCCCAAGCCCCTGCTTTTTAAGGACAGCTACCACAACCTTCGCCTTTCCATCCATGATATCCCCCATGCCCTGTGGAGAAGCAAACTGCTGGCCAAGTACCAGGTGAGGAGACTGGCCTGGGGGAGTGGGGGTGACTACTGATGAAGAGTAGAGAGGGCCTTGGGCTCTGGGACCCAAGGGCCATGGCCTAGAGCCAGAATGGGTTCTCCAAAGCCATCTAGTCCAACACATCCATTTTACAGGTGAGGAAACTGAGGCCCGGAGGGGTGGTCACTTGCCCAAGGTAATAAGGGTAGTAATTAGCAGCAGCAGAATTTGAACCCAGGTCTTTGCTATACTAGGTTGCTTCTCCATACAGAGATGCCTCTTCAATAATCACGGTAACAGCTGATATTTCTAGAATGTTGCCAGACTTGCAAAGCCCTTCCTCTTTTTTTAAAACAAATTTGATTTTTTTCAATGAACGAGTATTTTTTTTTCTCTCCCTCTCACCTCCCTTCCTCCTCAGAAAAAGAAAGAAAGAAAGAAGGAAGGAAAGACAGACAGACAGATAGACAAACCCTTTGAAACAAATATGCATAGTCAGATTCCCATATTGGCCATGTCCACAACAGGTGTGCCTCATTCTGCACATGGAGTCCATCACCTCTCTGGCAGGAGGTGGGCAACATTCTTCCTCACTGGCTCTGAAATCATGGTTGGTCATTGCTAATAAGAGGGAAAGGAAGCAGAAATGGGAAAAAATAGGTGGAATAGATAGTATAGAGTCTTTAAGTAGCTGTTCATATAGACCAGTCTTGGACTTAAGTTCTGAATTACCTGCATTTATTTTTTTCTGGTTTTTGTGCACCATTTTCTAGTTGTGTTACTTTGGACAAGTGACCTCCTCCCCAATCTCAATTTCTTCTTCTGGGATAGGAAGGGGTTGGCCACATGAGCTCTTGTGTCCCTTCCAGCTCTGACATTCTATTAATGAATTGAACTTACTTGAGTAAAAATTTCCTTTCTCTCTTTCATTGATGGAGTGATGGATAGATGATAGATGGGCTTCTCCTGTGCCCAAGAAGGATTTGGTAAAAGTTGGGAGCAGCCTAGGCTTTAGTAAACCCCAACTCCAGAAAGGTTTGATAACCCCAGTAAAAGATTACTCTAATGCTGTGGTTCTTAATTCCCAATGGATCCATGTATAGATTTCAAAGATTCTATGAACTCGGATAGGAAAATTTTTTGATTATTTTCACTAACCTCTAGCTAAAATTTAGCATCTCCTTCAACTTTTTAAAAGCATGGTTCTATGAAGAGGTAAACAGGAAATAGAAATCATAAGAGACTTATTAAGATTGAACTGTTTACATTCCTGCATGGAAAGATGATATTGGTAACTCATGAGACCTTGGTCAGTATTAGGGTAGTTGGAGGGAAAAAATTATATGTATGTGTGTGTGTATATATATATAATATACATATATATATATATACATATATGCATGTATAGATAAATAGATAGAGGGCACAGGGTGAGTTGAAGATGAAGGGGTCATGTCTGGAGAATAAAATTAAGGGGTGAGAGTGGATTATACTAGGAGAAGGAGAAAGGGAGAGGTAGAATGGGGTAAATTATCTCACAAAAAAACAGAAAAGAAAAGCCTCTTACAATGGAGGGGAAACGGGGGAAGGTGAGAGGGAATGAGTGAATCTCATGCTTATAGGGTTTGACTTAAGGAGAGAATAACATACACACTCAATTGGAATATGGAAATCTCTCTTACCCTACAGAAAAATAGGGGGGAAGGGGACACGAGAGTAGGGGGATGATAGAGAAGAGGGCAGATTGGGGGAGAGGATAATAAGAAGCAAACACTTCTGAGGAGGGACAGGGTCAAAAGAAAGAATAGAATAAATGGGGGGGTGGGAATAGGATTAAGGGAAATAGAGTTAGTTTTTCACAGCATATCTACTATGGAAGTATTTTGCATAACTGCACATGTATAACCTATATTGAGTTGCTTGCCTTTTCAATGAGGGTGGGTGAGGAGGGAGGAATGGAGAAAATCTGAGCCCAAAGTTTTAAAAACACATGTTCAAAAAAAATGTTTTCACATGCAACTGGGAAATAAGAAATACAGGAAATGGGGTACAGAAATCTATCTTGCCCTACAGGAAAATAGAAGGGGAAGAGAATAAGAGAAGGTGGGGAGAGATAGAAGGGAAGGCAGACTAGGGGAAGGGGTATTTAGAATGCATGCCATCTTGGAGTGGGGGGAGGGGCGAAATGGGGTGAAAATTTGGAACTCAAAATCTTATGAAAGTAAATGTTGAAAACTGAAAATAAATAAATTTATTAATAAAAAAAGAAAAGAAAAAAATGAAAACGTTTTTGAGAAGGGATTGCTAGGCTTCACTAGACTGCCAAGGCGGTCTATGTACCCCCCCCAAATAGTTAAGAACCCCTATTCTAGTGAGGAACCCAGGTTGAGAAAACCAGAACCAGATATGGGTCCTAGCTATAGCGAGGTATGCATTTTTCTATCATTGCCCCTACTGTGGGTTGGCAGAGAGGAGGTGGGAGGGCACAGATGTCTTCCAAGGCTGCTAGAATCTGGCTGCACATGTCGCTCCCACTCTCCATAGGAAATTCCATTCTACCACATTTGGAGTGGCAGCCAGAAGGCCCTGCACTGTACTTTCACCTTGGAAAGATACAGCCTGGCCTCCACAGAATTCACCTGTAAGGTCTGTGTGCGGCAAGTGGAAGGGGAAGGCCAGATATTCCAGCTGCATACGACATTGGCTGAGGTAAGTGCCTGTCCTCCACTGGGCCCTTCTTTCCTGGGAGGGAGCTGCCCACCCAGCTAAAAAACTGTGGGAGGCCAGGCACAGGGAGGACCATCCATGATGCCAGCATTGGGCAAGTCCAGCCCAACTGGGACCCCAGTGAGACAGAGCGTCTCTTTCCTTGAATAAACAGTAGGGAACTGAACAAAATGTAGCCGAAAATGTAAAGATTAGGGTTTATAGTGACTGAAAATCAGAAGAAAAGAGAATTTCAACATTATCGTCACCAACATGTATTAAGAACCCACTTCCAATGTACAAGGCACCATACTAGCTATCAGACATAAAGAAGTCTTTAAGGCTTTATCCCAACCCTTAAGGAGCTTACAGTCTAGTTGGGAATTGGCATCAACGTCAGTAGCCAGTCAAGTTGGTTATGGCATTCATGGCTTTCTCTGTAAGCTCTTTGAGGGCAGGGGCTGTCTTTTGCCTCTTTTTGTACCCCCAGCACTCAGCATAGTGCCCGTCACATTGTAGGAGCTTAATAAATGTATTGATTAAAGGTATGAGAGAAAGAAAGAGAAGATCTCAAAATTTTCAGAGTGTTGGGAAGGGACCCTCTGCCCTTCCTAACCTCCTCTACCTGCTTTTACATTTCAGACAGTTGCTAGCTCACTAGACAACTTCTGCTCTGCACCCAGCAGTGCAATGACCACCCAGCTGGGACCCTATGCCTTCAAGATCCCATTGTCCATCCGGCAGAAGATCTGCAATAGCCTCGATGCTCCTAACTCCCGGGGAAATGATTGGAGGCTGTTGGCCCAGAAACTGTCTATGGATCGGTGAGTGCCAATAGCTTCCTGCTCCCCCGTGTACCCCAGACACACCCCCTCCCAACCATGACCATACTCGACCTCATTCAAAGAGGTTCTTTGGCTCCTTGGGCCCCTAACCCAATCCCATCTCCCTCTTGCTTGGATTATCTTGGGCTCTCTTCTAACCCACCTAGGCTGGATTTGAACTCATTCTTTAAATGGTGAGCCTCTACTTTGGGCAAGCCATTGTGTTATAGGGAATAAGATAAAGTCCACACCCTGAAGTAGCTCACAATCCAGTGGAGGAGTTTATAGACTGATGGAATTCTCTCTTCTCTGAAGATGGTGGTATAGATAATGGAGGCAGCAGAAGACAGTAGAAAGTAGAAAGAATATGTTTGAGGTGTAAGGAGACCAGAGCTGGCATCCCAGCCCTGCCAAGGTCATACAGCAGCTGTGTGACCTTGAGCAGGCCACCTCCCCTTGCTAAGTCTCAGCTTCCTCATCTATAAAATTAGGGAGATCATTTCTAAGGCTTTTTTAAGCTCCAAAATTTTGATTCTATATTCTTTCCCCCGATTCTTTATTGATCCCTTCATGATAGCTGACTTCTCCCAATTTTACCCTCACAAATCACAAAGGCACCCTCCTCCCCCTCCCCTGCACACACACACACACACAC
The DNA here is from genome assembly GCF_900497805.2 of Vombatus ursinus. Classification (NCBI taxonomy): domain Eukaryota; kingdom Metazoa; phylum Chordata; class Mammalia; order Diprotodontia; family Vombatidae; genus Vombatus; species Vombatus ursinus. The sequence goes on from NW_020940527.1 coordinate 1,888,686, forward strand.
ACACACACACACACACATACACATCCTCAAACCCTAATTGAGAAAAACAGGTGTGGTGTTTTCAGATCCCAACCTGAAGTCTGGGAAACTGACTCTGGTCTTGCCCTCCCCCAGCTTCTTAATAATAGCCACAATCACCTGGCTTTGCTCATCTTCAGATGCCGAGGTCCCCTTCAGAATCTGGCTCCCGTGGGCTTTTCTAGCCTTCATTCCAAACTGGCCTCTTTGCTCTTCTCCATATACAGTTTTTCATCTCCTACCTCCACACCTTTGTACAGAATATACTCCCTCACCTTATAGAATCCCTGGCTTCCCCCAAAGCACAGCTCAGGTGGCACCTCCTACAGCATGTCTCTTTCTTGATCTCCATGTTGTTAGTTTCTCTCCTCTTGAAATTAGTTTGTATTACTTTGGACATATGTTGTACTTACATATCAGTGTGTGTGTCCCATCTCCCCAGGCATACGGAAGTTCCTTGAGGGTAGAAACTATTACTTTTTTGTCTTTGTATTTCCGGTGCCTAGCATGGTGCCTTGTACATAGTAGGCACTCAATATATGCTTGCAGAATTGTTGATAAATTGAGATAATTATTAATATACATGATATAATAATGTATTAATAATAATCATGGTGTTAATAATAGTTTTTTAAAAGTGTCCTGTGAACATAATCTCATTTGTTAGTGTAGACTGTTATTACCACCATTTTATAAATGGGGAAACTGAGCCACAGAAATGAAGTGACTTGCTGATGGTCACATGAATGAGTCACATGATTTGAATCTAGGTCCCCCAATTCCAGCCCGTGGCCACGTTTCCTCTGGCACCTTTGGCGCATGTTTCCTTTGACGCCATCTCCCACTGCTTTTCTATCAATGTTTCTCTCTCTCCATCAATGCCAGGTACCTGAACTATTTTGCCACCAAAGCGAGCCCCACGGGGGTAATCCTGGACCTGTGGGAGTCCCTGCACCAGGATGACGGTGACCTCAACACCCTGGCCAGTGCCTTGGAAGAAATGGGCAAGAGTGAGATGCTGGTGGTCATGGCCACAGACGGTGACTGCTGATGCCACCCTGGCTGCTGCCCATGGACACAGGAAGGGTGGAACTGTAGGGGGCAGGACAGGATGAGAGCACAGGGAAGAAAGGGGTGAGTTTGGGGATGGGGAGATGTCCTCTCCCATCTCACCCCACAACTGCGGACAGGGGTCTCCCCATTCTCTTCCTCTTCGTCCTCCCACTCTCACTTACCATAACCAGCCTTAGGAAATCTACATGCTCCATTGACAAGAGAGCCTAGAATCCCCCATACCCAGGTTCTATCTTTTCCTGCTCCAACCCTCCTGCCGCAGGGAGCTTGGGACCAACTGCTCTGTGATGATGAGAGTCTCAGTCAAAGGGGGAGGTGACCCCTCTACCACCACCCCACCAACACATATATGCACAACAGCTCCCACAGCCCTCAGACACCAGGGTTCTCTCTAAGGCTTCTGGGTTGGGTTTTCTTTTCGTTTCTTTTTTAATGATGGGTTTCTCTCTCCTCCCAATGCCCTGCCCTCCTCTCCTCCTTTAACATGATTTTATGCTTTGAAGAAGTCCAGTATGATCTAGACAAACTGTTTTCTTCTGTCAAAAAGAGAGAGAGAGAAAGAGAGAGCTTTACATAGATGGCAGTTAAAAGGTCAAAGAAGAAAACCACAAAAGCCACAAAGAAGGAAAAAAAGAGGGGAAAAAACCCAGTTTCTTAGGAAACGCAAAATGATTTATTATCCAGATCTTTGGATGAGTCCTTTTTAAGAAAAAAAAAAGAAAGAAAACTAAAAACAAACAAAAAAAGATTTAAAAACTGTTTTTTTGAGTGGATGAGTGTGTGAATTTGGGGGTATGGACCAAAGTCACGGAGAGCACAGAAATGAAGGAAGGAGGGAGGGAGGGAGGGAGGGAGGGAAGGAGACCAGTAGAGGTGGGCTGGGAAAAGTTTTTTGTTTCTGAAGTCAAGCTGGGGGTAAATTCAGAAGAGATACATGACAACAAGAAGGCTAAATCACCTGGCTTCGCTCATCTCCAGATGCGTAGGGATGGTCCCCCCTCTCTGGGATCTAGGGAGAGAAGGAAAAAAAAGTTTCTCCTGAGCAGGGGGAGGGAAGGAGAATGGGATAGCACGGGAATCTGGCCCCAAGTGGGGACTGAGGGGAGTTATGGAGAAGTTGGAAAGGCTCCATGTGTCCTTGGAGTCTGGAAGAAGCAGTAACTGAAAGGAGCCCCAGAGTTTCCCCAGCACCCCAGAAGCATATCTGTCTACGTTGTGAGTGTCCAGCAAGGGTAAGAGGAGAAATGCGATGGGCTTCACATCTCGGACTGGGCAGCAACCCACCATCCTGGCTGGCCGTGGGCTTGGTAATAATAACCTGGAGTCAGGGGAGGCCCCGTTGGAAACTGACCTTTCGGTTGGAGAGCTGTGGCCGGTGGCCTGGCTAACATCGATGCCTGAGGTCTTTCAAGATCCAAAATTGCTGTGGGACTGAGGAGGGACCATGACAGAGCCACTCATGAATAAAACCAGCCCAGCCTGCCCAGTGTAGCAAAGGAGATTGGGGTGTACATCATGAGTCATGTGTGACGCGGGCGGGACTCCAGGTGGCTGCTTACTCGCTGTTCTGTCCCCCTATATCCCAGATGAAGGATGAGCTCTCAAAATCAGCGCTTAGGTATGTGGCAGAAAAAATAAGACAAACAGACCCAGAATGTATTGCATATGGTGGGGAGTCCAAAGTAGGCTGAATCCCATAAGCTAAGCCTGATTTGGAAGGTCAGTAGCTAGGGATCTCTAAGAGCTGGCCGCTTAGACCAGCCGAGCAAGGGCAGCAGCCGTGACTCAGGGCCCACCTCCTCCACAGAGAATGGGGCATGCAACGCTGTCGCTTGCATGGATCCTGAGTGTGACGGACTTCCTGGTGCAGTGAAAAATATGAAATTAGGCATCATCTGGGTTCTAGTCTTGGCTATGCCGGTGACTAGCTGTGTGACCACGATGAAATCATTTCCTATTTCTGGACCTTAGTCAGTATCCTTTCCTGAAAAAGGAGGGAGGGGTCGGACAAGATGTCCTTAGAAGGGGTTTTCCATCTTTCTCATAGGTCCTCAGAAAAGGGTACTGCCTCTTCTAAGGAGAGTGTAGTGGAGTAGAAAGGGCGCCCCATATGCAGCCAGAGGCCCTGGGTTCAGCTCCGACTTTCTACCTGTGTGACTTTGGGAAAGTCCCCTAAACTCTCTGGGCCCCTATTTTTTCCTTTATATGAGGAGAGATTTGGATTGGATGATCTCTCTGATTCATCCTAACTCTAAATCTTGGATCTTGGACCCTGTAATCCAGCAATGCCCCTCTGGAGGGGCTGAGGGGGGGCTACTGCCAAGGCACAGGTGGCATTGTCAGATTTTGCCAGCCTAGGAGTTGCCGCTCCTGCTTTCCCAGGTGTCGTTTCCAAAGGCCAACTCCTCTCTAATAGCAATGCCCCCATCCTTAGAGAGGTCTCTTCTAGGTGCTATTATGTAAGGAAGTTTGAATGGAAGCCTCAGCACTAGTTCTGGGCTATTTTAGCACACACAGAAGTTGAGGCAATATGTGTGCTCTATCTACCTCCTTGTGGCTGAGCTTGGCACAATGGGGAACCCCTCCCCCACATCCCTTAGCAGAAGAGCCAGTAGTTAGGTGGGACCTGATTCAGGAGGCGGGGCTGAGAAGTGAGGCTCCCCTAACTGGCTTGGCACTCCCATTTATATATCCCAGGATACACCTTCTATTTCTGGGAGGGGGTGGAAAGAGTAGGATGGAAGACAAAGGAAAGGGGAGACGTGGGACTGGGAAGGAAGACAAGAGTCCTGTTTCTTAGTCCTGGCTCCTGAGGGGGCACTGGTCTTGCCCCAGCTGGCCCCATCCCATGGCAAACACTTGGTATTTGCTATTTACAGGCTAATAACCAGTTCCTATTTCTACCCTCACACCTTAACCCAGACTGAGAGCTAAGTACCGGCTCCCCCAGGGCTACTCCTGGCAATTATCCAGGGACCTGCAGGAACGTGTGTCATCACACAGTTGCTGGGAATTCGCCTGAACAACCCGGGCAGACCCCGTGCCTTTGAAAATGCTGTTCATTTGGGAGGCGGCTCTTTTTATGGTGTGTGAGGCTAAGACACACTGGGCATGTGAGGCTGTGAGCTGGAGGCTTTGTGCTGGTTCTCACAACTGGGTGGGGCCGGGGGGAAGGGGAAGGGAGGGAATGAGAACAGGAAAGTCTCCTCTGGGGCCTCTCCCTAAGCCAGGATGGGTCAAAAGCTGAACTCTTGGGTCTGGAAGACCCTTGGCCAAGGCTTTGGCAGAGGGAGTGGCAGCCATTTAGGGTCCAAGGATATCACGACTCAGGGTGTTTATCCTGAAGGAAAAAGAGGTGCCCTACAATTCAACTGAGTGTGAGAGAAGGGTATAGTATGGGCAACCATCTTGCATGGTGCCATTGTGGGACCTGGTTCCTTTTGGGGTCAGGCAAGCACTGGGAGCTACAGCTGTGTGTAGTTTCCACCTTTATCACCAAGTCTCTGGATAGACCCTTCAAGGGTTTAGCACTCAAATATTAGCCATTAGCTGGAGGCCCGTCTTCAAGACAAATTGAACATTGGAACAGCTCAATCATAGGGACTGGGGCAGCTAGGTGGCGCAGTGGATAGAATGCCAGACTTGGAGACAGGAAGACCTCAGTTCAAATCCAACCTCAGACTCTTCCTAGCTGCGCGACCTTTATTTAGTCATTTAACCTTGTTTGCCTCAGTTTCCTCATCTGCAAAATGAGTTGGAGAAGGAAATGGCAAATCAATCCAGTATCTTTACCAAGAAAACTCCAAATGGGATTGCAAAGAATCAGACATGACTGAAACAACTGAACAACAATCATAGGGAATGAGTGCCCAAAGAGAAAGATTCCCCTTTATTTGACCGCTAAGGAAAATGGAGGCCCAGAGAAGGGGAAGTGGCCTGCCTAACATCATAGAGGTAGCAAAGTAGGATTTGAATTCGGGACGGTCCTTAGACTTCCAAGTCCAGCGCTTTTCCTCCCTCTTGTGCCACACTGCACCTCATATCGATGGAGCGACCTGACTGGGATTGCTATAAGGGGAAAAAGAGAGCTCTTATTTGGACTCAGAAGACCTGGATTCTAATCTTGCTTCTTCATGCCCCGGGTTTGTAGTCAAAGAAACTGGGGTTCAAAGGCAAACCCTGCTCTTCAATACCTGGGCAACCCCAGAGGAGTCCCAACCTCTCTGGGCCTCAGTTCCTATCTTTGTAATGGGAGGGAAGGGTAAGTCTGTACTCGATGGCCTTCCAACTGTAGGGCTGTACTCCTGCACCCAGTGATCCGGGCCTGGTTTTCCTTATTTATCGCACAAAGATGATGGATTCGATATAATCTCTGAGCTCCCCTTTCTAGCTCCCGAGTTCAATGATTCTACCATCCTCAAGGGAAATGCTGAGGAGAAACCCCAGGGCCTGCTTCTGTGCCACCAGTCTCCTCAGCTTCCCAGCCCCATTTCCTCCTCCGTTCCCTTTTTCTCTGACCCCAAACACCTTGTTCTCTGCTCTTTTTATGGACCACCCCTCCCCTGTTGCTCTGTGGTGCTCACAGCCGCCTCACCGAGGCTTTGGGATGACAGGACATGTGTCTACACCAGCCCTGACTGGAGAGCGGAGTCTGCCTGGTTCCTACAAATTGTGGGAGAGGTTCAGAGAACAGACCCAGCTTGGATTGTGCCTCCAGATACCTGTGTTCATAAAAAGACCTCATAAAGGGTTTACTGGGCTCCTCATCAAAAGGTTTGCTGGTAAAAATTGCCTCCCAGATCCAGAAGAACTGGGGAGGGGGCTATGGGCAGGGGATGGATCTTAGCGTTTCTCCCAACTCTTTCTGAGACCCCCTAAAGGGGTGTGTGTCTGTGTGTCTGTGTGTCTGTGTGCGTGTTTCTGTCCTCTATTTACTACATACGATGTATGCTCACTTACTCGTCCCCAGTTTGGATATCTTACGTTTGGAGTCTGCTTCTGTCCCCCCTGGACCATGAGATCGGTCTCTCTGTAAGCCGTGTGTCTCGCTCTGCTCTCCATCTCCCTGCCACTCTCTGTATCTCTCCCTGTCTTCTCTGGGACTATCTCCAGTGGCTTGGGGGAGCTCTGGGGTCCACGAGTGGGCCTCTCTAGACCCCAGGAGGGACCAGCAGCTCTACCTGTGTCCCCAGTGAGCAGGCAGGCAGGCAGGCACATGGGAGGAGGGGGCTTCCAGAGGCTGGGGAGGGGAGAACATCTTTCCACGGAGAAAGGGCCAATTGCTATGCTCAGTGGGCATCTTCTTTTCCTATTTATACATGGCAGGGGGTGGGAGAGGGAGGCCAGGGGCTTGAAGGACAGCCCCTAAACCTGTAGAGGTTTCTTCTGTAAACTCCAAACCTGTAAATAACGTCTAGCATTCTTATTGTAACAAAATTAATTTTTACGCAATAAATTATATTTCTTAGTCTAATAAAAAACTGCTGCCAACTTCTGTTCTGACCCATTAGAAAACACAACATTTGGGCCTCTTGCCATAGGCTATCCTTCTCCACCTGACCAGGGAAAGGGGAAGGGGTCCTTAAGTCAATCAACAAATATCTCCTCTCCTCAGGGTCCACAAATACGAGAGCTTAAGAGAAGGAGAAAATAGCCCCTGCCCTCCAGGGTTCTCCAGTGTAGCATAGAACAGTATGCTAATACAAGTGCCAGAAGAGGGAGGGCACCAAGGGCTGTGATGGTCAGGAAAGGTTCCCTCCAGGACACAGGGCTGGAGCTAAGCCTTGAAGGATGGTGGCCTGGAAAAACAACTCAGGTTTCCATAGATATGCAATGCCACGTACCATACCATACCATATCATACCATACCATATGCAATGCAGTGGTTACTGTACCCATTTTAAGGCTCAGATATAAATGGCCAAGGCCAAAGAGTTAGCCTCAAAACCTAAAACTGAATCCAGGTTTCCCCAAGTCTAGCATTCTTTCCCCTGCTGTGACTGCTGGAAAGCTAAGGGGTGGGTATGAGCAAAGGCAAGGAGTGTTTGTGGAGCAGTGAGAGACAGAATGGGCAACCAAGGGGTGAAATGAATCTGCAGGGACGTGGTATGCCAGGGAGACTGAAGTCAGGTGAGGTTAGTTTGGGGCAAAGCTGAGAAGAGATTGCCCAATAGTGAGGAAGGGACAGACATCCAGGCAATATTCCAGGTGGTGGGGAATGGCCTCAGGAAAACCCTCATCCTGGGAGATGCTCCAGTAAGAAGCCAGGTGGCCCCTGTTGGACATGTGTCGCCAAGAGGATTCCCTCTAGCTCTGAGTGAGAAGCCGCTTACCAGGAATGAGTGTTCAGGGCTAGAGCAGAGAGTGCCCGGGGCAGGGTATCTAGGATTGTGAAGTGCCTGGGCTTGGGGCCAGAGCAGGGAAAGGAGCAGACATGCTATAATAGGGCCTAGATGACTGAGCTGACAATTGCCCAGGCTGGGTATGTCCCAAGAACCAGGAAAACTGCAGGGGCTGAGGCCTCAGGGCCCACCGGACCCTCCCACTCTCCCCAGGGCTATAGTCCCTGTGGTCTCTCTCCTCCTCCCCACTAGAGCCAAAGGGTTTCTCATTCAAAAGATTGGATTCCACCACAGCATCATAACACTGCCACCCAACCACAGCTAAAGGCAAGTATGGTTACAGGAAAATTGTGCCAGTAACTGTAGGTTGCCTCCCCCTCTGTAAAATGAGGACCCTGGGTGAAATGACCTCCCAAGATCCCTTTCAGCCAATTGTACTGAGCTCAATGCAGTGTCTGTTTTTAAACCCCTTGCATAGCAAGCCTAAATAGGCCTCAGGTGAGGCTGGGTGGAGAAAGTGGGGAAGGGGGAGGATGGCCAGAGCAGCTGGATTAAACACATCAGGGATACCCTCAATAAGCAAAGCCCTGTCTGGGTGAGGAGGTGACTGGCATTTCGTTTGGCCTCCTTTTCTGTTTGGCAGTAGTGGCCACATTGGTGATGGTGATGGTGGTTGAGTCATTCAGTTTTATACTGGTGTTCTTGGAAGTATTCCTGCGGGTGGAAGCAGGGTTACCTCATGCTGCCCAGCTGTTGGTATTCTTGGTGGGGTCTGGTGGTATTTAGGTAGAGGCTGCTAGTATCACTGGTGGGGCCCTGGAAAGTGGTGATGCCCTTCACGACGGTGGCAGTGATGGCAACCATATCGCTTATGGCAATGGTCATGTTTGTGATGGGAGCAGGTAGAAAAGGTGAGGAGGCCCCAGTTAGGTCAACTCAGGAGCTTACATGGCCTGGCCACCTGGAATGGGGCAAGTAGCCATGCATGGCCTCCACTCCACTGGCCAAGAAATACACAAAAGTAGCCATCTTGGGTGCTAAGAGGTCTGAAGAGGGGCCTTTCTACCTAGAAGAGAGACAGTGGTCTGAGGCCAAGAGTAGAGGGAGATGCCATTCCTTGGGTTCCATTATTATTTCTACCTCTGCTCATAAATTGTCTTTGTCTTTGACAATGAAACATGTCACTGGAAAGTATTCCCTTTCTTAATAGGGAGATAAGAGTAAAGTTAAGCAAAGTAAACCAGCACGTTGACTGTCTGTGGCCCCTGTGAAATGCCTCCTCTCTACAGAGGAAGGAGGCACATTTCCCCCCTGCTCTCTGAAGTCACTGAGGACAGCTATTGATTTCTAGATTTATTTTCCACACATCGGTGTAGTCATTGTATAGGGTATTTTCTATGGTATTATACATTAGTTTATACAAGTGTCCCCAAGTTTCCTGGACTTCTTCATCTCCAGTCGTTTTTACGGTGCAATCATTTTCCATTATATTCATAGAAGATGCGGCTTTCTTCTGATTGCATCAGGGAGAAGGTCTCACCTGCCCAGAACTCCCTTGTCTCATCTTGGGCTCCCAGCTTGGGACCTCATTTGTTCCCTGAGAGCCAATTCCATTGCCTGATGAAACTGGTGGCATAGCTTGACTCCCGGGCCCCAGAATCCTCCTACCCCCACGAAATGCCCCTGGGGCCACATTATTGCAAAGATGGAACTTAGGTATACAGATAAATACAGTAATTGGTGAAGTATGTTGGTGAAGGGGAGGGGGAGGGAGAATAAGCATTTATAGAGCACCTACTAAGTACTAGTGCTTTATAAATATTATCTCCTTTGATCCTCACAACAACTCTGTGAGGTAGATGCTGTTATTATCCCCATTTTATAGTTGAGGAAACTGAGGCAAACCCTGTGCCCAGGATCACATAGATAGTAAGAGTCTGAAAGCCCAACAGGAATTCATTTCTTCCTAACTCCAGGCCCAGTGCTCTGTCCACTGTATCACCTCTATCTGTGTTGGTGGGTTGGAGAAATGGATAAATTTAGGGCCTAATTATTTCCTAATAGATATTTTTGTTGTTATTGAGTTGTTTCAGTCGTGTCTGACTCTTTGTGACCCCGTCTTGGAGTTTTATTGGCAAAGATACTGGAGTGGTTTGCCGTTTCCTTCTCCAGCTCATTATCCCAAATGGCAGATGAGAAACTAAGGCACACAGGGTGAAATGACTTGTGCAGGGTCACACAGTTAGTAAGGGTCTGAGGCCAGATTTGAACTCAAGCTTCCCTGACTCCAGGGTCATCACTCTATCCATCACACCACTTAGCTGCTGTCCTAATATAGTGCTGTATAATGGATAGAACACTAAATTTAGTCAGGGAGGCCTGAATTCTAATTCTGCTTCACATATTTACTAATTATATGTTGACTGGGCAAGTCGCTTATCTTCTTAAACTTAGTGTCTCCATCAGTAAAATGGGATCAATAATAGTACCTATCTCACAAGGTTGTTATGAGGATCAGAAAGAATAATGTATGGAAAGTGCAAACCCTGAAGTGTTATAGAAATGTCAGCTATGATTAATAGTATCGTGGATAGAAAACTGGCATCTCCAATCCAATCTAATGGACATTTATTAAGTATTTACTGTGTAACCAGGTGGTGCAGCAGATAGAGCACCAGGCTACCAGTCAGGAACACTCATCTTCGTGAGTTCAAATCTGGTCTCAGACACTTACCAGATGTGTGACCCTGGGCAAGTCACTTAACCCTGTTTGCCTCATTTTCTTCATCTATAAAATGAGCTGGAGAAGGAAATGACAAACCATTTCAGTGTCTTTGCCAAGAAAACTCCACAAACAAGTCCATGGGGTCACAAAGAGTCAGACACAACTGAACAACGACAATATTATTAATGTAGAATCATCGGACCAGTATATGAGGATGAATGAAAGGAACTGGAGAAAAGAAGGCTGGGGTGGGAGAGAGGAGACCCACAAAGGCTATGTTCAAGCATTTGAAAGGTTTTTGTGTGACAGGGATTCGACATGTTCTGTTTAGCCCCATCAGGCAGAAGTAGAAAAAATGGGTAAGAAGTCAGAAAGAAGCAAATTTTAGTCTTGATGATTAAAAAAAAGTCCTCCCAATATCCGAGCTGCCCAAAAGATGAATGGGCAGCTCCAAGGAGAAGAGCTCCCTCTCCCTGGAAGGCTCTAAGTGAAGGCCAGATGCCTATTACTGGGCACCTCACAGTAGGAATGCCTTTGGGGGCATAGGTCAGACTAGATGGTCACTAAGGTCCTTCCAACTCCAACGTTCCATGATTCTGTAGTGGAGGGAACATGGGACCTTGAGAATCAAGAGTTTAGGTTCTAGATTCTAGGCTCTAGGTCCAGCTCTGCCACTGGCGTTGTGAGATCCTGAACCAGTCACTGAGGCCTCCTAGAAAGTGATGGGCATTCAATGACATGACCTCAAAAGTCTCTTCAAGCTCTGAAATTTTGGTTCAGTGAGACCTGGGTGATTACATGGAAGGCTTTCCTCTTTCATATTACAATGGCCATTTATTTACTAGACTGAAATTTATTGTGGGCAAGGACTGTCCCATCCTTTGTGTCCCTCATATACCCAGCACATATGAACAGTGCCTTGTATATACTGTATGCCACCTCAGATACTTATTAGCTGTATGACCTTGGGTAAGTCCATTAACTTTTCTGTGCCTTAATTTCCTCACCTGAAAAATGTGGGGATCGGATTTGATGGTGTCAGAGTTCTTTTTCTGCTCTAAATCTATGATCCAGAACCCATTTCCATTGCATGGGCTCAGGGCAAGACCTGCCACCAACAGGAGGACCCTTCCTACTCTTGACTTCCCATCCCAGATGCCCAGAATCCTTCCATGTTGTTTGACTCTTCTCTCATCTTGGATGATATGGGACTCACTCACTCCATTCCTTCTAGTGAGAATGAAGAACTTCATGCCTTACCACCCTCCCTGCCCCCACACCTTGCAGACCTTTGGTCTGGGGCCTCGTCATCAGTCCAGGCACACAGACTTCTTGTCCTTTCCATCTGCCCTGCAACTGAACTTTTAAAAATATATTTTGCTTCCCCCAATTAGAATGTGAGCTCCTTGAGAGAAAGAACTATCCAGCCTTTTCTATTTGTATCCCTAGTTTTAACACCATTCTTGGCACATAGTAGGTGCTTAATAAATGCATTTTCATTCATTCATTCATTCTATACTCAATACATTTTTGCTGAATAGTGGGAAAAGTCATTGATCAGAAGTGATCTCAAGAGGTCACCTAGTAATTAGGTTCTAGTTCATCTTCCTTCCCTGTATTTGTACCTCCAGCTCTTAGTACCGTGCCTGGCATAGAGTAATTGCTTAATAAATATCAGTAGGCAGACTACCCTTTCATGAATCTATCCTATTTTTAAGACCTGTCAGAATAAGAGTTTCCATAATCTTCTTGTTTGTCATTCTTTAGAATTTATAAAGCACTTTCTCACACAATTATATCTACACTTCATCATTAGGATCTTCACTTTGCATTATTCTTCTAGTCATGAGGAGGGATGCACCCAAAATGGCTCATAATGGTATGGACATGATCCTACTCCTTGTAGGTTGTGCCAGGAGTGTAAGCCTACCAAGCTGGAGATGCTTAAAATGTTGGCTGGTAATGGATGTCCAAGGCAATGGTAGAAGCCTAGTAGTGGCATCTCTTCATTTTTGTGTTTCTCAAAACACCTTCACAACAGATGGAGTGTTGGGCTCAACACTCAGGAAGACCTGAGGTCAATTCCCACCTCAAACACTTACTATCTGTGTGACCTTGGGTAAGTCACTTAACCTCTGTATGCCTCAGTTTAAGTGGGCAGCTATAACAATACTTCCAGAGGCGATTAGAGATTAGAGAACCGATTAGAGATTGGGAAGATGGGTCACACCCCCCCTTCCCTGTGAAAGTTAATCATAGAATTCATCTCTAGCATCACTATCACCCTCTTCACTCATAATTACCCAATGCTGTCCCACTCCACCACTTTCCACTGCTAGGCCAATTCTCAGCCTCTTTCCTTCTATCCATCCCTTTTGGGTGATTATAACCTGATCTCCACCAGGGCACCTATGTCAGTAGCTATGCAGGTACCATTAAGAAAATTCCCTCCACTCTGATGCCCAGAATAACTGCACCTTGCCCCTGGATCTCTTTGTGGCTGTAGCAGGTGCCTCTCAGCTAGCAGTGGCTGGTTCCCATGCTCCAGGGCAGTGGCCAGTGAGTAAGCGTCCACCCCCACTCCTTTTTGTTTGGGGTGGGACAGAGTGAGTCACCCAGTATAAGCAGGCAGGGATCTCATTACATGATCTTCCTTCTAGACTGCCCCTTCTTTTGTCCTTCGTGGTGGAAGCAGTCCTGTCCTGCCAGTCACCCAAATTCACAACCTCGATGTGACTCTTGTCTCATTGTCCTCACTCTCACTCCGCATACTGGTCAGTTACCATCTTGATATTTCCGCCTCTTCTTTCTATTCTCACAAAATACTGCACTAGTTCATGCCTCTTGCCTGGACCACTTCAATCGCTTCCTAATTGGTCTCCCTGCCTCTGGGCATTGGCCTCTCCAATCCACTTGCTCCCACACCTAGCTGCTGAGGTGATTCCCCTAAAAGCCCACACCTGACCATGTCACTCTCTCGATAAATCCCAGTGACTCCTTGTTGACTCTGATTGAACGTCATTTAATCTGCATCTCATGGGATCATAGACCAAGAGTCAGAGGGGGCTTCAGGGACCACCTGGGCCAACCTCGCCCTATTATTGAAAATTACATTATGTGACTTAGGTAGTAAATATCAGAGGTGGAATTTGAACCCAGGTCCTTTCTCTTCAGAGTCAGGGCTCCATCCACTGTACCTTACTGCTTTATTTCTAATTCTGTAGAAGCATACTTTGTAAATAAGTAAATATTTATACACACATCAGGAGCAGGGGCTCAAAAATGTATTTTTTTTTCCTGGCAGAAGTACATGATTAAGAAGTTCAAGAATATCATAACAGTCTTCAAGTAGATAGAGGGCTACAAAGAGGCAACTAGGTGGCGCCATAGTGCACAGAACTCTAAGCCTGAAGTCAGGCTCATCTTTGGGAGTTCAAATCTGGCCTCAGACACTTAGTAGCTAGGTGACCCTGGGCAAGTCTCTTCACCCTGTTTCCCTCAGTTTCCTCATCTGTCAAATGAGCTGGAGAAGGCAATGGCAAACCACTCCAGTATCTTTGCCAAGAACCCCCCCCCCCAAGGGGTCACAAAGAGTCAGACACAACTGAAAATGAACTAAACAACAAAAGAGGGAGGTGATTTGTTCTTCTTGGCCCCAGAGGGCAGAGCTTATAGCAATAGGTAGGAGTTGCAAAGAGATAAATTGAGGACTGAGGTAAAGAAAAGCTTCCTAATGATTAGAGCTAATCTAACTATACTAAATAGAGAGGGGGTGAGTTGCCTCTCAGTGAAAGTATTTAAGCACAAACAAGATGGCCCCCTGTTGCATGTGTGAAAAAGAATTTCTGTTCTGGTATAGGTTGTACTAGATGTCCTCAGATGTTCCTTCCAATTCTGTGATTCTGCTGTCCAAGGAACAGGTTATCTAAATCCAGAGAGGCTCATTACCGATTTTGTCATAGGGTGATGAAATTGTTGGTCATAATAATCCTAAGACTGGTGTCCTACAATGTTATGAGGAGCATGGATGAGCTTTGTATTGTTAGAGGGAATGGCTATACCAATGGGAACAGAGCTGTAACTAGGGTGGGGCAACTAGGACTTTGCCACTAGGTGCCAACATTTAAAAGAACGCTGACAGCACTTTTTGCCCTTCTGCCAGCTTGGAAATAATGAAACTTAGAACTTAATTTGCAAGATTAATTAGTTAAAATAGAATTCTACCAGATAACTCATTCTTTCACCCTTCTTCCCCCTCCACTGCATTTATAGATGAACTTCTCTCTGGCCTTCTAACTCATTTGAGTATCCTCAGCAAAGGCCCCCAAAAAAGTCCTGGCATTTGAGCCATCCCCCCAAACTCAGTTTAGGGGGGATGCATTTTTTATCTCTTGCCCCATCACAAACATTGTTAGATATGGTTTCACCAATGAAACTACAGATCTCTGAAGGAATATAATAAAATTCAATGGCACCATCCTCATTCGCTTGTCATGTGACCAACAGTATATGCACACTGGACTAGGAGCTAAGTAACATGGCCTTTAGGACACAAGGTAATATGTAGCAACTACTATACATATCTATATCTATCTATCTATCTATCTATGTCTATATACATATATATATACATATTAATAAATCTAGCAATGCTGGAGTCATGGAAATAATTAGATTTTAATATTTGATTGGTTCCATTTTGTGTCCAAAGTTGTTTAGAATCATGATTTAATTTTCTAGTATTTACATAAAAAACAAACAACAAGAGACATAGCTTCCAGTCCCTGACATGAGCGACTTCCTGTATAATCTCAGAAAAATGGCTCTACCTTATTGGTCTTCCTTAATGATCTCCAGGGCATCCTTGCCTGCCTCTCAGGCTTTTGTGTTAATCGACTGAGATGACATTCGTAAACATACTTCGAAAGAATCTATCCAGAGACAAGATAAGATTTTTATTTTCAAACTAGTCAGTGAGGATTAGACAGAAGGTACTGTTGGTCAGGGACTTCAGATGCTTTTAAGAACTAGATTGAGTATGACAGCCGCCTTATTGCCTATTTCTCAACTATGTCTCTAGATACGTTGTTACTGACTTGAATTGGAATGACATTAGGAGGTAGTAGCTACAGAGAGTCAGGCACTGCTGTCAGGCTTTAGAGGAGAGATGGAAAATGGGGTCGCATGACAAGGTGAACAAGCTTTTCTGAGCACTAGATCCAGGGCAGTGAATTTAAAGGCTGCTTAAAGCACATGGAGTCCTTTAGCATCATGGAAACAACAGATCTTAGCATCAGTTAGCAAGAATAATTAGTTAAAATAGAAAAGTGCTCAAATGGTGGCCTTCTTTAGTGTGAGGTTGGGAGGGAGGGAGGGAAATACTTTGGAACTTAAAATGTAACTAAAAAACAAGTTAAATTAAAGAATAAAAACCGCAGGGAAGTCAAGAAATAAAATAGAAGAGCTCCCATATGGCTCACTTTCTACCCCAAGTGAACTCTTCTCCGGCCCAGCTCAGCCCAGCCGGGTTCATACTTGCAGTTTTCCAAGGTTTCTGCCCATGGAGAAGAATGGAGTCGTCATTAGTATCCCAGATTTTTAAAAGTTGATTTTTTAAAATTTTTAGGCAATTGGGGTTAAGTGACTTGCCCACGGTCACACAGCTAGTAAGTGTCAAGCGTTTGGTCTGAAGCCAGATTTGAACTCAGGTCCTCCTAACTTCAGGGCTGGTGCTCTAAGAAGTTGATTTTGAGAGGAGAAGAATCAGAAGAAAATGGGTTGGAGGGAAAAACACAATTAGTAATTATAACTGTGAATGGGAATGTTATGAACTAACCCATAAAATGGAAGCAGAAAACAGAATGGATTAGAAACCGTAATTCAACAATATATTGTTTACAAGAAACACACTTGAAATAGAAAGACAGATACAGAGTTAAAATAAGGCCTGGAGCGGAATCTAGTATGCTTCAGCTGAACTAAGAAAAAAGGCAAGGGCAGAAATCATGATCTCAGGCAAAACAAAAGCAAAAATACATTGAATTAAAAAGGATAATCAGGGAAACCATACTCTGCTAAAAGGCACCATAGACAATGAAGAAATATAAAAAAAATTTACAGCAAGTTTCTATGATAAAAGCCTCATTTCTCACATATATATTTCGTATAGAACTGAGTCAAATAAGAGTGATTACCCAATTGATACATGGTCAAAGGATATAGACAGCCTATTTTCAGAAGAAGAAATCAAAGTTAGCTATACTCATATGGAAAAATGTTCTAAATCACCAGTGATTAGAGAAATGCAAATTGAAACAGCTCTGAGGTACCACCTCACACCTATCAAGTAATGACAAATTGTGGAGGGATTGAAGGAAAATAGGGACAGTAATGAACTATTATTAGAGTGGTGAACTGGTCCAATTATTCTAGAGAACAATTTGGAATGTTGCTCAAAGGGCTGTAAAACTGGGCATACCCTGTGACCTAGCAATACCACTACTAGGTTTGTATCCCAAAGAGATCAAAGGAAAAGGAAAAGAACCTATATGGACAAAAACATTTATAGCAGCTCTTTTTGTGGTGGCAAAGAATTGGAAATTGAGGGGACGCTCAGCATTGGGGAATGGCTGAACAAGTGGTGGCATATGATTGTGGTGGAGTACTGTTGTGTTGTGGGAAATGACAAGGGGGATGGTTTCAGAAAAATATGGCAAGTCCTATATGAACTGATGCAAAGTGAAGTGAGAAGAACCAGGAGATCATTATACACAGTAAGAGCAATGTTGTAATGATGTTCAACTGTAAGACTTAGCTACTCTGATCAATAAAACGACCCAAGACATTTCCAAAGAACTCATGATGGAAAAAATTCTATCTGCCTCCAGAGAGAGAACTGATGAACTCTGGGTGCAAATTGAAGTATCGTTTTCTCACTTTATTTTTCTTGCTTGTTTTTGAAATATGGCTAATATGGAAATGTTTTGCATGATTTCACATGTATAATTGATATCATTTTGCTTGCCTTCTTAGTGGGTGGGGGAGAGTTTCTAGGGAGAGGGGAAGAGAATTTGGAAATCAAAATTTAAAAAGAAAAGAATGTTAAAAATTTTTTTTAAAGTTTATTTCAGGGCACCTTTCCTACTAATGGTCCTGGGCATGATTTATGTGGCTCTGGGTACAAAAAAATTTGTTAGCTAGATCCAAAGTCAAATCCGGAAATTCACCCATATCCAAATTATGTATGTATACACACACAGGGTCGGGGCAGAGGGAAGGCAGAGTGCTCAACAACTCCCTAACTTATTAGTCAATTCATCTAGGGGAATGTCCTTAGCTCCCTGAACTGATTTCAGGCTAGAAAGGCTAGAAAACCTTTTTTTCCAATGCTACCCTTTCCAATGGAGACAAATCAGTTTAAAAAAATGAACTTTAATGGCTAAGTGAGGACAGGTGCAACAGAAAACCCACTAGGTGAAGATTACAGCTAACCCTCACACCATCTTCTGCCACATTCTGTGGTCCAGATCACAAGGTAATATAGAAATTGAGACTTTTGAAGCATATTTCAGAAACATTATCTCTATGGTCCCACTAGTTCAGGTTAGTCAAGGGATCAGGGGGCACTATACACTCAGAACCTCACACAACTTCCTAGAGGCTACATGGAGCTCTTCTGGTCTGTTTCCCAAGGATACAGGCAAGCGTCACATCCCCCAGACCCTCCCTGCATCACCTATCCCAAAGGCTCCCTTTGCCACAATATCAGGGGCTTACCACACAAGCCCAGAAAGCCTTAAGTCTAGGGTTTGTGGCCAGCCTCCCCCTCTGGATCCCAGATTCTCTCTGTATCTTAGCAGGAACTCATTCTTTTTCATTATCATCCCTAATCAGACTGGTTCACAAATCACCAACCAGACACCCAACGAAACAACAGTTGGGAAAGGGATAGAAGATGAATTCTCACAATTTCTCTTAAGAAATCATCAGGTTAAAGGACCTGGACTAATTCTTGTCCAGGCCCACCTCATTAGAGGTACAGTGAGTGGATAGAATATTGGGCCTGAAATCCTGAGTTCAAATCTCACCACAAGTCATTTACTAACTGTGTTACCTTGGGTAAGTCACTTAACTTCTGTCTACCTCAGTTTCCCCAACTATGAAATGGGGATGATAATAATAGCTCCTACCTCCCAGGGTTGTTGTGAGATTCAAATGAGACAGTCTTTGTAAAGTGCGCAGCCAATGTTAGCTTCATCATCATCATCACTGCATTCTCCACAGCTTACAACCACCCTAGTCCCTTGGTGGTGTGCCACCATTGCTAAAGAGCCGATCTCAGAGTCAGAAAGATCTGAGTTCAGTGTCCTCCCTCTGACCCACAGCAGCTGGGTGACCTTGGACAGATCATTTAACTTTTCAATATCCCAATCAATTCTCTGTGACGGTGGGTTGTAGAGCAGTGTGCTGATCTGCTTTGATGGGGAGGGGCTGGGATGGGGATGGGGAGCAGTTCCTTATACCAATGCAATCACAGATTTGGTTTTAAAAAGGATTTTAAAAAAATTGACCACTGTAGCTGTTACAACCCCTGTTTTATCGCAGGGGCAGATAGATTATTTATTATAATTCTATCTCATCTGAGGAGGGAGGAGAAATCTAGTTGTCCTTTTTGAACCACTATTTCCTCTGATTTCCTGGCTGGGTTGGGGATGGGGGGAGGGATAGAGACAACAGCCAGAAGTTCTGAGTTCAAATCCTAGCTTTTCTATTTATTCTCTGGGTGACCTCGAAGTCACTTCACTCTCTGGGTCTTGGTTTCCTCATCTTTTATTTATTTGTTTATTTCTTGGGCAATCAGTGTTAAGTGACTTGCCCAGGGTCACATAGCTAGTAAGTGTCTGAGATTAGATTTGAACTCAGGTCCCCCTGACTCCAGGATGGTGTTCTATCTACGGCACCACCTAGCTTCCCCTCCTCATCTTTTAGATGGAAGAGTTGAACCAGATGACCTCTAAGGCCCTTTCTAGTTTTAGAGCTAAGATCCTAAATGCTATAAACCCGGAAGGTCTTTAGCACTAAGGATGCTAAGCTCTCTGTCCAAACGTTGCTTTCTGTATCAATGATTGTAGCATTTGTCCCAATCCTCCCGGGCCAAATGATTCTAACAGAACAAGCAAACCAGTGCGCAGCATTGAAGAGTGATTTCTGTGGAGTTCTGCTCAGCTAGCAGCAGTCCTTCACTAGCCTGTTGGGTCTGTCCTCCCATCAGAGTCTGGGTCTCCCCAGGATAGGTGAGGGGGCATGTTCCAGGGTACCACCCACAGGAACCTCGGGGGCACATCACTCATTGGACTTTCCGTTAAGTGAAAGTCTTAATGTCAGAAAATTCTGCTCCCCCAGTCATTTGGGTGTTTATTCTGTGATAATGTAGAGGGTTCTTGTGGATTGAATCTCAGAGGAGCAGCTAGGTAGCACAATAGATAGAGCTCCAGCCTTGGAGTCAGGATGAGTTCAAATCCAGCCTCAGATCGAAATTAACTAGCTGTGTGACCCTGGACAAGTCACTTAACCCCAATTGCCTCACCAAAAAAAAAAAAAAAGATTGAATCCCAGAATTCTAGGGATGGAAAAGAAGTAGATGACCCTCTAGTCCAGCCCCCCCAAAATTTTCCTCCTATGACACATCCTAGAGTCAGAGGACTTGGGTTCAAATTTGACACTGACTACCTTTGTGCCTCAGTTTCCTCAACTGTAAAATGCAGGAGGTTGGACTGAGGTCCCCTCGAGAGCTAGATCTATGAACTTTGAACTTCCAGCTAGGGGGAGACTAGACCCCTAGGCAGTGTATTCTGGGGTGACTTACTTCTGATTATTTGGACATTTTCTTGACATTAAAGCCTCTGTTTACTTCTTTTCAACAGGCAAAAATTGGTCCAGTTCAGGTGGCCCTTCCTCCATGAAACCTTGCCTTATGCCTCCAACTGGAAGGGTTCTTTCTTTCCTCAAATTTGTCCTTTGTCCAGGTTTTTCCTTTGTCCCATCCCACCTACTCTCTATTGCATGCATCCATGTTACATTTCCTAGTCCACTCCTGTCTAGCCCCTCAAATTGCCCCCCGATTATGTGTAAGCTCCTTTAGACCAAGGGCTGTTCCATTAAAAAACATCCTTGCACCCTCAGGAGGCGAACTGCCTTACACAAAGTGTGACCATAAGTTGTTTAATCTCCATGGCCCTCAGTTTTCTCTTCTGTAAAATGGGACTGATAACAGGTATGGTGAGACTCAAATGAAAACATGTACAGAAAATGCTTTGCAAACTTATTCACATCTGTTATTATTGTTATTTGGCTGTTAAGGTTTGTCAGACGGAAGTGAATTGCACATAGCCAACTTTTTCTTTTTTTTTTTGGTGAGGCAATTGGGGTTAAGTGACTTGCCCAGGGTCACACAACTAGTGAGTGTTATGTGTCTGAGGTCGGATTTGAACTCAGATCTTCCTGACTCCAGGGCCTGTGCTCTATCCACCGCACCACCTAGCTGACCCCTGTAGCCAACTTTTTCAAGATTAGTAGGGAAGGGGAGCTGACCAGGAAGCTTAGTGATGGATTGAAGGGAGTGCTACTTCACCTATAAGGTAGTGCTACCCAGGCAAGGAGGACTATGGGATGGTCCCTTCATTGGGGTGTTGCAATGGATTCGTGTCCTCTTTAGCCACACATCTAGCCAGCCTAGAGAAGGGGGTCAAAGCTTTGATCAAGTGATCCCAGAATAGGCAGGCAAAGAAACTGATGCCAGACTGAGCAAGTCATTACCTGGGCAGCAGGAGTATGGAGCAAAGGACTGATCTGCCTTAGAAGTGGGAACCTGATCACCCAGCTCGGGAGTGAAGGGAGATGCCAAACGGGTACAAGGAACCAGGAAAGAGACAGGGAAAGACAAACACGGGCAGAAATCAAGTGGAAATTCTCTGCTAGTGGGGCAGAGATGGCCAGAAGGAAAGAGGGCAACTCTGGGGGACTGAGGAACACCCTGGCCGTGTTTAGCCTTGTAATAGGCATGCTTCGTTGCCCCCAAAGAGAGCTGGAGGAGAAAAAACAAAGTTCTGCTAGACTCACTCTAGACCTTCAGGAAGCAAGCCATATTGCCTGGAGCTTCATAAAATTGATAAGGCAGCATGGTGACTGTGGAAGGGAGTGTTCATGAGGCAGCGAAGCATTCCCTCGATTTGGCCAGCAGATGGTGGTAGAGAACAAATAATTCTTGGATGACCTGTCTACTTTCAGATGCCACCATCATAGGCTCATTCAGTTACAACCATGCTACCCCCATATTGAATGGGACAGGAGTTGCTATAACTTCTCCAAGAAGAAGCTCCATCAATGGGAGTCAGAGCCTTCCCTGGGGCCTCCCCTAGACCTTAGACCTACCAGGAAAGGCCAGGAATCCTAGGACTCCCTGAATGTGTGACCAAAGAAGAAATTGTATCCATTTCAACACCCTAAGAGTGAGATTAGCAATAATTCTATACTCAGAGAGCTGCTTGGGGGCACTAATGGATTAAATGACTTGACCAGGGTCATGAAGACTTGAACCCAAGTCTTTCTAACTGTGAAGCTAGCTCTTGAGTTCTTTTGCCATGCAACAGCCTTCAGGTCACAACCAGCTGAGATTATATCCCCTCCCTCCCCAAATGTGTAATCAGCTTCATTTTGAGATTTTATCTCAGCTGCCCCAGAGCAAAAGCAGAGAACTTCTTTCTGGCCTCAGTTCCTTTGTCTATAAAATGAGGGGGATGAACTAGAATAGCCTAAGTCCCCTTCCAACTCTAAATCTATGATGCTATGACTTTCTAACATGGGAGTTACCCAAGGATCAGAGGACAGCTAGATGGTGCAGTGGATAGAGCACCAAGCCCTGAGTCAGGAAGACCTGAGTTCAAATCTGACCTCAGACGCTTCCTAGCTGGGTAATTCCAGGCAAGTCATTTCATTCTGTTTGCCTCAGTTTCCTCATCTGTAAAATGAGCTGAAGAAGGGAATGGCAAACCACTCCAGTATCTCTGCCAAATAGGGTCACAAAGAGTCAGACACAGCTGAACCGGCTGAATACAACACCTAGAGATCAGAGCTCACAGAGAGAAAGAAGGTCAGGGAGCAGCTACTAAGACATTAAAGAGGTAACTGTGGGATCAAGGCTGGACAGGGAAGCCTTCTATTTTTATATTTAAAAATCACTCTGAGCTTGGTAGCTGTACAAAAACAGGTGGCAAGCTGGATTTGGTCTGTGGGCTATAATTTGCCAGCCCCCGGGCTAAGAGATGAATGACATATTTAAGTGGGAAGGTAGCATGGCGGGATGAAGATGATATTGGGTCCAGAATCAGGAAGACATGGGTTCAAACTCTGCCTTTGATTTGACTTGACCATAGGCCAGTCCCTCTCCCTCTCTGAGCCTCAGTTTCCTCATCTGTAAAATGTGGACAATTATGCTGAAAATACCTGCCCCAGCTAATTTGTTGTGAGTCTCAAAGGAGGTAATACATTAAGCTTTACTTTTTTGCTTTTACTTTTTATTTTTTTCTCAATTACACATAAACAAAAATTTTGACATTCATGTTTTTTAAATTTTTGACTCCCACTACATTAAATATTGAAGTGCTAAATACATGTCAGTAGTTGTTACTATCAGAATATTAAAGAAAATCTGGGAGGTCAGTAATATAGAGCTACGGCTTACAACCAAGGTAAGGAGAATGAATAGTTAGGATTGGAAGACCATCATGAGAAGGTGCCCTGTTGTAACACATGCCACCTGCACAATTTAAATGATGAGGGTGTCTTAAAAAGTTAATCTGGTCAAGGGTTCCAAAAGGGACTGACCTGCTCGTGGAATCACTGAAGGAAGGTTGGATGACCACTCCTCAGGTTTGTTGGAGGCAGACCTCCTTATGGCTAATGGCTTCTGAAGTTCCCCCCAAATTCTGCTATTCTGCATAGTGTCTCTGCCTGAGGAGTACTACAGTGACTGGAATACTCCACAAGGTGGCAGCATTGACCTACAGTGGCCTTCACTCATAGCAACCAATTGCTTTGATTAAAAGCTTCATGTGTCTCCTGTGGGGCAGAAATCTGTGTTTGGGGCTGGATACACAGAGGGAGTAATTAAAAATACCTGTGCAAGTGGAAAATATTTAAGCTATCTCTCAATTGCCTAATCATCCAGTAGTTGATCTGGTCATTGAAGAAGGTACAGTGGATACCCATTCCATTCTCAGAAAACGTGGTCATCTCTTAGTGGTTGCCTCTAATCTGGCTAGCAATGGAATCCTTTCCCTCAGGGCACTCCAGCTGGGGCAGAAAAATTCACCAGAGCCTGCTCAATTAGGCAGCCTGGGGTGGTGGGTAAAGCACCTCTGTGCTCATACCTAGCCATCCCTGCATCCTTGCACTCTCTCCCTTCCTTTCCTTCTACCCACCCTTTACTCTCATGCCAAAATACGCCTCCAAAATGCATTCTGCCCCAATTGCTGCCAGTGCTGGAGGCCAGCTTCTAGCTTCTTCACAGTCACATGGGCATTCCAAGACCCGACAGCTAGGAGCACCAGAACCTTGGCTTCTCCATGACATTCCTAAATGACCCAGTAGAATCATACACACTTGCTTCCCTTTCTAGCTGCCTCCATATCCCAAGGAGTTAATGAGGGGCTCTTTCTCCGCATAGGGCTACTCCTGCATCTGGTATTCCTTTTAGACTCATAACACCCTGAGCTCTTGACACCTGTCTGGAAATGGGCAGAGTTCCCAAATAGACCATGATGACAGGACCACGAATACAGAGATGGAAGGAATCTTAGACACCATCTGGTCCAAACCCTTCATTGTACAGATATACAAGGAAACTAGATACAGAGACTAGCCCAGCATCATTTAGGCGTTAGATGGCCAAGTCAGGACTTGAACCCAGGTTCTTTTACTCTAAACCCAATACTTTTCCCACTGCCTTATGATGCCTCTCTGATCATGCAGTTACTCAATCCTGGGTCCTAGCTGCTGTTGTTGATGTGTGTGTGACCCACACCTGTGTTCTCCAACTAGAATGTTCAAATAATCTAATGTCCCTCTATTTTCTCCCACAGTACCAGTCACAGAGCTGAGCACCTAGCAGGCATTTAATAAATGCTTATTGAGTTAGAGGATTTCCAGCATGGCCAAGAACTCCCAAACTAGCTCAATTATAACACATGTCCAGTTCTTTTAATCATGCTTTTTTGTTCATTCATTCACTCATTCATTCATTTATTCATTCATTCATGACTGTCAAGTAAAGAATCCTGGCTCTAGAAAGAATTCGGAGCCAGATGAACTAGATTTAAATCATGGCCTTGCCACTTACTATCTGTTTGACTTTGGGCAAATCACCTCTCTGGGCCTCAGTTTCCCCAATTGTAAAATGAGGAGCTTGGACTAAGTTAACTTGATGGCTCCTTCCATTTCTACCATTCCAAGGGGGAATAGTACCATAATTATCTCAAGAAGCATTAGGAAATTGAAAGAAAAGGGTTGCCAAAATTAATATGAATTCACTTTAATTTTTTAAATAAAAGTACACCATATTGAACCTTTATAGGGAAAGGAATTATAGCTTCCAAGAAGATACAGTCTCACTAGTCAGTTTAATGTAATAAACATTTAGGGAGGCAATGAAGGACAGAAGAAAAAACCTTGGAGTTTGAGTCTAAGGGCCTGGGAAGATGGCACCTGACCTCAAAGCCGACCTCTGCCACTTGAGCTATTGTCCAGTTATATCTGACTCTTTGTGATGCTATGGACCATAGCATACCAGTACTGTCCATGGGGTTTTCTTGGAAAAGATACTGGAGTGGTTTGCCATTTCCTTCTCCAGCTCATTTATAGATGAGGAAACTGAGGCAAACAGGGTCAAGTGACTTGCCCAGGGTCACACAACTAGCATCTGAGGTCAGAGTTGAACTCAGGTCTTTCTGACTCTCAGCCCATTGAGTCACCTGGGCAAATCACTGAAAAAAGAGGTCAGACTCAATGACCTGCCACATCAGAGTTCTATCTCTTTGGATTCAATAGGGTATAGAGGAAAAGATCCTTGGAGTTGGATTATGCCTCCTGCCTGGTTCTTCCAATCATACATAAAGGTCGTCTATCTTTATGAGTGATGAGGAAAAGGTAGACAGAAGGTCTGTGCAATCAAAACTATTTTTAAAATTTTTTAATTTTTATTTTTTTTCAAAATTATTTTCATAGAAATACTAAGACATTTAAATGTCTAACATAGCAAATATTGATAGAATCCACATAAACAGAAGTCTTTGAGGCACTCAATAATTTTTTAAATTATAAAAGAATACTGAGGAGCCAAGATGGCGGAGGGAAAGCAGTGACTTGCTTGAGCTCTCCCCCAAACCCCTCCAAAT
This sequence comes from Vombatus ursinus, assembly GCF_900497805.2. Taxonomy (NCBI): domain Eukaryota; kingdom Metazoa; phylum Chordata; class Mammalia; order Diprotodontia; family Vombatidae; genus Vombatus; species Vombatus ursinus. The sequence goes on from NW_020940527.1 coordinate 1,914,293, forward strand.
ACCTGTAAAAATGACTCTAAACAACTTCTAGAGCAACAGAACCCACAAAAAATAGAGTGAAACAAATTTCCAGCCCAAGACAACCTGGATGGTTGATCGGAAAGGTCTGTTGCACTGGGCTAGGAGAGGAGCACAGTTCAACACAGGCCTCACAGGCAAAGACCAAGCCCCAGCAAACCTAGAGCAGGCCTCAGGAGACTGAATCAAGGGGAACTGTGGTGGTTTCCAGACTTCTCAACCCACAAATGCCAAAGAAAACTTGAAAGGTCAGTAGGAAAGATCTGTCAGACCTCGGGTGAGAGAGGAGCACTGGCCAGTCCTAATCCTGGCGCAGTCCTGGGGTGGCAGCTGCTTCCGGAGCTTTTGGCCCACAGATGGTAGGGAGATTGATCTGCTGATCACAGGAAGATTGCAGGGATCTCTTTGCTGGTGTTGAGGCAAGATTCTCTTGCTTTGCCCATACTTGGATCTGGGTCACAATTCTGGGTGGTGATCCTGGGGCAAGGAGGAGTGCTGGGATGGTGGAGCTTGTAGTAGCGGTGGAGAAGGAATCCTCCTCACAGTTCCAAGGCAGAAAACAGTCCTTGTGGTCACTCATACACCAGAGCACAGGCCAGGAAAGGAGTAAACACCTCACCCTTGATCATACCACCTTGGAAGAACAGAAAATTCACAGGCCCCTAGAAGTATCTCTGAAAACAGATACACAAAACCTCTGAAGCTTAGGACAGCACACCCTCCACACTAGAAGCAGAGCCTTACCTTAACAAAGAGTTGAAAAGTCAAATGATTGGCTGGGAACATAAGCAAACAGAGGCAAAAAAACCTCAGACTATAGAATCTTACTTTGGTGACAAAGAAGATCAAAACATACAACCAGAAGAAGACAATAAAGTCAAAGCTCCTACATCCAAAGCTTCTCAGGCCGTGGAAGAACTCAAAAAGGACTTTGAAAATCAAGTAAGAGAAGTAAAGGAAAAACTGAGAGTGATGCAAGAAAATCATGAAAAACAAGTCAACAGCTTGCTAAAGGAGACCCAAAAAAATACTGAAGAAAATAACTCCTTAAAAAATAGCCTAACCCAAATGCAAAAGAGGTCCAAAAAGCCAATGAGGAGATGAATGCCATGAAAATCAAAATTGGCCAAATGGAAAAGGAAATCCAAAAGCTTACTAAAGAAAATACTTCTTTAAAAATTAGAATGGAGCAATTGGAAGCTAGTGACTTTATGAGAAATCAAGACACTGTAAAACAAATTCAAAAGAATGAAAAAATAGAAAACAATGTGAAATATCTCATTGGAAAAACAACTGACCTGGAAAATAGATCCAGGAGAGAGAATTTAAAAATTATTGGACTATCTGAAAACCATGATCAAAAAAAGACCCTAGACATCATCTTTCAAGAAATTATCAAAGAAAACTGCCGTGATATTTTAGAACCAGAGGGCAAAATAGAAATTGAAAGAAAATAACACCTTAAAAAATAGCCTAACCCAAATGGCAAAAGAGGTCCAAAAAGCCAATAAGGAGAAGAATGCCTTAAAAAACAGAATTGGCCAAATGGAAAAGGAAGTTCAAAAGCTCACTGAAGAAAATAATTCCTTAAAAATTAGAATGGAACAAATGAAAGCTAATGACACTATGAGAAATCAAGAAATTATAAAACAAAACCAAAAGAATAAAAAGATAGAAGACAATGTAAAATATCTCATCAGAAAAACAACTGGAAAATAGATCCAGGAGAGATAATTTAAAAATTATTGGACTACCTGAAAGCCATGATCAAAAAAAGAGCCTAGACATCATCTTTCAAGAAATTATCAAGGAAAACTGCCCTGATATTCTAGAACCAGAGGATAAAATAAAAATCGAAAGAATCTATCAATCACCTCTGGAAAGAGGTTCCAAAAGCAAAACTCCTAGGAATATTATAGCCAAATTCCAGAGTTCCCAGGTCAAGGAGAAAATATTGCAAGCAGTCAGAAAGAAACAATTCAAGTCTTGCGGAAACACAATCAGGATAACACAAGACTTAGCAGCTTCTACATTAAGGGATCAGAGGGCTTGGAATATGATATTCTGGAGGTCAAAGGAGCTATAATCTTTCTGAGTATAATCTTCCACAGGGAAAAATAGATGTTCAATGAAATAAATGACTTTCAAGTATTCTTGATGAAAAGACCAGAGCTGAATAGAAAATTTGACTTTCAAATACAAGACTCAAGAGAAGCATGAAAAGGTAAACAGGAAAGAGAAATCATAAGGGACATATTAAAGTTGAACTATTTACATTTCTACATGGAAAGATGATATTCATAACTCATGAGACCTTCTTCATCACTAAGGTAGTTGGAAGGAATATATATACATACATACATACATACATATATATACACATACAGAGAGCACAGGGTGAGTTGAACATGAAGGGATAATATCTAAAAAATAAAATTAAGGGTTGAGAGCGGATTATACTGGGAGAAGGAGAAAGGAAGAGGTAGAATGGGGTAAATTATCTCACATAAAAGAGGCAAGAAAAAGCTTTTACAGTGGAAGGGAAGAGGGGGAATGTGAGAGGGAATGAGTAAACCTTACTCTCATCAGATTTGGCTTAAGGAGGGAATAACATACATGCTCAATTGGGTATGGAAATCTATCTTACCCTACAGGAAAATAGGGGGGAAGGGGATAAGAGGCGGGATGTCAGAAGGGAGGGCAGATTGAGGGAGGGGGTAATCAGAAGCAAATACTTTTGAGGAGGGACAGGGTCAAAGGAGAGAACAGAATAAATAGTGGGTGGCACAGGATGGAGAGAAATATAGTTAATCTTTCATGACATGACTATTATGGAAGTGTTTTGCATGACAACACATGTATAACCTATATTGAATTGCTTGCCTTCTCAATGAAGTGGGGAGGAAGGAAGGGAGAGAATTTAGAACTCAAAGTTTTTAAAACAAATGTTAAAAATTGTTTTTACATGCAACTGGGAAATAACATATATAGGCAAAGGGGTATAGAAATCTATCCTGCCCTACAGGAAAATAGAAAGAGAAGAGAATAAGAGAAGGTGGGGGTGATAGAAAGAAGGGCAGATTAGGGGAAGGGGTATTCACAATGCATGCTGTCTTGGGGTGGGGGAGGGGAGAGATGAGGAGAAAATTTGGAACTCAAAATCTTGTGGAAGTGGATGTTGAAAACTAAAAATAAATAAGTTTTTTAAAGGATCCTGAGACTTAAGAGCTGCTGCTCATAAGGCCAGCTAATGCTGGCTTCAGTTTCCTCTCTATAGTTGTATGCACTCTTCCAGTTTTACTTCTTTCCAAAGGGGTACAAATAAAAAAGGGAAAAAATGAGGTCTGGGGATGACAACAGGAAGAAGGACTGCAATGTAAAGGCAGGTCCACAAAAAAAGAGGGATCCAGAAGACTTGGGTTTGAACCCTGGCTCTAACTGTGACTCACTGTGTGACCCCTGGGCAAATCATTTAACCTCTCTGTGCCTCAGTTTCCTCATCTGTAAAATGAGGGGACTGGACTAGATGGACATTAAGGTCCCTTCTCCTACCTCTAAATTTATGATCTTATGACAGACCTCTGTGGTGGCCACCATAGGTACAAAGAAGACCACATCACAGGTCCTGCTCTATGAGAGCTTTTGACCCAATAGAGGGAAAAGCTTTGTCTGTAACTAACTATGGGCCATCCCAGAGCAGTCTGTTGGATTAGTAGCCCATGGCTTTTCCCTTGCCCAGAGTCCCTGCCATCTTAATCCTGCAGAAGCCCACCTGGAGGAGAAGGTCACAGTATCCCAGGCCCATACATCAGGATTCACAATTCTATTTGGACCACTGGGGTGGATTAACTCTGCCAGCCTCTCTAAATTACATTCTGCTGACAGAGTAGGCTACTCCAAGCTCCCCCGCACCAGACCAAGGCAACTGGGTCATCCAGTGTCATTGTAGAAAAGACAGGGGCATACTTACTCCTCCCAAATCCACATTCCTAAATATCCCTTTTCCTCTCTACGCTATTCCCCCTAGGGTCTACTCAAGGCCAATTCTATCTTCTTAAGATCTCTCATACATATCCCCTCCTCTCCTTCCACACTGCCACTGCCCGGGTTCAGGCCCTCATCACCACATAACTCAACTATTGCATTAGTCTGGGTCTCCAGGCCCACCCTAGTCTGCTCTTTTGTTGTTGCTGTCCAGTCGTGTCTGACTCTTTGTGACCCCGTTTGGGGTTTACTTGGCAAAGATATTGGAGTGGTTTGCCATTTCCTTCTCCAGCTCATTTTACAGATGAGGAAACTGAGGCAAACAGGATTCAGTGACTTGCCCAGGGTCACCCAGTTAGTAAGTGTCTGAGGTCAGATTTGAACTCAAGTCTTCTTGATTCCAGGCCTGGTACTCTATCCACTGCATCACCTAGCTGCCCAGACTACCCTCTACTTGCTGTTAAATTGATCTTCGTAAAGGTCGTGTCACTCCCCCTTATGCAATAATCTCCAGTGGTTCCCCATTACCTCAGGGATCAAATGTAAAATCTCCTGTTTACCTTTCAAGTCCTTCATCCACTTCACTTCTCTCCACATACTCCTTGCTGCTCCCCAAACACAACACTAGCCTCCCAAATGTCTGCCTTTTACTGGCCATCCCCCATGCTTGGAATTCTATCCCTCCTTACCTTAGATTCCTGACTTCCCAGCTTTCTTCGAGACTCAACTCATATGTTTTCTGTAAGAAACCTTCCCTGGCTCCCGCCAATGCTAACAACTTGCCTCTGAGATTACCTCCAACTTCCTGCATAAATCTTGAACGGACACAGTTATTTGCATGTTATCTCCCCCATCAGAAGACTCATTTTCCTGAGTTCAAATCCAGCCTCAGACGCTTACTAGTTGTGTGACCTTGGGCAAGTCACTGAACCCTGTTTGCCTCAGCTTCCTCATTTGTAAAATAAGCTGGAGAAGGAAATGGCAAACCACTTTAGTATCTCTGCCAAGAAAACCCCAGATGGGGTCATGGAGAGTTGGAAATGACTGAACAGCAACAATTATTATCCCCAATCAGAATGTGAGCTCCTTATGGTCAGGGATTGTGTTTGCTTTCCTTAGTATAGCCATTACTTAGCACAGTACCAGGCACTTGCTGATTTGATGATTATTTGATGATATTTATTTTGTATCTATTTTCTAAGTTATATGTTGCTTCCCCTAGGAGAATGTAAGCTCCTTGAGGGCAAGAACTGATCAAATTTTGTCTATGTATTCCCATATATCCCTGGCACATGTTAGGAGTTTAATAATGGATAGATTGACTTTAGATTGGTTGACTTTTAGCATAGTCTTTCCTCTTTGTCTTATTCTTTGCACATTCCTGATGGACCTAGATATTCCTGCTCAACAATTTGCTAACAATGTGATACCACAGTTTTCACGCTTGCATAACTCCAACTCACTTGGGTTACACACCAACCAGGTCCTATCTGACTTCCCCATCTCTTGAGTTCATACTTCAGCTTTCAAATTCAGTTCTCTTATCCCCTAGCCTCCTCCATTTCCCTCCCTGTCCTTCCTACTAAACCCAATCTTAGTATTATCATCACCTCTAATCCTTTGAACTAGCTGGAGTCCAGGCCTCATGTTTTAGCCCCCTCTTTAACCTCACTGTTGGTCACTGCAGGGTGTCACTAGTGACTGCCCCAGGCTCCCCTGACTTTCTGTTGCTTGCGGTCTGTAATTCCTCATCCCCTGTAACCTCCACAATCTGATTTCTTTGCTTTGGCTCCAGGGCTGCTGAGCATCGATGGAGCAAGTGATGAAATTGAGCTGATTTCACCCACTACAAATTCATGGTACATGAACTCAGCTGGACCCTCACTGCTGCTCAACAATCTTTCTTCTCTGCCCTTATCAATTCCTTAGCTAATCTCCCATAGCAACTGTTCCAGCTCTTTTCTTCTTTCTTCTTTCTCCTTTCTACACCCCAACCCCTGCTGCTGCAGCTGATACCCAAGCCTGTTATGTCATGGAGAGCATTGGGTCTTGTACTCCTTCAGCAACCCCTTTGATCATCCAGGCATTTTTAAGCACCTACTATGTGTCAGTCACTTTGATAGACACTGGGAATAGAAAGGCAAAAATGGTACTATCTCTGCCGTTAAAGAGCTTAAATTAGCTTGGCCCTCGTCCCCTCTTCTATTGCTGAAACCTGACCACCATCACCTTTGCTCTTCTTCAGTCCAGCAGGATATCCAGAAGACTCCAAATATTTGCAATAGCCTATCAGACAAATTAATAAAGTTGCCCCTTACTCTCTAGCTGTGCCTGCTCTCCTGAATCACTTTCTTATTTCTGTTCCAAAGTGATGCAAGGAGGGCACAAATGAGGTCTGGGGATTGCCTGTGGTATTGAAACTTGTTTATGGACATTTGGCTAACACGTGTCAGACCCAGAACTTAAACCTAGGCCTTCTCAGCAAGGCCAGCCCTCCCTCTATCTCCCCACACTGCTTCTCATTCACACTGAAAACTAAAAGTTGGGTTAGAACCTTAGGGTTTGCCACAACATTCACATCAGCCTCCCAACAACTTTGTGATGGAGGTAAAAAGTTATCTCTATTTTTACAGCCAAGGAAATGAAGGCTGGGTTAGCTTCAATATACATAGCTTAGAATCAAAGGCAGGGTTCAAACCCAGATCCTACTGGCTCCAATGTTGCTGTTCCAAAGAGGATATCACAACAGCTGTAGGCCAGCTGTGTGGATCAAAGGTGGCAATTGCTCACTCTGAGGCAAATACTTTAATGAACTAGAAAGGCCGCTGTCTGTTCACTAGTTCTTTTCTCTCTCATTCCCAGGAGTCTCCTGATCTGCTTTTCCAGCGAAAGCCCAGCATCAACAGAAAAAACACGAGTCCCAAATACACTGGATTTGCTCTCTGAGAGGAAGGCTGGCTGCAGCTCCCTTTCAGGGTGGGGTCACAGCTGTCTTTCCCTGATGCTCTGGGCTCGAGCTGCCTTCTGGGGTATTCCTTTACTGAGAGTTAGAACCCCAGTTTCATTTAACCAATTATCATGAAATGACTTTTTTAAAGGGATACTTAGTGAGAAGATATTATGTATCTTAGATATAAAAGAAGATATTTACAGGCAGAACAGAAGTTACAGATATTTCCCCCTGTTGGAGACCACACTATCTCACATTCTCTTCTATATCACCTCAGTATTTGGGAAGAATCAGCTCAGATTTACAGAAGTTTCCACATAGCATTTGCTCCACTAAGTTCACTTCCAAATCTGGCAAAACCGGTAGACGAATGAGCCCACAGTTCTGCTACTGTTGGGCCAGGTTAACAATAACAACAAAAAGAAGAAACATTTATCTAGGGTTTTTAAGTTTGCCAAGCACTTTACTAATATTATCTCATTTTATCATCATTTCACAGATGAGGAAACTGAGGCACACAGAGGTCAGGTAACTTTGCCCTAAGTCACACAGCTAGTGTCTGAAGCAAGATTTGAACTCAGGGCTTTTAGACTCTAGGTCCAGTGCTGAATCTTCATCTAGATCTTCCTATTAACAGTGGCCACCCTCAGGACTCTGTCATATGTCCTCTTTTCTTCTCCTTCTGTACTGTTTCACATGGTGATCTCATCAGCTCCCATATATTCAATTTTATCATCTCTATGCTGATGGTTCTCAGATCTATTTAGCCAACTCTAACTTCTCTCCTAAATTCCAGACCCACGTCTCCAACTGTCTATTGGACATTTCTAACTAGATATTCCCTAGACATTTTAAACTCAACATGTTCAAAATAGAACTTATTATCCCATCCCCCACTCCCATCCCAAACCCCCCCCACACACACCCCTTTGATCTTTTGCACTTCTCTATTGCTGTCAAAGGCACCACCATCCTCCTCATCACCTAAGTTCCCAACCTACGTGCTATCCTCAGTTCTTCACTTTATCATCCTACCATATCCAATCAAAAATTTCAAATTCAAATAACATCTTTTGTATATGCCTCCTTCTCCTCTGGAACTGCTACTTCCTTCATCCAAGTTTTCATCAACCCATGCCGGGACTGTTGCCTGCTTGTTGATCTCCCTGCCTCAAGCTTCTCCTCACTCCAGTTCATTTTCCACTCAGTTGTCAAATTGATCTTCCTAAAGGCCCAACCTGACCATGTCACACACACACACACACACACCATTTAATAAACTCTACTGGCTCTCTCTTACCTCCAGGATCAAATATAAGATCTTCTGCTTGACATTCAGAGCCCTTCAAAATCTGGTCCCTTTCTAGCTTTCCACTACTATTATTGTGCCCCTTCTCTGACCTCTGCCAATGCATTCTGTGATCCATTGACAATGGCCTCCTCAATGTTCCTTAAACAAGACACTGGAACCACCCCCCAAGAAAAGGTCATTCCATCTATATCCCTGGGGGGAATAGGGGCAAAGTTTAATAATCTGTGCTGCTAATTGTAGGGAGTATTTAAGACAGAACTATTATGAGATCCCATCTTACTTGTATAAAAGGCCTGGCACATGGTCACATTTGGTCTTCATGCACAGTATGGACATGTAGTCTCTCCCTGGTTCCATTCTACCATGTGGAACTTATGTAGTCTACTTCCATCTATGTATGACTCAAGCTCCTGTATTATGTGATAAAAAGTATTCTAATTTGACTTCTGATCTAGAACTTAGTGGATATGCAAAAGGGATTGTCAACCTCTTCTTTCTCTGTCTCTGTTTCTCTCTGTCTCTCTAGCTCTTTCTGTCTCTCCTCCTTTTTGTGTCTTTGTCTCTGTCTTTCTCTATCTCTCCTCTGTCTGTCTGTCTGTCTCTCTCTCTCTCTCTTCCTTTTGGATTTGAATTGGGACTGCTTTGAGCTGCATCTGGAGGCCAGGTGAGGAAAGGGCATCTTCCTTATCTCCTATTAAACCACTATGTGTCTGTGAACACATGGCCACCTCTGTCTCTTTTGTACTTGTTCTTTCCTGATCTTAGGCAAACAAGTCCCCCAAGATAGATTTGTCCAGGACCCCAGAGGTTCTGTCTTCTGGGGTCTTCTGACTCTTAGAACAATTTTCTTTCTAGGATACTGCCCCACCTGTTAGATTGCTCATGCCTCTTCTGCTGCCCAGCCCAGTAATTTGCAAATTGTTGATACTATTTAGGGGTTTGGGGATGGGACAAGGATCAACCTGTGATTTCACAGTCATAGGGAACTATCCATGAGGACCAATGCAGATTGGGACCTGGTCTGCAATTTGTAGTTTTAAAGAGTGGTCTGGGGCACTGGGAGTTTAGGTGACTTGTCCACGGTCACACAAGCAGAATGTGGCAGAGTTGTAAGACCCAGATCTTCCTGATTCCAAAGCCAGCTCTCTATCCATGGTGCAGGGCAGCTAGATGGCAGAGGAGAAGGAATGCCCGAGTCAGGAAGACCCGAGTTTGAATCCCATCTCTAACACTAGTTACGGGACCTTTGGCAAGAATTCTCTCAGCTCAGCTTCCTTTGTCAAATGGGGATGATAAAAGCATCTAGCACATAGGGTTGTCATGAGAATCAAATAAGATCACGTGTGTAAAGTGCTATGAAATTGTGAGTTATTATTATTATTGTTATTATTGCCACCCTGCTCCTCATTTGTGTAAAATGAATGAATGGCTGAGCTGTCCAGGACGTGAAAGAGATACCTCTCCTTACCATATCATCTCTTTCACCTTATCAAGTCCCCTTATCAAGTGCAAAGCTAGCACCTAGGCACCTCTCCCTTCCCCTACCGGAGTCATTTTCTGGAATGGCTTGAAAGTTCAAACGATTCTATCCCAGGCAAGTTTCTCCAAGCTGCCTTGTTCCTTTTACCTTTCCTCTTTCCCACCAGCCCAATGCCTACGGCCACCTTGCCAATCTAAGGCTTGGGGCTTTCTTCACTCTGTCTGATGGACCAGAATGCTCCCACAGAATCCAGACGGGCTTCCAGTGCTAATTGTCAGCCCTCCACACGGTTCAGCCTCTCGGGCGATCAGCAGCCTGACTTAATCCGGACTGCTGCACATCTTCAGCTTCGAATCTGAGAATATGATGGACTGCAGCCTCTCAGAGATGCTCCCTGAGCTGATGGATGGTGGTGCCTGCTGGGTTCTGGGATGGCCCCGGGAGCTCCTGGGTCTAGCATATCAATACAGCTGCAAATCTTTACGATCAACTTGCAAACCTCAGGCTCATCTAATAATGGGCTGATCCTGTGTTCTGTCTGGACCTGTCCTCTGCTTTCAGTTGTATTTCCAGTAGCGGGGACAGGTTACTCTGAGCCATCTGCACTCCCCCAGCGCAGCACCGCCTTGTGGCCACAGGTGTCATTGACCTAGCAGGTGATTGGGACTGTGGATAGACATAGGAAGTCTATGACCACATCACAGAACACTAACAGACCTTCTTGGAACGCAGTCCCATGGCCTAGACCTCATTAATATCTTGCTCTAATTTATCAAGTTTAAACAGGTCATAAACACACTGGGGTATTTGCTCCATTTGCCCAGATGGGCAAAGGAGGATAAAAAAGGTCCTTTCTCCAATTTTGCCGTTCAGTTGTTTCAGTTGTGTCTGACTCTTCGTTTCCCCATTTGGGGTTTTCTTGGCAAAGATACTGGAATGGTTTGGCATTTCCTTCTCCAGCTCATTTTGCAAATGAGGAAACTGAGGCAAAGTGATATGAAATATCTGATCAGGCCAATATGAGCTTGGAAGGCTCTGCCACATGTCAGGCACAAATAGTTCATATCAACATTTGTAGTGGAGATGTCTCTAAATTTACGGATCTCACATTTCATTTCAGCTACTGCAATTCTGCTTTCTCATAGAGCACAGCCACTTCAATAGTCATTTGCAAGGGGGCAAGGGAGGCAGGAACTCAGCAGCTATTTGAGGATTCTGTAGTGTCTGCAGTTACTCCGGGGTTTTCAGTGAAGTAGTACGTACTGTCAATCCTCAGACGGCTGCCTGGGACCTTTTTCTTGTTTTGTCAGTAGAGGGGAAGAGGAAGAATGCTAGTCCTCTAGTATTCCTGCATACCATGTGATTGGCTGCCTGAGCTGTCAATCAATTCATTTTGTGGTTTATAAGACATTTCAGCTTGGTGCACAGCGTTATCTATGTGACTGTATTATGGGGAGCATCGCTAGAACAACATTTGTAGAATCAGATTTGTTCCTCAGAGCCACCTAATCCAATCTCTTCATTTTACAGAGACAGAAAATGAGGCTTCGGGAGGTTAACTGACTAAGTAAGTCCCAAGATCGCACAGGACAGTAGAGGTGGAATCTTCCAGTCAAGGCCCTCTCCACTGCACCATGCTTCCTAAACTAACACATCCCCCAATACCCTTTGCCTACTTACAGCAGCAGCCATTCTCCTGCCCTTTCTATCTCAAGTGGCTAGACGGACCCTTTGTGTAATAATAATTCATGTTCACATATTGCTTTAATGTTTATAAACTGCTTTCCTCCACAACATTAAGGGTATTATTATTTCCATTTTACAGATAGGGTAACTGTATCACAGAGAGTTTCAGTAATTTACCCAGGAATACACAGCTAGTATCAGCAGGGCAGCTGGAACAAGACTTCAAATGAGAATCTCGAGGCTCCAAGTTCCTGACTCCTAGCATGACTCACTGCTTTGAGCACAGCAGCAGCCGAAGTTAAGGGTTCCTAGGCAGAACTGAGCTTTCCTGGGCTGTCCTGGCTCAGCCTGCGATAGCCAAGAAGAGGGCTGAGAGCCAAGGCAGAGAGGGAACAGGCTTTGGAAGCTATAGAAAGAAAGGTTAGGGGTCTGAAAAGATTTGGTTCAATCACAACACGTTTATTAAGCCCTCACAAAGAAACAGCTGGTCTCCTCAAGGAGCTTATATTCTGTAAATATGGAGTATAGTAATCAATCATCAATGAGCATTAAGTGCCTACTATGTACCAGGCACTGTGTGCTGGAGATGCAAGTATAGTAAGTGAAACAATCCCTACTCACACCATGCATGCCTTATCACCTACCATATGCCCAGACCTTGAATTCTGTCAGTTGGAAAAGTATAACTAGCTGGTAGGGACCTCACAGAACTGAATGTTAGTTAGCACTGGGATTTTCGAATACACAGAACCAGAATACTGGAAGGGACCTTAGTCCATAGAATTTTAGAGCTGCCAGGTGGGGTGGGGCAGAAGAGGGAATATAGAACACAGAACGTTGGAACTAGAAGGGATTCAGGGACACAGAATGCTAGAGCTGGGACTAGCTAGAGCTAGAACATAGGGTACTGGAGCAGAAAAGGACTGGAAGGTGCATAGGGTGTGTGTGACGTGGAACAATCCTTAGAATAGAGAACATAGAACATTAGAGGTGAAAGAATTTAGAACACAGTATTTTGTGACCTTAGAACATACAGAACCAGAACTGGAAGTGATCTTAGTTCACAAGATCTTGGGGAGCAGGGGAGGGGGGAAGAGACTCGAATCCTAGACTATAGAAGGGACCTTAGCACCTAGAATAATAGAACACAGCACATCAGAGTTAGAAGAGACTCCTGAACATACAGGGTGGCTCCTAGAGGGCAGGCCTTATGTCTTTTGTTTTTGTATCTCCAGTTCTTAGCACTGTGCCTGACCCATAACCGATGCTTAATGAATATTTTACAGATGAGGAAACTGAGGCCCAGAGAGGTCACACAGCAGCTAGGCCGCCGACCCAAGTGTGTCTTGGACTCTGGCCCGGCTGGCTGGTTTTCCCCGGGGCGGGCCCAGGCTGGGTGGGGGGCGGGGAGAGGCCGCCCCCGACCAAGGCGAGGGGGCGGAGCCGGGAGGGGCGGGGCGGGGTCCCAGGAGCCAGCCCGAGTCTTTCCCAGAGGCTGCGGCGGCCCCGGGGGAGCAGCGGCTACGGAGCCCGAAGGTGGCGACAGTGAGTGCGAGGGGAGCCCGGCCCGCCCGCGGTCCCGAGGGGGGGACCAGGCTGGACTGGCCAGGATCGGGGCCCGGGGTGCGCATGGGGAGCGCGGGCGGGGGCTCGGGCCTGGCCCCGGCCCAGACCCAGACGGTCTGGGTGCCTGGAGCCGCCCGAGCCTTCTTCTTACTGGCCCTCGTCCCCAGCCGTCGGCTTTCACGCCCTCCACCGCTCCTCCTTCCGCGGCCGCGGCTCCTTCCTCCTCCGTCGCTTTCTCTTTCTCCTTCCAGCTTCCTGGGCCTCCCTCCCTCCTCCAGCTCGCTCGGCCGGCCGGGCCGCTCTCCCCTCCTCCCTGATCCGTCTGCCCAGCCCTCGCCCGGCCCCTCTCTTTCAGCCCCCAGCATCCCTGGCCCTTTCCAGCCCCCCTCCTCTCTTCTGTCTTCTCATGGGGGCGGGCTGTTTGTCTTTCCCGTTTCCCCCTGCCTATGTCCTCGCTGTCTCTCCCACTTGCCCGGCTCTCACTTAACCCCTGCCTCTCACTCAGCCCCGTCACTCTCCCACCTTCCCGCCTGTGCCCCTCTCCCTCCTGTCTGTCTCTTTCTTCTCTGTCTGCATAGGTCTATAGTCTACCACGTTTGTCTCCTCTTCTTTTTCCACCCAATAGATTTCTCGGTGCTCCTGCAGACCAGCTTTGGGTCTGGGGAGATAGTGAATGAGAAATAGACCCAGGCAGTACGGTAGTGGAACCTAGAGTCCGAGAACCTGGGTTCAAATCTCGGCCCTGCCAATAGCAGCTGTTTTACCTTACGTTTCATCGTTTGTAAAATGAGGACCTTGGACTGGACGCTATCTAAAGTTCCTTCCAATCTAAAACTGATCCTAAGAGGAACTGAGCCCGGCTCCTGCCACCCCAGAGGTCTGACTGAACATAGAGCAGGTCACTGTAGTTAGTGGCTCACAAAGTTAACCCCCCTGTTTCAGAATGGATAATAACAGCTTACTCTTGCTAATAATGCTTCGTGCTTTTCAAAGCTTCTGCACTTTGATTATCCTCACAGTCACTCTGTGAGATAAGTAGTTACCTCATGAGGAAACTGAGGCACCGAAAGGCACTAGAAGGGCAGAGCTAGTAAAGTTGGCACTGGAACTCAAGGGCTTTTATGTCCAGAGCTTGGTAATCAATCTTTCTACCACAGCAGTACCATGTCCTGGTTCTTTGCCCACAAAGATTTCTTCTTCCCCAGGTGATAATAAGAGCTCACATTTATATAGCATCTACTAGGTGTCAGGCACTGTGCTAAGCACTTTATAAATATTAATTCCTTTGATCTTACAACAACCCAAACTATTATTATCTCCATTTTAGAGATGAGGAAACTCAGGCAAATATTACAAATACTAACTCCTTTGATCCTCACAACAATCCTATGCTTCTATTATCTCCATTTTAGAGATGAGGAAGCTGAGGCAAATACTCCAATTTTAACTCCTTTGGTCCTCACAACAATCTGTGCTGTTATTATCTCTGTTTTACAGCTGAGGAAACTGAGGCAAACAGATTAAATAACTCGCCCAGAGTCACGCAATTATTAAGTGTCTGAGTCTGGATTTGAATTTAGGGCTTCTTGATTCCAGGCCCATCGTTCTATCCCCTGCTTTCCTTTAGCTGCTATGGGGATGGGAGCCCCTGTGGGGGTTCACAGCAGGTGACATATACAAATTGGATATAGGAGGTGGAGTCTGTACAGAACTATGTTGCAGGTGCGTCTGTCAGTGGTTGCTGCACTATTCAAAAAAGAAGTTTTTTAGTCCCCCTCCCCCCTTGCCCTCCTATCCCCCTGAGCTTGGTGCAGCTACAGAAAAGGCAGTAGTTTCTGTGCACCAAGGCTGGTCAGGGGGTGTATGATCAGGGATCACTGCTGAATATTGGACTCAAATCGGCCAGGAGATACGGGCACAGAATAATAGAATGGCAGAACTAGGAGGAACCTCAGAGACCATTCAAACCCATCTTTGGACCCAGGAGGGTCCAAATTGAAGCTCAGAAAGCCAGGACTTAAATCCTACCTCAGACACTCGCAAGTCCTCAATTTCCTCATGTGTCAAATGGGGATAATAATATCTGCCGTACCTACCTTCAAAAGGCATCAAGGCATCGTAAGTGGATTACTATCTCTCGGCCTTGCACTCAAGAAGCTCTGGGTTTGAGTCCTAACTATGACACAGAACAGCTGTGATTATGAGTGCCCCTAGGCTAAGTCTCTAAGACTGCACTGGCAGAGGGAATTTCCATACTAGGAATTCTCTATACTGGCAAAGTCACAGGTCTGAATTCTCCACCCACCCCCTCCCCCTTCAGAAAAAGTAACTACTGGACAGAGTTGTGAAGTACAATGATAGAAACTGGTTGGTAAACTTTAAAACATTCTATAATATCCGGTGGGAGCAGTCGGAGTGGTGGCCATGGTCAAGGCAGGAGGAGAAAGAAGGGGTAAGAGGCCTCTATTGGAGTTCAGGCCTTTTAACTCCCAGTCATTCCTGTATACCAGAGGCGTCAAATTCAGGTAAAAACAGGGCCACTAAACTGTACATGAGGATCCCTGCAAACCACATGTTGACTTAGAAAACAACATATTAACAGGCAGCTAGGTAACATTGGGCACTGGGCCAAGCACTGGGCCTCTATTCAAGAAGACCTGAGTTCAAATCCGGCCTCAGACACTTACTAGCTGTGTGACCCTGTGCGAGTTGCTTAACCTTGTTTGCCTCAGTTTCCTCATCTGTAAACTGAGCTGGAGAAGAAAATGGCAAACTGCTCTGGTATCTTTGCCAAGAAAACCCCAAATGGGGTCATGAAGAGACACAAATGAATAATGTTATGTTGTGTTTTTATTTGTTTTATTAAATATTTCCCAGTTTCATTTGAATCTGTTTTGGGGTATTTGTGTGTTTGATACCTCTACTCTAGATGATCCAGACCCTTCAGGAAAGTCAAGAGAAAATTACGGTTTGTGATTATTCTTTGGTAGCTCCTGCCTTGTTCTCAGTTTTGTGGTTAGCCTCTGTCTCTTCATTTTCCCATCCAGAAGCTGGTAAGCTAACTTCTGAAGTGTGGCAAGGTTTCATTCTATTTAAATGGGTTGGCCTATGGTGGAGGGGAGGAAGGGAGAGAGAGACAGACAGACAGACAAAGAGGCAGACAGACAGACACAGGGAGAGGCAGGCAGAGATAGACAGAGACAAACAGAGAGAAAGACAGAGATAAGAGGGAAGAGAGAGGAGAAAGACAAAGAAGAGTAGGAGGAGAGAGAGAGGGAGACAGAGATAAGAGGGAAGAGAGGGAGAGGAGAGACAAAGAAGAATAGAAGAGACAGAGGAGAGACAAAGGAGAGAGACAAAGGAAAAAGAAAGGAGAGAAGGAGACAGAGAAAGAGAGAGAGAGAAAGGGAGAGAGAAAGAAAGAAAGAAAGAAAGAAAGAAAGAAAGAAAGAAAGAAAGAAAGAAAGAAAGAAAGAAAAAGAAAAATAGAAAAATATTCATGGCTCATCTTTTAGAAATCTGTTCAACCCTAACAACTCTTTTCTCCATGGTGCCCAAAAATAATGGAAAAGAAAGGCACCAAAATCAGCTTGGATGTGGTGCAGAGTGAGCCCTTCTGCTGTCCCCTCATTCTTTCTGCCCAGAGTAAGTGGAGGAGTGTCTGGGGAAAAGTCATTGCTCCCTTCCCTGCTGTCCTGTGTGATTCAGAACTTATCTGCTTAAACATTTTACAAATGAAATTAAAAGTCAATCCACTCTGGCCAGTGCTGGCTAGTTTGGGGGAGCCGGAGATCTCTGCAAGTTACAGTTGAGCTTGGAGTGTGCTGAAGTGGGGTAGTTTAAAATAGAAATGCTGACGCCGTTGCCTCGATGCCTGTAGCTGGACCAGCCCGCTTTGCTGCCGTATAGTTATGTGTTGCAGTTATTAGTCTGGTTAGGTCAGATCACCCCAGTGGGACCCTTCATTTGTTTCCTGCGGTCTCCCATGCTTCTCTCTCTTTAGCTGGTTATCCCACCAGATGAAGACAGCCCCACTTTGTCCAATTTGATGATGTGAATTCGAGCTCAGTCTCATCTGTTCTGGCTTTTCTTGTGATCCTGTTTGGTTTGAGGGAGGAGCAAAGGAAGGGACTGATGGGGATCCCATCGTCAGTTTTATGGCAATACATATTTTTTTTTTCAGACTTCAACAGTGAGGCGCTATATGGAGAACAAAAATAGACACGCTATCTTGGAGCCAAATTCAACATCTGAACCGCAAGCAGAGCTCTGTTTTGTACCTGGGACAAGCAGTGTAAAAGGGAGGCTGATGCCCAGGATGGGAGAAGGGAGGAGTTCTCACTTGTATAGGCTTTCCCTCCATTGTTTCTATACAGCTCAAAGACTCTTAAGTGCTGTGCACAGCCTCTGTGTTTCAGTCCCCTGGGAAAAAGCTCCCATCACTGCACCCTGGTCACAGCACTGCAGCTGGGTGATAAAGGCAAGGAGAAAAGAGGGGTTAGAAACAAATGGAGTTGAATAAGGCTCTGTTAAATATATTCCATTTCTCTCCAGGGTTCCCAGTGTAGTTCAGGATAGGGATTTGACCCAAGATAAGGGAAGTGGTTAATTAGACCAGGCCTAACTCAGTCCAGGCTGGTTACTCAGGCTTGAGAATGCAATGAAATAAGACCCTCACAGAACCTCTGATTGTTAACAAAACTTAGCCATTGCAGGGAAAGGAAATTCAGAGCAGGGAAAAGAAATCCAGTAAGCTCACAGCACAGATAGGCACAGCTTCTTTGCCTCTGTGTTCATGATAGTCTACAATCATGGTGCTTGAGAGAGGTTGCCGGGTGCCTACTCACACCTTGGATTTTGTGCTTAGGCACCAGAGAGCATCATCAGCAGAGCCTGGGGTTCCATGAACTAATTAAGTATGGAGAATGGTTGCAATGCCTTTAAGGAACCACTAGCGTAGCCTTCAAGGTTCAGGGCATTAGGCTTTATTGCACCTACCAGAGGTGTGCAATGGGGAGTAATGCCCACCATTCTCTCTCCTTACACCTAAAGCTTTCCTATCAGGTTTTTGTGACTTCTCTAGGTAGGAAACCCCTATTTTATTTATTTAACCCCTATTTTTATTTTTAAAGTTATTTTATTTAACCATTATTTTATTTTAAAATTTATTTAACCCCTATTTTATTTATTATTTATTTTTACATTTATTTTATTTAATCCCTATTTTATTTGTTATTTATTTTTACATTTATTTTATTTAACCTCTATTTTATTTTTTATTTTTACATTTATTTTATTTAAGCCTTATTTTCTCTTTCCCCCCCAAGTTTTACTGTTACCTTTGATTTTAAGGAAAGTCAGTCCTCTTTAACCACCTCTCCCTACTCCCCAGAAAGCTTCCCTTTTTAACAAAGAAAAATATAACCGACTAACCAAATGTAGCCAAACTAACCAACACAGTGACTTTATCTGACAGCATATATACCACATTCTGCAACCATAGCCCCCCACCTCTTTACAGGGAAGGAATGTGTTTCTTGGAATTTCTTTAGGACCAGAGTTGGCATTGCAATTAATCATAATTCTTTTTGTTTATGCTATTTACAGTATAGATATTATTCTCCTGGTTTTGTTTATCCAAATCTGCATCATTTCTGACAAGCCTTTCTAGGCTTCTCTGAAGTCCTTATATTTATTATTTTTATAGTTAACATTTTCTTATTGCACAGTTGTATTCAGTTAATTCATGTATTATACTTTTAAAAAGCTATTCTCCAATTGTTGAGCACCTACTTGTATCCCAGGTTGGGTTTTTGTTTTTGATTTTTAGTTTCAGTTACTATAAGTGGTACAATGTATATTTTGATATACAAGGCCCCCCCTCCTTTTTTTTTTTGAATACCTTGGGCTATATATATATATATATATATCTAGTAGTGAGATCACTGGGCTAAAGAGAATGAAAGGTTTAGTGACTTTTCTCACAGCATGCCAAATTTAAAAAACTTTGACTATACTACAGAACATGGTCTCTACACTGTAAACTTCAAAAGCTTCCCAAGTTAACAAGCATTTATTAAGTGCCTCTGTGCCAGGCACTGTGTTAGGCACAGGGGATACAGAGAAAATGAAACAGTACCTACCCTCAAGGAGCTTACATTCGATGGGGGAAACAACATGTACATATATTAGTATTTACAGAATAAATACAGAGTAATTGTTAGAGGGAGACACCAGGGTGGGATCAGGAAAAGCTTCCTGCAGAAGGAGGCATCTGGCTTGAAACCGGAGGGAAATGAAGGTTTCTAAAAAGTGATAGATGAGTAAGTGCATTTCAGGTTTGAGCCTAAACAGCCTGTACAAATATGCAGAGATGGGAAATGGAGTCTTATGTGTAAGGAATCATTCAGTGTGACTCTTTTTTTAATCTAAGCTTTTATTGACATTTTTTATTTCTTATATCACCATGGTAACCCCAGGTATCCCTCCCCTTCCTCCCTCCCAAAGAACCATCACGTAAGACAAATAGTATTTTTTAGAGAGGGGAAAAAGTCAATAAAATTGATAGATACATTGAAAACATGTGCAATGAGTTACACCTGTAGACTTTCTACCTCCACAAAGGGGTGGATTGGGGGTATTCTGTCATATCTCTTCAAGTCCTCCTTGATCATCATTTTGTCATGGGGTGAAGTGACTTGCCCAGGGTCACACAGCTAGTGTCTGAAGCCAAATTTGAACTCAGGTCTTCCTGACTCCAAGGCCTGTGCTCTATCCACTGCCCCACCTAAGTGTTCCTGTTACATTTATTTTTTATTGTTTTGGTGTACAGTTCTTTACATTGTTGTAGTTACTATGTGTATATTATTTTCTTGGCTCTGCTTACTTCATTATGTGAGTTCATTTGTTCGTTCGTTCATTCCTTCCTTACTTCCTTCTTTTTTTTCCTTTCCTTCCCTCCTTCCCTCCTTCCCTTCCTCCTTTAGGTGCTCTGCCCAAAGGAATATAAATTTTGATCACTGAAATCTTGCAAGGTATTTTAGGGTTTATGCCTAGATTTCTTTCTATCATGCCTTAAACCCAAATCACTCATTGATTAACCAATAATAGGTCTCAGCCCATGCCTCATTTGGTCTTTGTTTGGGCTCTACTGGCTCAGAGTGAGTGTAAATAGCAATTGTTTCTGTTTTGGCCAGAAACCCTGAGGGTCTTCCCCTCCCAGATTTATTTATTTATTTATTTTTTGACTAGGTGAAAGAAGTCATTCTTTGCCTCATTTCTCACCTAGCCTTAATCACTAAATGGGCATTGCCTCAGTCCAACTGAGACCTGGGAAAGACCTTAGCTTAAAAAGTCCAAGGTTTCCCCCTGCATCTGGGACCATCTGCAGTCGCCCTGATCCATATGTTCCCACTGCACCCAGATGCTCTGAAAGAGATAGTGAGGCTGGTGACTTTGCACAGCCCTCCCTCACTTAAATCCAATTCACTTGCGTGTCATGGCATCATCTTCCTGATGTCATGGTCCTCTTCGAGAACAAAGGACAAACAACATCAATTCATAGAGATCTTTCTGTGTTTATCACATTCATTATTTCTTATAGCATCATAATATTCTATTACATTCAAATTGATGGGCATCTTCTTTTTTTCTTATTTTTAGCTTTCACAAAAAGTGCTTGCTATAGATATTTTAGATTATATTGGAACTTTTTCTTGTTAATGGCTTCCTTGGAGTATAAGCCTAGTAATGAAGTCTCTGATTCAAAGGGTATAGACATATTAGTCACTTTATTTGCATAATTCGAAATTGTTTTCCAAAATTGTTGTACCACTTCATAGCTCCACCAAAAATGTATTAGTGTGCCCAGCTTCCTACAACCATTTCAGCAGTGACTGTTGCCATTTTTTAAAATGGTTTTTGCCAGTTTGCAAGGTGTGAGGTAAAACCTCCAGTTGTTTTAATTTGCATTTCTCTTATTATTAGTGATTTGGGGCACTTTTTTCATGTGGTTGTGAACACTTTGCACTTCTTTTGAGAACTGTTTGTTCATATGCTTTGACCATTTATCTATTGGGGAATGGCATATACATATATATATATAGGAATATATACACATACATGCATACATATGTGTGTGTTTTATTTCTTTGGTACCAAACCCTTATCAGAGAAATTTGATACAAAGATTATTTTTTCCCATTCCACCACTTCTCTTCTTATCCTAGATGCATTAATGTTGTCTGTGCAGAAGCACTTCAGTTTCAAGTGATCAAAGTTATCTATTTTATCTTTTGTAATTGCTTCTGTCTCTTGTTAAGAATATATCTCTTATCCATAGCTGTGAGAGATATGTGATCTGTTTCTCTTCTAATTTTTTAATAGTATCATTTTTAATATTAAGGTCACATATTCATTTAGAATATACTGTGGAGTGTGATATGAGGTGATTTTTTTGTTATTGTTGTTGTTCAGTCATTTTTCTGTCATGTCCAGTTCTTTGTGACATCATTTGTGGTTTTCTTGGCAAAGATACTGGAATGGTTTGCCATTTCCTTCTCAGGTCGTTTTACAGAGTAGGAAACTGAGGCAAATAAGGTTAAGTGACTTGCCCAGAGACACAGCTAGTAAGTGTCTGAGGCCAAATTCAAGCTCTGGAAGATGAGTCTTCTTGACTCCAGGCCTGGCACTCTATTTACTGTTCCACCTAGCTACCCAGATATAAGGTGTCGGTCTAAACCTAATTTCTGCCAGACTGCTTTCCAGTTTTCCCAGCAGATTTTTTTTTAATCAAATAGGGAGTTTTTCCCTGAATAATTTATGTTTTCTACTTTGTCAAACATTGGGTTATTGGATTCTATTGTTTCTGAATCCCCCTTGTCTAGTCCATTCCATTGATCTCTCTATTCTTCACCAATGCCAGATGGTTTTGATGACTACTGCTTTATAATATAATTTGAGGTCTGCAAGTGCTATTCCCCCTTTGTCCTTACTTCTTTTTATCATTTCCCTTGATATGCTAGATCTTTTTTTTTAATGAATTTTGTTATTATCTTATTAAGCTTTGTAAAGTATCCCCTTGGTAATTTGATTGGTACAGCACTAAAAGTATAAATTAATTTTGGTACTATTGGCATTTTTATTATATTGGCATGTCCTAGCCATGAGCATTGAATATTAAGTGCTATTCATATTAAATAGCTTCAGCTATTTAAATTATTCTTTATTTCTTGAAGGAACACTTTGCAATTGAATCTATAGAAGTCTTTTGTGTGCTTTGGGAAATTAATCCTTAGATAGTTCATGCATTTTGTAGTTATTTGAAATAAGATTTCCTTTTCTATTTGCTTCTTGTATTTTGTTATTATTTTTATGTAGAAATGCTATTGGTTTGTGAGGTTATATTTTATACTCTACAATTTTGCTAAAGCTACTTGTCTCAGTTACTATCTTTGCTCATTCCCTGGGGTTTTCCAAGTATACGATCATATCATTAACAAACAAGGATATTTTTATCTCCTCTTTATCTTTCTTCCTTTAATTCCTTTCTCTTGACTTATTGCTATTGCTAGCATTTTTAGAACTATATCATATTACAGTGGTAAGAGTGGGCAGCCTTGCTTCACTGTTGTATTTAATGAAAAAGGTTCTGGTGTATCCCCATTGCATATTATGTTTGCTTTTGGTTTCAGATAAATGCTTTTTATGATTTAAAAAGGCCCTCCATGCCTTTATTTTATAGGGTTGTTTTTTGTTTGTTTGTTTTTAACATAAAGGAGTGTTGTACTTTGTCAAAGGCTTTTTCTATATCTATTGAGGTAATTATGTGGTTTTGGATGTTTTGGTTTTTAATATGATTGATTATGTTGATTATCGTCTTAATGTTGAACCATTCTTACATCCCTGGTACAAATCCCACTTGATCATAACAAATGATTTCTTGGATAAGTTGCTGTAGACTAGTATGATTTTGCTTAAAACTTTTGAATCAATGTTCATTAATGATACTGACCGGCAGTTTTCTTTCTGTGTTTTATCTTTCCCTGATTAGATATTAGGGCTTTGTTTGTCTCATAAAATGATTCTGGTAGGGTGCTTTCTTTCTCAGTGTTTTGAGAGTAATGTGTAAAGTCTGGGTGCTAAATGTTCTTTAAAAGTTTGATAGACAAATTGCTTACCATCTCAGGGAGGGGGGAGGGGGGAGAGGGAGGGAGAAAACTTGGAGCTCAAATTTTTAAAAAATGAATATTAAAAATTATCTTTACATATAATTGGGGAAAATAATGTATATATATATATATTTAAAAGTTTGATAGACTCCTGTAAATCCATCAGGTATAGGAATTTTTTTTTTCCTTTGGCAGTTCCTTTACAACTAGATCTATTTCTTTTTCTGAGATTGGGTTATTTAAGATCAATGTGATTCCAATGGTCCTCTTAGTCTGCTTTTGACTCTGACGTAAGTCTTTCTCTGTCTCCCGATAGTGGCCATTGCCTCGGAAGATGGGTTTTACCACCACTCCAACTCCATGTACAAAGCTCCAAACAGCGCTCCACCAGATGAACAGTCCCCCTTGCTTGAGGAACATCCCGGAAGCCATTATAGCTCCCCCAAGCCTCATGATCGCTACCATGGAGCCTACATCATCTTCTTCAGCATGGGAATTGGCTCCCTGCTGCCCTGGAACTTCTTTGTCACTGCGAAGGAGTATTGGATGTACAAACTGCAGAACTGCTCTTCCCAGGGAGCCTCAGACATTCAGGTAACATCGTCATTCCCAGGAAGAGGTAACTGATGACGGGCTAGAGGATATTACCACGTCAGGAGCCCATAGTAGGGTTTCCCTCCAAACATCCTGGTTTGGTCAGAAAGTTTAAGATATCAACTTGGAAGGGAGTGATTCCTGAAGGGGCAGAGCCCAGATCTGAGCCAGATTTAAGCAAAGGACTGAATTTGAAGGCATCATGGAACCCTGGACTGAGAGTCACCAGACCTGGATTTGAGTCTTGGCTCTACCATTTGATATGAGCTCTCCTTTATATAGTGTTTTCCTCACAATAACCCTGTGCAAGTCTTATTCTTCCCATTTTACAGATGAGGAAAGTTGAGGTGTGGAGAAGTGAAATAACTTGCTGATGATCATATAGCTAATAAGTGGGAAAGACAGGACTTGAACTCAGATCTTCTGACTGTAAAACCAATGATCTTTCCACTAGACCCTGTACTTTCTATCTGGACCGTCACTTAAACTCTTGAGGCCCCATTTTCCTCTCTATGAAATGAGGGCATGAGATTGGATTAGATCAGAGGTTCCCAACTCTTTGGTAGGGGTGGGGGGAAGGACACTTGACATTTTGAAATTGAGGGTGTGGGAGGTACTGAAGATGACAGACGACAAGTAGGGAGAGGGAATTGTGTAACAGCAATCTCTAGCTCTGCTCCCTTTTCTAGTCCTTGGACATTAACATACCCAGGAGCCATACATGGGTCCTTATCTCCTCCACCCTATGACCAATGGGGCATTTGAACCTGGTTTTTAAATATTCATGGGAAAATATGAAGAGATATAGATTTAGATAGAGGTTCTTAACCTGGGCTCCATGAACTTGTTGGGTTTTTAAAAAATTATTATTTGTATAACTATATGCCAATATAACTGGTTTCTTTTGTAATCCTGTGTGATGTGTTTAAAAACATTGTTCTGAGCAGGGGTCTATGGGCTTTACCAGACTGCCAGAATGGTCTGGGATATAAAAAAAGATCAAGACCCCCTGCTTTAGAATATTGAGTTGAATCTAGTAAGGTGAAATCCAGCAAAGGATAAATGTAAGTCTTATACATGGGTTCAAAAAATCAATTTCACAAATACAAGATGGAGGAGACTTGGTTAGACTGCAGTTCTGGCAGTGTTAGTGGACTGAAAACGATTGAGCTAAATGAGTCAGCAGGGT
Organism: Vombatus ursinus; assembly: GCF_900497805.2. Classification (NCBI taxonomy): domain Eukaryota; kingdom Metazoa; phylum Chordata; class Mammalia; order Diprotodontia; family Vombatidae; genus Vombatus; species Vombatus ursinus. The sequence continues at coordinate 1,939,241 of NW_020940527.1, forward strand.
GATGTGCAGCCCAAACTGCTCATTTGATTTTGGTTGTGTTGAAGAGGGCATAGCTTCCAGGAGTAAGGAGTAAGGGTGTCATCCTTCTTTGCTCTGTTAGACTTCATCTGGAGAATTGGGTTCAGTTCTTGGCACCTTAGTTTGAGAAGCTGGAGAGTGCAGAGAAGGGCAAAATGAACGGTAAATGGCCTTGAATCTGTGATATGGAAGGATCAACTAAAGCACTTGGCCATGTTTAGCCTGAAGAAGATGAGACTCAGGGATGTGATAGTGGTCTTTCAGAATTTCAAGGTCTTTCATGTGGTACAGCAATTAGACTTTTTCCATTTGGCTCCAGAGGGCAATACCAGGAAGAAGGGTGGAAGCTACAAAAAAGGGCAGGTAGGTACTGGGCCTGAAGTCATGAAGACCTGAGTTCAAATTCTACATCAGATACTTATTAGCTGTGTGTCCCTGGGCAAGTCATGTAACCCCTATCAGGTTCAGTTTTCTTATCTATAAAATGGGGATAACAGTAGCTTCTATTTCACAAGGTTGTTGTAAGGATCAAGTGAGATGTATTAATTACATATATTAATATGTTAGGTGCTCTGAAAACTTAAAGCACTATATAAATGTTAGCTATCATTATTTAAGCTCAACATCAGGAAAATCTAACAATTAGAGTTGTTCCTAAGTGCGATGAGCTGCTTCTAGAGGTGGGGTGTTCTCCCTCCTTGGAGGTCTTCGAGCAGAGGGCAAATGACCGTTTTTTGGGGGTATGTTGTGGGGAGCCTCCCTTTTGTCTATGGATTGGATTAGGTGGCTGCTCAAGTTCCTTCTAGCTCTCAGATTTTATTTAGAATTCTGTTGGGCTGGGAGTTCATCTCTACAGGGAAATCTTGGCCTCCCATAGAAGGGACTCTGCTCTGTGGATAGCTTTCATACCTGTGGAAAATACTTAGTGTTTTGTGGGAAGACTTATCATTGTCTTTCAGATCATCTGGAATTTTTCACACTCCTGAATTTACCATTGGAAGGGCTCCAGCTGGGGTGTGGGGGTGGCTGGGTCCAGGTTCATTTCATCAGAATACAGAGAAATCCTAGATTCTTTCCGCTGTGCTCCTCCTGGAAAGAAGACCTGGAATAAGGAGTCTTTCTTCTTCTCTTCATGTGCCCCTTTCTCCCCCCCGTTTTTCTTCTTCTCCTCCTCCTCCTCCTTTTCCTCCTCATTCTTTTCATTAGCATAGGAAAATTCATAGAAGAAGCTCCCTTTGCTAATGAACATAAGCAACTTCTTTTATAATCTCATGTATTTTATTTGATATATGTAAAAATATTATTATAAGAAGGGGTTCATGGTCTTCACCAGACTGCCAAAGGGGTCCATGACCAAAAAAGGGTTAAGAACCTATGGTAGAGCATTGGGCCTGAATTTAGTAAGATGAAATTCTGTAAGAGGTACATGTAAGACTTACAGATGGGTTCAAAAAAATTAATTTCACAAGTACAAGATAGGGGAGACATTTCGAAGAAAAGCAATTTCCAATCTTAGAAAGTTGCCTGGGGCCACTAAGAGGATAATTAACTTTCTGGGAGTCATCCAGCTAATATGTGTCAAGAGTAAGACTTGAATTTGGGTCTCTCTTCCTGGCTCAGAAGCCTATGTCCTTCTGCCTCCCCTCCTCATTCCTCTCTCTTCCCCCATCGTAGAGTGAGGACAAAGTGAATGTTCTATGTACAGCAAAGATGCCCAGGACAAGCCTCTGATATAGCACAAGAAAGCATCTTATAATCTTTGCCATTGCAAAGGCAGTATATCTAAGACAAGTGAGAAATGGAGCCAAAAGATCAGTGAACCATTCTTAGCCATCCCCTCATCTTTGCATCACTAATATGTGAAGTCCCAGGTGTCCCCTGGGGGCATGAAGTTGCCCTGTTTTTGAAATACCTTTTACAGGTAGGGAAACAGATGTTGGCATTGCCTTGGAAGGGGGCTGCAGCTCTGTGCATGGCCCACATGACCCTTTTGGGTTTCCATAGAAACTTGGACTGAGCTGTTTTATGACTTGCTTTTATTTACAAGGCATTCCAGCTTTCTGTCATCTTGCCCATTATCCATAAATCACACACAGTCCTTTTTGTGCTTGATCAGAAGATCCCATGGCTGGGCCCCCCTCCCCCAACCCCAAGCTTCACCTGGGGCAGGTGGAATAACCTGGAGTGTGGGACTGTGGCACCTACTTTCAGGATCTTCCCTCCCCCTACCTCCATCCCCCAGGGAGATACCTGCAAGGTAGAGGGAGGGGAGACATGGGACAAGGCATCTCTGGAAACCGGCCTCCTGCACCTTGGACATTTGCTGCTGCCACTCTCCAAGGCTGAACCCTCTGCAGCTTCCAGAATTTAACACTACACAGCCCTCCTGTGATGCTTTATAGCTTTTTTCCAAGGGCTGGCAGGTGTGGATGTAGTACCTGCTGCAGCACTGAGCCCCTGGCTTTTGGCATCCGAGATGAGAGACTTGTCACCTCTCGATTCATGGGCCAAGCCTGCTGCAGAAAGCATGCTGGTGCGTCTCCCTGTTTCTCCTGCCATTTTTCTTCACTTAATTCCTCATTCCTGCCACCATCCCCCGCTTTGCTTGCTCTTACCCTCTTCCTGATTTTCCTGCAAGACTCGGCTAATCTGACATCCTCACCTGAAGGCCACTTTTGGTGGAGATGAGGGAGGAGGAGGGAGTCAAATGATTCCTGTCTCCAGTCACCACCTGCAGCCTGATTAGCCGTGGGTGATTTTCCCCCTTGTTTACCCAGAGACGAGTGCTACGTGATGGGGCATACATATTCTTTGGAAATCCAAAGCCGTACAGACAGTGTGTCAGCCCAGGAAACCCAGAGCATCACCTGGAAGTCTGCCTATAGTCCCCTTTCTTCCTGTATATTCTCAGGCTCTTTCTTTCTATCTAGAACTGCTTGTAGCTGTTGTGTTTAAATGGTTTTAGGGGACAGTCTTGCTCTGTTCTCTTCCTCAGTCTCTAGAATGAGAATCTCTCATTAATAACCCTTGGTTATTAGGACCTGTTGGTGGGCTGGAAAAAGTAAAAAATTGAGATTGTAGCACCTGTGGCACCTGAGTGTCACATGGATCATCCCCCAGAAGGATTACTCTAAGTTCTAGGCACTCTGCAGGGGTTCTGCATTCACTCAAAGCCATTCCTCATGAGCCCCCACCAGTGTTTCCACTTTTGGCGCTAGTCAGCAGTCACAATTAACTAAAACCAAAGGTATTTAAGGAGAAAACATAGTAAGATTTGTAGTAGAACATTCCCCTCATAAACACACTGTCTCACAAATGTATGCTCCAACAGTAAGGAAAGCTAGCATGAATAGGAATCTTCCACAAGGGGCCCTGATATAATAGCCCTGCTCTCACTGGGGCTGATCCTTTCTGAGCATTTGTCTTTGCCAGCTTATCTGTCCTGGGCATTGCTCCTTGCTACTTGTATTCAGGTCTGATTTCTTCAGGGCCAGTCTAGCCACCTCAGTTTCATTCTGCTAGGGTACAGTGACTAGGGTTTTTGCCTGATAAAAGCAGACTGAGAGCGCCTTTGTCATAGCCATCATAACCAGCTAACAAAAATCAGAGTGCTTCTAAGCTAAAAGTAGATTTTTCATTTGTTTTACTCCTGTGTCAGGGCCAGAGATCAAAGGTTTGTTGTTGTTGTTACATGTGACTACTTAACTTATGGTTAGTTACCCTTATACATCCTCAATCTCTGGCTTAGATGCAGATGAATTTGAGTCATGACTGAGGGAATCCAGGTGAGTATGTGTCATCCATCTTGCCCAAATTTCTGCCTTTATTTTGCATACATGTTAGCAGCAAAGGCTTAGTATTTGGCGCTGCGTTTTAGCCAACGAAAATCTCAGTATTTGTATCAAATGATAATACATAATATAGTTTCTGTATTGCACGGGGCCTCCCAGCCAGAATCACCCAGTGATTGAAGAGGTGGGTAGAGGATTGGCTGAATCTTCGTACACTCAGAGTGGTTACCTCGCCTGAAAGCAGTGTGAACTTGGCATGCCTTAAGGAGTGGTGGTTGCAGGGGAAGGGGAATGTCAGTCCCAGGTCTGGTGTTGTTTAATGTGGTCCACAGGGTCTTAATTGATTCACTAGGGAGTGGGCTTATTCAGTTTGCTAAGTATATTTGCATAACTCATCCTGTTTATTGTAAGAAAAAACTTCCTAACATTAAGAAATATTGAGGGGCAGCTAGGTGGCACAGTGGATAGAGCACCAGCTCTGGAGTCAGGAGGACCTGAGTTCAAATCCAGCCTCATACATAACACTCACTAGCTGTGTGACTCTGGGTGAGTCACTTAACCCCAATTGCCTCACCAAAAAAACCCCAAAAAACGATTTAAGAACTATTGAATAGAATGGGCCACCCCTGGACATAGTGGTACCGCTCTCACTAGAGGTCTTCAAAGGATGGCTGGATGACTATTTTTGGGGAGGTGTTGCAGATGGAGTTCTTGTTCCTAAGGCTTGTACAAAATGGCGTCCAAGATCCTTCCAACTTCATCTGGGAGGAGAGCAGTTCTGGAAAGATGCTCAAACTTCGGAAAGGCTTTGGTGAACTACAGATGTGTCTCCCCCAAAATGAGAGTCAAAATGGACAAGTCCTGGTCACATGGATGGGAAGAAAAATCTGGCTGCCTTAATACAAAATGAAAATGGCCTAGCTGTGCTATAGCAGGAGAAAAAAGATCCTGTAGTCTGAACACATGACTCAGAAGGGTGACCTTTATATGGAGCAACAATAGAGCCTGATTCCAGGATGAAGAGACAGACTAGTGAGGGTCTCCTGTCACTGATCGCCTGACTCTCAGTCTAAAAGGAAGAGGAAGAGGAAGTAGGGTTAGTTAGTCAAGAGTCATGAAGACTGAAGGATGTTTTACCATAGGGCTCTTATGCTGAGTTTGATAATCAAATGTTTCCCATTATACTGAGGAATTGAATTAAATGAAGCATGAGGATTTAGGTTAGATATAAGGCATTTTTCATAGCACTTATTAAACTAAAGATTAGTATAGATTCTAATGCCTTAGAATCCTATTGGAAAGGGTCTGAAATCAATACGTGAAGTAGGAGTCCTTGTCTGCATCCTCCTTAAGTGACCATAGATATGGTCTGACTTGGCTGGGCAGTGAGAAGACCCTCTACCACCAGGGGCACTTTTCTCCTCTTGCCTTCCCTTTGCCCCTTCCTTTGACCCGATCCCAGCTGCTTGACAGCTCGTGAGGTTTTGATGAGATGGGAGTCTTTAACCTTACTCCTTCCAGTGACATGGAGGACCAAGTCTCCTAAGTTCCTCCAGGCCTTTCCTCCTCTGCCTTGACTCCATACCTGCCAGACCCCCAGGCACAGTCATCTGAGCTCAGGATGTAACCTGAGGATGCCTGAGCCTTGCCATGTGCTCTGCCTTTGCACCATTAGGAAATCCAGGCTTGCCAAATGCTTGACAATTACACTTTCTTCTTTGTGCTCTTTCTCCCAATTAAACTCCTTGAGAACAGAACTGTCATGCATTTTACTTTGTGTACCGAACTCTTTTAAGGTACTGTGCACAAAGAAAGCCTTAATAAATGCTTTTACATTTAGTTCATTTTTCATACTGTTACTGCTCGAAGTCTTACAGCGATGTGCCACTCACTACCTTCCAGGGCCTCTGATTCCATTTTGGGAGATCTCTAATCATTAGGAAGCTTTTCTTCATACTTAATCCAAATCTACCACCCTGTAGTGTCTACCCTTTGGGGGCAAGAAGAACAAATCTTACCTATTCCAGAAGTCAGCCTGTCTTTTACATGAAAACCATCTCTCAACCTTCTCTTCTCTAGGCAGGACCTCCCCTAGTTCCTCCAACAAGTCCCCCGAGGGCTTGGTTGGTCTCCCTTCACTGTTCTCAAAAGCACCTTCTTCTTCGTGCTCTCCAGCTTGTCATTCTTCTCCTGAAACTGCATTCTGCCTAGAGGCAGAGGAATGAAGTAGAAAGCTGCTGGTGTAATGCAACTCTTGAGTGTTTAAATCCGTGCCAATAACACTAGGGCTGTTGCAATTGTTGATGGGTTGAGATTTCTTTTAACCTGAATGTCACTGCAGCAGCAGGTTTCCACATCTGTTGATCAAGGAGTTTTCAGCTTCCATTTTGCTTTGATTAACTCATCAAGACAGTTCATGCTGTCCTGTTTAATCTGTCAGGTGCCTTGGCTGTGATTGGCTTTGAGAGGAACATTAGGTACCTTCTTTGGGGATGGATGTTCTCCTTTTGGGGGAAAGAAGGCATGCTTGATGCTCAGTGAGCAAGGCCCACAGGAGCACAGTGGAGGTACTTGATTAGACAGCAGGAACACTTAAGCCCTTTCTCTTTTCCTTAACTCATTTCACAAGCTCCAGGAAAAAGAAAAATGGCAACCTGATAGATACTAAGGACACTTTAGCACCAGGGGTGACTAGGAGCAAGAATAAGTAAAGCAGTAAAACCGAGTGAAGGAAAATCCTATCTGATGCTCAGAATGCTGAACCGGCGGCCAAGACACCCTGGTCTTATTCCTAAAGCGTGATGTGTTACTGTGTGGCCTTGGATAAGTTGATCAACCTCTCTGTGACCTTGCTTATGAAACAATATTCTTTGTTCCCGGTAATTTTTGAGCCCTAATAATGACTTCGTATCTTTTCCAATGCCTGGTTTCCTATTTTGCACACAGCAGGTGCCTGATAAATGTTTATTTGTTGCATTTATTGAAGGATTGGTTCAAAGAATTGAGGATGTTTATCCTAGAAAAGAAATTTAAAGGGTAGATGATCGTTTTCCCTCAGATATTTCATAGGTTGAACTGGTATTGTTCAAAAATCTGACCCCATTGTGGGATCTTTAAAAGTAGTTTTTATTTATTGAAGGCTGATTTTGCAATTATGGATTGATTATAGAGGGCATGAGGGTAGATATAAGCTAGAAGAAGGAGCAGCTGTTGGAAATCTGATCAGTGAAAGGGGAGAAGAGAAGAAAAAGGAAAAGGTGAGAAGGGGCCATAAGTCCCATTTTCACTTAAGTCCATTTCAAAACTTCTGTTTGTATTAGGACTTTGTCAGAAATCTATTAACAGGGACCAAAGACAGCCGGGCAAGTGTGCATGTGCTCTGGGGGAAACGGCCTGCTATAAATAATGCCTCGTCTAGGGGGCCCAAATAACAGAGCCTATAAGAAATTGGCATGAGAAGCAGACAGTTTGCTATGGCAGTTAGCCATGAGTTAGCTACAAGAACGAAACAAAACAAAACAGGACAAAAAACACTAAGCATCTTGTTTCTTGCAAATGTGGAGGACAAGAGGAATTTTTTTCAGAGACCTGCAGAGAGCGTGCCGAGTTTGTGTGTCTGCCAGGGCCAGGTAAAAGTGTCCATGTGTAAAGTACAAGCTCATGTCCTTATTAGAGCCAAAGGTGATAGGTATGGAGGGATGACTTTATCTTCCAGGTTATCAGGGAAGCTGGGGAGTTTCTGAAAAGAGCGGAGGAAGTAATTCAAAGGGAGAATTTTTAACACTGCTCTTTTTATTACTGTTCTCATCTGGCACTTTGTACAGTGCCTGGCATAGAAGATGTGCTTAATAAATGCTTGTTGACTTCCTGCCGTATGAAGGTTAGGGCTAAGGAAGACAAATAAGGATTTAGGAAGAAAACAGCTCATTAAGAAGATGGTCTGTGAGGATGGGATTTGGACTTTTCAGCCATGACTTAATATGTAGGAATGACAGGCTTTTGGCCAGGGATGAAGCACACCTGGCAATGGATGGTAAAAACATAGAAGGTTGAAGTACAGTGAATCTGACCAAGAGGACTTTAACTGACAATAGAAGGGGAAGGAGAAAACTGCCTGTATAATGTGCCCAGCCAGATAACACAGAGCATAGCAGGTACAACAAAGAAAGAAGAATATTAACAGAGAAGACCAGTAATTAACAGGAGACAGTTTCCAAGAAGGGAGCCAGCAATGAAATCCCTAAGCCTCAGAGATATATATGTATGTATATGTGTGTGTGTATGTATGTATATATGTGTATATACACATGATGAACAAGATGCGAATAATAAATAATTTAAAGCATGGAATATATATATATATATATATATATTCCACGCTTTAAATTGTTTATATATTTCTATTTGTATTATTATATTATTTACATAAATATATTTTTGTTTGTTTGTTTGTTCCAGACCCATGATTTTTATCAGTGTAGGGAATGCTCAATGTGGAAATGTTATCCACCAATTCGAATCAGCACCTTATCTGCAACTTACAGTGCTAGGGAGTTGCTTAGGACCATGGAGAGGTTAAGTGACTTGTTCATAGTCCCTAGTCATGATGTTTCAGAAGTAGGACTTGAATCCAGGTGTTCCTGACTCCCAGGCTAGCCCTTCTCTCCCTCACCACTTCTCATAGATCTGAACGCAAGGAGACAAATTTAGCTTTATAGGTATCACTGAGACTTGGACAGGATTCATGAAGAGGCTATGGCTACAAAATATATAATTCAAACAGCACAGAATAGATTAAAAGAACTGGTAGAATAGCATTGTGTGATAGGAAAATATATTAATTTGAGGAAGTCTAAGAATTAGTCCAAAAGGGGGGAAGATAAAGATCATATGAGCATCCCCATCTCCATTTTCTCATCTTTCCTTTGGGACCAAACTTAGTCATTATATGTACACAACATTCAGGCTTTTAAAAGTTTGTTTTGTCTAGAGTTTTTTTATTAAGGAAAACCAAAACAGTATGGTGGAAAGAACCCTGGATCTCACTTTGGTGTCAGGACTTGGGCCCCAATCTTAATATTGCTACTGACTAGCCATGTGACTGACCTCTGGCCTTTCCTAGTCTCCCCAGTTGCAAATACCTTCCCCTACTTACATTTACTCTGTATATCTTGTGTGTGCGTGTGTGTGTTCAGTCATTTTTTCAGTTCTGTCTGACACTCTGTGACCTCATTTGGGGTTTTCTTGGCAAGATACTGGAGTGGTTTGCCATTTCCTTCTCCAGCTCATTCTGCAGATGAAGAAACTGAGGCTAACAGGGTTAAGTGACTTGCCCAGGGTCACACAGCTAGTAAATATCTGAGGCCAGATTTGAACTCAGGAAGGTGAGTCTTCTTGACTTCAGGCCTGATGCTCTATATACTGAGCCACTTAGCTATACTTATCTTGCATGTACCTAGTTATTTATATTAATATAAATATATTATATTTGTTATAAGTTAAATTAATAAAATAAATTAATATAAATATAAATGTAAGCTCCTTGAGGGCAGAGACTCTTTTTTACCTTTTTTTTTTATCCCCAGCACTTAGCACAGTGCTTAATAAATGCTTTTTGGTTGATTGATCAACATGTTCCATAACCTCTCCAGATCTCGGTTTCTTTATTTGTGAAATGAATGGTTAGATTAGATGGTCTCTAAGGTGACTTCTGGCTATAAATGCTCCTAAGATCCTTATGGTTTGAGAGCACATAGTAAGGGAGCCAGTGAACACCAGGAGTCAGTATGACCTGAAGAACAGCCCATGCCAGGTTGACCTCATGCCCTTCTTTGATAGGAGTCCTAGATCAAGTGAATTCAAGTGAATTCCCTAGATACAACAGAGTATTCAACAAACTCTGTCTTGCTTCTTCTGTGGATAAGATGGTTTTCCCTGGCTGTCCCACATGCCTGGAACACTCTCCTTCTTCAGCTCTGACTTACTAACTTCCCTGGCTTCCTTTAAGTCCCAACTAAAACCTATATTTTATTAGAAGCCTTTCCCAACCCCTCTTAATTCTAATACCTTCTGTCTGTTAATTATTTCCTCTTTATTCTGTATGTAACTCACTTTGTATATATTTGTTTTCATGTTGTCGCCCCTATTGGGTTAAAAGCTCCTTGAGGGTAGAGACCGTCTTTTCCCTCTTTTTGTATGCCCAGTGCTTAACACAGTGGTACACAGTAGGCACTTAATAAATGTTTATTTATTGATTATTAATATTATGTGAATTCAGATCTGGTTGAATGATCAGACCTAGAAAAGTAGTTATTAAGGGACCAGTGTTAATAATGATGACTGTTTCCATTGGCTAAATCAAGGCCTCTGTCCTTGACTCTGTGCTGTTCAGCATTGTCATCAGTGACTTGGAAATAAATGGAATGCATATCAAATTTTGGGGTAAGAGAAAATACATCATATGACAGTGTTGGGATCCACAAAGGATCTTGATTCACTAAAAAATTAGCAGAATCTATTACAGTGAAAATGAATGAGATAAATGTAAAGTCCTATCCTGAGGCTCAAAAAAAGTGAATTTCATGAATATAGAATGAGGAAAGAAGACTGAGATAACAGTTTGTGTGAAAAAAGATCTGGAGGTTTTAGTGGATTGTAAAATCAATATGTGTCTAGTGGAATATGGCAGGCAGAAGAGTCAATAGAATCTTAGGCTGCATTAATAAGAGGTAGAAACAAACTCAAGAGTATAATAGTTTGGCTCTACTGTGTCCTTTTTAGATCACATATAGAATTATTGTATTGGGCACAACATTTCATTCTTTATTTCTTCTTTAAAAAAGTAAAACACTTTTTTTTATCATACTTTATTCTTACTTCACTTTTATCTCCCAACATATGCCTCCCCAGCCCAGAGAGCCTTCCTTTTAATAAAGAATAAAAAGGAAAGAGGAAGAAAATTAGCTCAGCAGAACTAACCAACATTTTAATTGTCTGACAGTATACACCACATTCCACACCTCTAACCCACTCCCTTCTCCTTGCAAAGTTCACTGTTGTATCTTTTCTTCCCAGCCATGCTTGGCTACTATAATTAAGCAGTGTTCAGTTTCTTTTTTTTTTTTTTTATTAACGTTGTTTCCATTTACATTGTTGTAATTATCACATACATTGTTTTCCTTGTTCTGCTTACTTCACTCTGCATCAGTTGTATGTTTGTTTTCTCAGGCATCTCTATTCTTTATATTTGCTGTTTTGTTATTCATCACACAGTCATTGTTATTATTCTGGTGCATTCATATATCCCGATTTGTTTAGCCATCCATCAGTCAAGGAGCACACTCTTTATGTGCAGTGATGCTATAAGTGTTTTAGTACATATAGAACTTTTCTTTGACCCTCTTGGGATTTATTTGTTGTTGTTCAGTCATGTCTGACCCATCATGATCCCATTCTGGGTTTTCTTGGCAAAGTTACTACAGTGGCTTGCCATTCCTTCTCCAGCTCATTTTACAGATGAGGAAACTGATACAAACAGGGTTAAGTGACTTACCCAGGGTCATACAGCTGGGACGTGTCTCAGGCCAGATTTAAACTCAACAAGATGAGTCTTCCTGACTCCAGGGCTAGCATTCTATCCACTGTGCCACCTAGCTGCCCTAGGGATTTATGTTCCTTGGGATTTATGCCTAGTGTATCTCTGAGTCAAAGTGAATGAACATTTTGGTCACTCAGCCTGGCTCCAAATTGTTTTCCAGAATGGTTAGGCCAGTTCACAGCTCTACCAGCAATGCATTAGTGTGTAAACTCTTATTTTTACAGAGGACATTTGTAAACCAAAAATGTCTAGAAGAGGATGATTATACTGATGAAGAGAGATTGGAGAGCATGACAAAAGAAGATTGGTTGAAGGACCTGGAGGTCCTTAGAGAAGAAAAGACTTGGGTGTGGGGCATAAAACCGTCTCAAATATTTCAATCACCCAGTCAGTGAACCAGCATTGATTAAAGTCCTCCTAGGTGCCAAAGACCATTCTAGGAACTAGGGATAGAAAGACAAACAAGCAAACAAAAAGAGGCTGTCCCTGTTGGCCAAGAACTTACATTCCATTTGAAGGCTTCTCATGTGGAAGATGGATTAGGTGTGTTTTGCTTAATCAGTCAATCAATAAAGTGTATTTTGAACTCCTTATGTGCCTAGCACTATGCAAGATGCTTAGTCTAAGAGAGCAGAACTAGGAGCAGTAAGTAGAAGGGGGGCAGAATTATAACTCAGGGTAAGGGAAAGACAAACAAACAAACTTCTTAACATTTGGAGCTATCCAAAAGTAGAAGGGGCTGTCTTTGGAGGTAGTGAGTTTCCCATCACTGAAGATCTTCAAGAGGAGCCTAGATAACCACTCATTGGGAATATTGTAGTGGTTTTTCTATTTAGGTAGGTTGGATTAAGTTAACCCTAATGTCTAGTTCTTGTTTTGTCCCCTCCAGGGCACAAATGGGACCTGAAGGTGTAAGAAGGTGGGAGAAGGAAAAAGTATTATCAAGTGCCAGCTATGTGCTAGGCACTGTACTAAGTGCTTCACAATTATTATCTCATTGGATCTTCACACCAATCCTGTGATGTACATGCCATTATGATCCCCATTTACAGTTGAGGAAACTGAGGCAGACAGGTTAAGTGACTTGCCCAAGGTCACATATCTAATAAGTATCTTAGGCTGGATTTGAACTCAGATCTTCCTGACTCCGGACCAAGTACTCTATCTACTGTACTATCTAGCTCCCTTTTGGTCATTTCTTTTCTCGTGAAGACCCCCACAGAAAGGGGGAGCGAGAGAAATAAAAAGGGGAGGATGACACATAAAACCTGTCAAGTTGTTCCATTCTAGCTGCCCTGTTAATGACTCAGTAGAGGAGAGAGGTTGTGACAATTAGCAGAAATTAAAAAAAAAACATTTGGGGGAGTATCTGTACAGTTTGGTTCTTTGAGTGCCTCTTTGAATACCATTCAATCCGCAAGTATTTATTAAAAGGGCCTCCTAATAAATATTCTCAACATTGTAGTGGATAAAGGCACATTGGGTAGAGCACTGGAAGACCTGAGTTCAAATCTGCCTCAGGCACTTCTAGCTGTGTGACCCTGGACAAGTGACTTAACCCTGTTTGCTTCTGTTTCCTCATCCATAAAATGAGCTGGAGAAGGAAATGGCAAACCACTCTCATATCTTTGCCAAGAAAACCCCAAATGGGGTCACGAAGAGTTGGACATGACTGAAAAACAACTGCACCACAAATAAAACCCAGTCAGTCCCTCCCTTAAGGAGCTTAACTCTAGTTGGGAGAGGTATATTATTATTACCTTGGTGTGTACAGATCTTAGAGGAGGCCATTATAATGATACTATAAAATCCACAAAGTGCTTCATATATGTTTTCTCATTTGAATTTCAAATAGCCTTATGGGATAGGTTATTATCCCCACTTTACAAATGAGGAAACTGAGACTCAGGTGGTATAACTTACCCATGGCTGCACACCTAGTATCATCTATTCCTGACTCCAAGTTTAGCACTCTGCCCACTAGTGGACATTATTATAAGGATGCCACTATTACAAGGATTCCAGATCCCCCTAGGAGTTTCTATGGCAGTCAGATGACTTAGAAAGCTGGACTTGAGATCTGGGGGAACCAAATTTCAATCTGAATCGATTGAAATGGAAACCTGAATTAAATTTGATTCAGACGCTTGCAAGTTTTGTTACCCTTGGCAAGTCTCAGCCTCAGTTTCCTCATCTAAAAAACTGCGGATAGTTATAGCACCTATTTCACAAGACGGTTGTGAGGATCGGACTCACAGCAATATATAAGCATTAGGTATATTTGTGGTGTACACTGCCGACCAGTTTCATGGGCAGTAGTTCTTGTGACAGTGATACAAATGCCTCATCAGCTAGACTGCTTTTGCTCAACACATTTCTCATGTTCCATGTTCAAGGCCTGATGCTCGGGAGGTCCTAGGAGATGGAGAAAGGGCTAGGACAGGTACCATATTCCTGCTTTGGCTCAGCCCCATATCATCACAGACCTTCTCCCTGTGGGAACTAGAACCCACAGAAAATGTGTTCCACTCTGTTTGTTGGGGTATGTGCTATTAAAAGGGACCTGATGTGAACTGACATGCTGAGGGCTGGTGGGATTTTCTGCCCCAAGAAGGCAGCCACAGGGAGTAAGAGGTAGTAACATTCTGGGAAGTCATCGGGCAGGAGTTAAGCGGGATGGGAGCTGGACCAGGTTCTAGTTCTCTCCTATAGATTATAAGCATCTTCCAGGACTGCAGGACAAAATCTTCAGCCATCGAGGGATGGCTGGCCTCAATGGCTACTTTAAACTATTTTTGAAAAAAATTAACTAGCTGTGTGACCCTGGGCAAGTCACTTAACCCCAATTGCCTAAAAAAAAAAGAAAAAGAAAAAAATTAAAGTTTTTCTCTCTCTCTCTCCCTTCTTCTCTTCCTCTCTCTGTCTCTCTCTTCCCCTCCCCCTTCTTCCCTCTCTCTGACCCCCTCCCATCTCTCTCTCTCCTCCTTTCTCTCCCTTCCCCTTCCTCTCTCCCTCTCTCTCTGTCTCTCTCCTCCTCCTCGTCATCCTCCTCCTCCTCCTCCTCCTTCTTCTTCTTCTCCTCTCTCTCTCTCTCTCTCTCTCTCTCTCTCTCTCTCTGTGTCTCACTCAACTGCTGTCTGATTGTTGCTGCAGACTCACAGACCATACTATTCCCAATAAACACACTCATGATGCCTTTTCTGTTTTGAGCGTCTGCGATCTCTTAGCTTGGGAGAGAAAAGGCCAACCTGAAATGCTGTCAGTCATGCTTCTTGTGGTCTTTACTTCTTTAATTCCCTCTTTATTTTTATCCCTGCTGCCCTTCCCTCCCCCACCACATTTCCTCCTCCTCCTCCTGCTATCGATCTCTCTCCCCTTTCTGTCTCTGATTTTATTTCTTCTTGTGCAGGTCCTCAGAATCCAGAGGCGATTTCCCACTACAAAACTAGAACACGGCTTAGCTTTTAACTGTTCAGGTGTCTCTGTTATGTGATTAATTATCACGAGTGTCTGGAGAACATAATCCAAATGAGAGTCTTTCTGCGGAGAAGCTCAAGTCTCATTTTTACCTCCAGTCATTAGCCTGAAAGGGGACTTACACGATCAGCCTGGACAAAGACATGGCTTAATTTGGTCTTTGGCCATTCCTTCCTAAAACTCACCAACCCAGAATCCTTTAGGTATGCTGGAAGCTGACTCTTTGGGAGGAAGTGCTTAATGGATCTGCTTTATATCTTGGAAGAGAAATAGTAGGGACTATTTTGGGGACTGTTGTGTGTGATGAGATGGGGGAGGAGGGGAGAGAAGGGGAAGGGGGGAAGGAGAGAAAGAGAGAGAGAGGAGAGAGAGAGGAGAAGGAGGAGGAGGAGGAGGAGAAGGCAGCTAGGTGGCACAGTGAATAGAGCACTGGCCCAGGAGTCAGGAAGACCTGAGTTCAAATCCAGCCTCAGACACATAACACTTACTAGCTGTCTGGGCAAGTCACTTAACCCTATTGCCTAGCCAAAAAAAGAAGAAGAAAGAGGAGGAGGAGGAGAGACATAGAAACAGAGACACACAGAGAGACTGAGACAGAGAGAGAGACTTGGAGAGAGAGGAAGAAAGAGACAAAGATGGACAGGAACACAGAGAGACAGAGACACAGAGAGAGGGAGACAGAGAGACAGAGACAGAAACATAGAGGCAGGGAGGGAGGGAGAGAGAGAGAGAGGGAGAGAGAGAGAGAGAGAGAGAGAGAGAGAACAAAACAGTTGTGAGTGGGAAGCTCTAACCAAGGCCAAAGAAATTCTGAGACAAAAGTCATTTCTCTTAAGTTCCTCTGAAAGCATAACATGTGCCAGGGGACTGGACTTCTTCCCTATCCATTGTTTATTTCTGATTGACAGTGAAAGCCCCAGACCTCAGGAAAGTGTTCTTAGTCATTCATTCAGAAACTCAGACCTGTGATGCAGACACCTGGGGAGCAAATGAAAACCCTTTGGACAGGATGTGGGGGGGTGGTTGGGGGAGGGGGTGGTTGGGTTTGCATGGAAGGTCTTTCTTCTGTTTGCAATCATATGGCAAAGGCCAACCTTCAGAAGAGGAAGGAAAAGAATCTGACCCTACTATAGGCTAAGTTACTGAACTTGTAGAAGTAACTTGTTTATTTAGGGCTGTTTGTTTAATTATGATTTAATTATCCATGGCTTTGTTTCTCAATTAATAAGCATTTTAAGTTCCTGTCTGCCTGGCATTGTGCTGGATACAAAGACAAAGAATAAAACAATCCCTATTCTCAAAGAGATTACTTTCTATGCTTGGAGACAATAAATACATATAGAAGTACATACAGAAAAAATATAAAGTAGTTAGGGAGGGCTTTAACAGTGTGATTTGGTTGGATTTTTTTTGCAGGGGAGAGGTTGAATCAGGAAGGGTTTTATGTAGAAAAGTGATGTCAAACTCAGATATAAATGAATCCCTGAAGCATGTTGACCTAGAAAACCACAAACTAACATTATCTATGTTGTATCATATTTTGAGGCAGCTAGGTGGCTGAATAGAGTGCTGAGCTTGAAATCAGGAAGACTCATTTCCCTGAGTTCAAATCCAGCCTCAGGTGCTTACTAGCTATGTGACTCTGGGCAAGTCACTTAACCGCTACCTGCCTCGGTTTCCTCATCTGTAAAATGAGCTGGAAAAGGAAATGGCAAATCGCTCTGGTGTCTTTGCCAAGAAAAACCCAGATGAGGTCATAAAGAGTCAGACATGACTGAAACGACTGAACAACATTCTGTTTTTATTTATTTTGATAGACATTTTCCAATTATATTTTAATCTGGTTCAGACAATTCCTGGGCCCCTTGTGGGCCGTGAGTTTAGCATCTCTGAGGTGTTACTTGAGCTGTATCCTGAAGGAAGAGAGTGATTCTGTGAAATAGAGGCAAGGAAGGAGAGCATTCTGGGCATGGTGGACTGCCAGACAAAGGTCCAGCGATGGGAGATGGAGTGTCCTGTGTGAAGGACAGAGAAGGCCAGTTGGACTGTATTCAATTGTGTGGGAGGGAGAAAAATATTGAATGAGGTTGGAAAGAGGTTGGGGCCAGATTGTGAGCCTTTAAAAGCTAACCGAGGAATTCACATTTATTCCTAGAAGCAATAGAGAGCTATTGGCATTATGAGTAGGGAAGCAGTTGTGAGGAGGATGGGCTTACGGGAGACACTTGAGAGACCAGTTGGGAGGTGGGTGCAAAAATTGAGATGAGAGATGATGACTGTGGGATCATAGATTTCAATCTGGGAGAGACTTCAGCGGCCATCTAGTTCTTCACCTTACAGATGATGACACGGAGAGAGGTTATTTTGCCAGAGTTCGTAGAAGTAGGAAGCCAAAGGTGGTATCTGAATTCAGGTCCTCTGACTGTTCACGGTGGGAGTGGGCTGTGTGAGTCAGGAGGAGTCATATGTAGAAGGTGTCATGGAACATACAAGTGTAAGACAGAGGCTCTGCCCTCAAGGGGTTTAGACTCCAGCTGGAGAGATGCTACCATTATCTTGGCGCTCCCCTCTCAGACAGAAGATATGACTCTGTAGGAATGGACAGCCCAAGAACATTTCGGCCTGGGGCCTTTCTTTGATCATTGCCAGGCAGCAGTTTTTGGAACAGAGTTCACAAATGGCCCAGCAACTCCTCTGAGCTGTCTGGATTTGTTTCAGAGGGACAAGGGGCTTATGTTTGCCATCCTGTACGTTTCATGGAGGTTAATGAAGGGGATAAGGGCACAGTGAAAGACTGTGAATGAGCCCATCGACCCCTAACTTCCATGGGGGCCGATGAAAGCAGGATCTACGAAAAGAATTCTTGGGCTGATGGAGGTTTGGGCAAGTTAATTAAATGAATGTGGCTGACTGTGAGATGGACAGCCAGGCTGAAAATTCTAATCTGACTTTGCTTGTAGCGAATAAAACTC
Source organism: Vombatus ursinus (assembly GCF_900497805.2). Classification (NCBI taxonomy): domain Eukaryota; kingdom Metazoa; phylum Chordata; class Mammalia; order Diprotodontia; family Vombatidae; genus Vombatus; species Vombatus ursinus. Next base: position 1,957,096 of record NW_020940527.1, read on the forward strand.
ACCTTTTTCCCTGTCTCCTTTCATGTCTTCTTCTCTGATTCCTTATGGTGCGTTTAGACCTCTGACTCTCTGCCTTGATTTGCCCTTCTGGTACTCACTTATTGTTACTTATTAACTGGTCACTTGTTCTGACCTTTGCTAATAATTACCCATGTTTTAGGTTCTACTTGTTTACCAGGTTCTGAACCTCAGCCCCTGTTAGGTAACCTCTGATACCTGGCTTAATCCTTCCAGCCTCCCCTGAGACCTGGTCTCTGGAGCTCTTGCCTTTTCTGACCCTAATGCCTACCTAGTCCTTTAAGATTCATCCCTCAGTCTCCAAATCCTGGGCCCTGGCCTGGTAATGGATCACAGACATTTATGTAGTTTGGTAAAGTATCTTACAGACATGATCTCATTTGATCCTCATGACCACCCAGCGGGGAGGTATTACAAGTATTTGATGTGTATGTGTGTATGTGCGTGTATGTGTGTGTGTGTGTGTGTGTGTGTGTGTGTGTGTATCTGTGTCTATGATTTCCTCTTTGTAGGGAGGACCCAGTGAGGAAACCCCACTGCCCCTGTAGATTAGCAGCTCTCCTTGGACTTCTTGGCTTAAAGCATTGCCTGAACTTCTGAGAGTTTCTGTGACTTGACACCACCAGCGAGTGTCTGAGGTGGGACTTGAGCCCACGTCCTCCTGACTCCCCGCTTTAGCTTTCCATCCACAATTCATTCTATACTGCCTCATCCTACTGAGGTTAAGATGCTCACTTTATAGATAAGGCAATGGAGACTCTGAAAGTTAGACTGACCTGCCCGTGATCAGAGGAGCAGTGTTTGGGCTCAGCTTTCTGTAACTCTGAGCTCATTTCACCTGCACTGTGCCACAGCCCCAGAGACCCTCCTGCCCTCTATTTCCAGGTGTTACACAAGCCATTTGGTTTCTCTTGTCAACTTTTACCCCCCAACAAGCCAGTTCTCCCATTATGTCATTGAACTGAATTTGGAGTAAAAAAACTTGGGTTCAAACCCCAATTTGTCACCTATTACCTCTCTGACTTTGTCACTTAGTCACTTAACTCCTCCATGCCTCAGTTTCTTCATCTGTTAAAAAAATGAAGGGATGCACCTGATGATCTTTAAGGACCCTTCTGGCCCTCAATCTTTGATCCTGTGATTCTCTAGGTGGAGCATCCAAGCCATTTGTATTTGCCAGGGAAGCTGGGCATCCCTCGCCTTGAGAGGGCACCCCATTTGCAGTGTCATCGGGAGTAGAGGACTTTGCTCTCCAGAAGCAAGTTTGCTACCATAAACTCTTTCTGGCTCCAGCCTGCTTGCTGCTGCTAATTTCATGCCCCTGTGATCCAGGTAATGCTCTGCTGCCTTGAGCTGCCACCCCCGGCTGGAATTGCTTTTTTTCACCCAGCAGGAGCCCAGCTGCCTTTGCTGCTGAGTTCTCGAGGCGGCAGCTGAACAAAAGGTCTTTTGCAGAAACCACTCCGAGGCTCAGGGGCACAAATCTGCTGCAGCTCATGACTAATTTGCTACACTTTCTAAAAAGTGCCCAAATGGCATTCAATGGAGAGAAAGCCGGACTGGGGTCTGCCAGAGATAAACTGGCTAATTTCAGACTTGCCTCCTCCTTCCCCCAAACTTCTTTACCTGGCCTCCAAACCCGGAATTAAATTCTTCTGGAGGAGACCCTTAACACAAGGTCTCAGCATGGCAGAGGAGAGGAAATGTTCCTTGTCATAAAATGGGACTAAAATCTGGCCAGCTGGCTTTAGTGGATTTTTAAATTGTGTTTGAAAATGAGTCGCTCCTTTTCCCTTGGCATCCATGAGCAGGGCTGGAGTTTTACAAATGAAAACGAGTTTCTTCATCAGTATCTTAAATGTATTAAGCGTCCTAGGGTCCTGGATCCACTATAGATTGTATCATAGACATGACCCCGGTAACTTGGGAATCACTATTCAGCAGTAAGGCATTAGGAGGCCCCCTGGGCAGAGCCTATCCCCTAGAGTTAGTGCAGGGCATGTTCCAATATTCCCATAAAAAGGGCCGTTACTGGGGAGTGTACCATTCACTGAGAGAGATTTTGGAGAACTCCATGTACTCACAAATTGGAACAAAGCTTAGAGGTTTCCTAAGAGATTAGTCACTTAGCCCAACAGTCTCTTTTTGGAGGTGGCACAGAAGGGTTAGGTGACTTGCCCAAGGAGATTCCATCCCAGGTCCTCTGGCTCCAAATCCAGGATTCTTTCCACTGTGCTTCATGAATGTTTATGTTTAGCTGTGTTTAACGTGGTTCATTCAATGTGAACTTAAAGGCTTTCATTACATTCTTGGACCCGATAGAGACTGCTTTCCTAAAATGAGATCTCATTGAAAGGAAAATAAGGTATAGGTATACATTGAAAAATAATTATCCAAAATTGCCACATGAAAAGTCCATTTCCTGTGAAAGGTTTGGCAATGGGTTTTTCAAATAAATGTTTGATTTATCCCCTGCCCCTATTATTTTCTTTGGCATCATCACGTTGGTTGGCATCTCTTACTCAGGGGCTGATCATAGATCTTTCTTGAGTTTTGTGTAAGCCAGCTTTGGGAGACGTGCCTCTATGCAGGCCAGTATGGTAGTTCTAAGAGGTCTCCAGAAGTAGATACATTGTTTTTTGTTTTTTGTTTTTTTAATGTAAAAAGGGAACTCAAACTCAGAGGAATAAAGAAACATTGACAGCATTGCACAATGGAGTCCAGTGGAAAGAGTCCTAGATTGGGAGTCTGAAGTTTTGGGTTATTTCTGGTGTGACCTCAGGCATATAAGTTAATTTTTCTGTGCCTTAGTTTCCCTATCAGTAAAAAATAAATTTTAAAAAAGGTGTTGGACTAGATGGGCTCTGAGGTTTCTTCTGACTCTAAGCCTATGATCCTCAAGGCAGGAAGTCTTTTCCCTTTTGGTCATGGGTTTCACCCATTTACATCAGTGAGAGGAAGGCTGTGGGGTAGGAGCTGAGGAAGTCTGTCATTTCCTAGCTGAGATGGGTCTTTTATTCTGAGGAAGAAGGTACCTCAAGGGAATGATGCTCAGTGTCAACCAGAACTTCGGACTGCATCTTCTGGTTTTCACAAAGTCCTAGCTAGGAGGGCTGGATGTCTGAGCACCCCCATGGGGGTGTACCTGGTGTAGGTTGAATCAGGAGCCTTGGGTTCTTGTCCGACTGTGCCAGTAACTTACTAACTGTGTGTAGCCTTGAATAAACACCGTAACTGATTTGGGCTACACTTTCCTTGTATGTAAAATGAGAGATCACAGCAACTCGAAGGGACCTTACGAATCACCTGGTCCTACTGCCTCAATTTACAGATGAGGGAAATGGGGCCAAGAAATGTTGTGACACTCATCGTGTCTTGCAAGTAGTAAATCGGAAAACCAGAATGTGAACCCATCTGCTCCAGAGCGTTTTCACTTGTATCCGCTATCTCATAGGCTAGAGTCATAGATGTAGAGCTGGAAGAAGCCTTAGAGGCTATCTTTAGGAGTCAGGAAGACCTGAGTTCAAATCCCTCCTCAGATACGTGCAATCTGTATGACCCTAAGCACTGTCACTTAACTGCTGTCTGCTTTAGTTTCTTCAACTGTAAAATAGGGATAATAATAGCATCTACTGCCCACGGTTGTTGTGAGGATCAAATGAGATGATATTAGTAAAGTATTTAGCACAGTGCCTGGCACAAAGGACATACTTAATAAATGCTTCTTCTCTTCTTCCCCTGGCCATCTGGTCCAACATGCTCATTTTACAGATGAGGGAACTGAATCCTGAAGAGGTCATGGGACCTGCCAGATACATTTAGCTCTCACATTCTAAGCAATCACATGACTTAACACATGTGAAAACCTTTGAAATCCGTCAAGTATGATTATTTTTTTCAAAGGCATGACCAATGATGATGTTTGGCTCTCAGAGAGTAGTGCAATACTTCCTCAGGAAGCCAATGCATTCAGAGCACAAGATAATACCTAGTCCTTCCAGGGTATCATCATAGGAGGATGTGTGTTGGCAAAGAAATTAGATTAAAACAACTGGAGGAAAGGGAAAGAAGGATGATTACTTTAGCAGCTTTTCTTTGAGATTCAAGATGGTGACAGATCCTTCCTGTTTATCTTCCATGGAACTGACTTGGGAAAGTGGTTTTTTTTATTGGGTGCCTGAGGACCAGAATATCTCTAGAACTGGCCTCAGAATTCCATCAGACTTCCTGCCATCTCTGCCAGCCTCCCACTGAACCGAGTGGGTGGCAGGAGTTTGTGTTTGGTTTAGCTCTTTCAGAGCCTGCCCAGAGTTAAAGAAAGCCTTAAGGAGACAGATCCTACAAGTGACCCACCCCCACCCCCAGTCAAAATACTATAAATAGCAAAGCAGCCATCCTGGCAAAGCTGAAAACAAAAGTGGGTGCACATTTTCATGGGTAAGAAGTCCGAGGCATTTGTCCTGGGTCACATGTCAAGGTAGTTCAGAGAATCCTAGTCAGGGAAATGAAAGAGACCTCAGATACCATCTAATCTACCTCATTCATTTTTTAAAATTGTTTTTCTTGTAAATTTTAAGAATTCATTTTAAACTTAAATACAAAATGTGAAAAGAAAAAAAAGTTGCCATGTATACAGCAGAACATGAGAGAGAATTCAATATAAAACAATAAATTTCCATTTCAAGAAAATTTCTATAATAAATACTACACATGGTTTTCAAAGCTGACCAGCTTTTCTTTACTTGCTTGTTGGTTTTCTTTTGTTCTCTGCTGTGCACTTTTTACTCTATTTTTTCCCTCTTTCCCACCCCCTCTCCCTGCTCTAAAGAAGGCTACAAGTAAACATGAATACACATACATATACATATATACATATACATAGATATCTATAAACATACACACATATACACATAGACACTCATACACATATATGTAAGATCGTACTATGTTTGTTTCCATTTGACATCTGTTTATCTGAAGATGGATAGCATCTTCCTTCATAGGTCCAAGTCTTTCCATGTTTTTCTCAATCAACCAGTTCATCATTTCCTACACCACAGCAGTATTCTAACACGATCACATCTTATCTGAGAGATTGTCTATGAAAAATTTCCCCCCATTTTCTGCATTCCTTTTATTATTTGACTACATTGGTTTTATTTATACCAAAAAGTATTAATTTAAAATAATCAAAATTATCCATTTTTCACTTCAACAATACTTTCACCTTATAATATAGTTTAAGGTCTGATACTGCTGAATCTACTTTCTTCACATCTTTTTCCCCTGGTTTCTTTGAAATTCCTGGCCTTTTATTCTTCCAAATAAACTTTGTTATTATTTTTTCTAACTCAGTATGATAATTTTTTTAGTAATTGAATCAAGATGACATTGAACAAATGGATTAGTTAGGTAAAAATTGCAATTTTTAAAAATTATATTAATTGTCCCTATCCATGAAGAATAAGTATTACTTCACTTATTTAGATATGATTCTATTTGCATAAAAAGTGTTTTATATTTATGTTCATATAGTTCTTGTGTCTGTTTTGGCAGGTATACTTTCAGGTGTTTTATACTGTCTAGTTATTTTAAGTGGTCTAAAACAAGCTGACATAGAGCATAGTTTCCCTATTTTTCTCTTTTGATTAAATCTATTTTAGCTTTAACTTTGAGATCATGATTACTACCCCTGCTTTTTTTTACACAATAAATTATATTCCTGCCCTTTATTTTATCTTTGTGTGTATCTCCAATTTTTATGGTGTTTCCTGAAAGCAACATGTTGTTGAATTCAAATTTTTAATCTGCTGTCCATTTCTATTTTATAAGTAAATTCATCCCATTCACATTCAAAGCTATGATTACTTGTGTTATTTTCCTCCTTCCTATTTTTCCTCACTATCCTTCCCACTGTATTTACCCTATCCTTCTTATTCCTCTACTTTCTTCTACCCACTACCTTCCTGTTCCTTAACCTACCCACCCCTCCAAGAGTCCCTCCCTTATCCTCTCCCCTGCCCTATCCCCTTGCCCTCTAATTCTTTATGAAGTTAGAAGACATATATACGTATATGTTGTTCCATCTTCAACCCATTCCCAATGAGAGTAAGGTTCCAACATTACCCACCTTCCCCCCCTACTGGGGGGAATTTCTGTTTGAATTTGTCCTCTTACGCCTTTTTTATCTCTCCCTACACAGTTTTATTTTGTTAAAATCACCCCATCATACACATCATACAAAGCCTTTCTTTCGAATTACCCAAATAATGATAACAGTCATAAGAGTACTATTAATATTTTCACATATAAGAAGTAAGCAGTTTGACCTTTTGAGTCCCTTATAATTGTTCTTCAATGTTTACCTTATATTTCTCCTGGATTTTATGTGATGAATTTTCCCTTAACTTCTGCTGTTTTTGTTACAAATACTTGAAAGTCTTTGAGTTCATTAACTTTCCATTTTTTTCCATTAAGGATTATACTTAACTTTGCTGGGTAAGGTACCCTTGGTCATAGCCCCACCTCTTTTGCTCTAGGAAATATAGTATTCTAAGACCTATGGTCTTTCAACATAGTAGCTACTAGGTCTTGTGTAATCCTTATTGTTGCTCCATGATATTTAAATTGTTTTTTTTTCCTTGTTGCTTGCAATGTTTCCTCCTTAACCTGGGAGCTTTGAAACTTGGCTATGATATTCCTGTAAGTTTTCCTCCTGGGATGTCTTTCAAGTGGTGATCAGTGGATTTTTTCCTATTTATGCTTTGCCTTCTTGTTCTAGAACTTCAGGGCAATTTTCCTCAATAATTTCTTGTAATATTGTATCAAGATTCATTTTTTGATTGTACATTTCAGGTAGTCTGACTATTCTTATATTGTCTCTCCTTGATCTGTTCTCCAGATCAGTTGTTTTTCTGATGAGATGTTTCACATTCTTTTCTATTTTTTCTTTCTTTTAATTTTGTTTTAGTATTTCTTGGTGTCTTAGAATATCACTGGCTTCCCATTGTTCAATTCTAGATTTAAGGAATTATTTTCTTTCTTAAGTTTTTGATTCTGTATTTTAAGTTGGTTGACTTTCTTTTCATAATTTTCTTGATTTTCCTGGATTGCTCTTTTTTTTTTTTTTTCAAAATTTTCCTCTCGATTTCTCTGATTTGATTTTTAATTTTTTTTAAGTTCTTTCAGGAACTCTTCTTGTGCTTAGGACCATTTGACATTTCTCATTGAAAAAGGAATGGTGTTTGTTTTTTGTTTTTTTTTTAGCTCCATTATCTTCCTTTGAATATGATCCCAGATCTTCTCTATCCCCATAGTAGCTATCTGTGGTTGGGTTCTTTCTCCTTTGCTTATTCATTTTTATTTTGTTTTAAGCAGCTATTAGTATAATCAAGTTCTAGTCCTGAAGTATGGGGAATGATGCCCCAAGCAGGTCTTTCTTACTGTTATTTTCTGAGGTCTATTCTGGGGCCCAACTTTGGGCTGTCCTCTCCACCCCTAAGCCAAAGCTAGGGCCCCTAGTCATGCTGTCTCACAAATACTCTTGCTCCCTAGGGTCCCTCAGGTGGCTGAAAACTACAGCTGTCCTCTCTGCCCTGGAGCTGAAACCAGGGACTCTGCTCTCCTGCAAGTGCTCACAGCCAGTAGGGTCTCCACCCCTCTGCTACTGCATTCACCACTCCTCCTTCTCCTGCAGGCACAGCCCAAGACACATCTGGTCATCACCACTGTGCTTGGCATCTCTCCATAGTAGAAGGTCCTTCAATCTTCTCTTACTCCACCTTCACCCCCCACCTCCCATCTGTAAGGTGAAAGTTCCTGAGGCTGTCTCCCAATCCCAGCTCCCCCAGGGCTTGTTGTTTGTTGATTCTGCGGACCCTGAAGGTGTTTGCACTTCACTCAGACCCAAACTCCTCCCTTGGAGGTCAAATCTCTCCTGAGATCTTCTCGAGTTGTTTTAGGAAGACAACCGCTTTATCTCAATTTCTGTTTATTTCTGCTGCTCTATGTTCCCTCTGAGGCAATGTTCTGTCTTTTTTTTTTCTTTTTTTGAGGAGGAAATTTGGAGAGCTGAAAGTTTGCTGACTTACTCTGCCATCTTCCCAGAATCCTCCTCACTCATTTTCCAAATGAGAAAACTGAGCCTCACACAGGTTAAGTGACATGTTGAAGATTGTGTGTGTGTGTGTGTGTGTGTGTGTGTGTGTGTGTGTGTAGTTGAGGTGAGTGATGTGTAATAGCTCTGCGAAGATAGATTGGAGCTGAATTGTAAAGGAATTGAAATGCCAAGCTGTTAGAATGACTAGCCTCTGCCACCCCCAGTCTATGACCCAACTTTCCAAGACTAAGACTCATGAGAGAACCCACTTATCTTGGAGGACCAGAGATGGAGTCCTTATGACTCATCAGCCTCCGCCATGCTGATTGCTGACTGACTCATCATCCTTCCCTCCCAATCATGCCAGCCTCTAACTGACCACCTGGACTGTCCATTTTCACAAAGGCGATGCCATTTTCCTCATTCCTTCCTGGTTTTCTGTGTCTGCGGCTAGAGCAGGTCATTATCCGTTTGGGTCCTTGTGTTCCTCTTTGTACCTTAGGGGCAGTTTCACTGACTGGCCCCTCAGGGTGTCTTGAGGGATAAATAACAATAGAAACCCTACGATCAACCCCCAGTCATTAGTGCCAGTGAGGGGAGCATTGGCATGAATAATCCCAAAAATAGCTTCTATTTGACTTTGAAATGTACTGTGCTCAGGGCTCAACAAACCCTCCCCCTGTCAGCCACTGAGACAGTTCAATTTCAAGTCAACAATTATATAAGCACCTCTCCCAACAAAACACTGTGCTAGACACTGGGAAACCAAAGAAAAAGTGAAAAATATTTCCTGCCCTCAAGTAGCTTCCTTCCTACTGGAGAAGTAGAATGGGCACATCAATAACTAAATTAACAAGTAATTTACACTCCCTCTTCAAATTACTTGTTAATTTACTTATTGATGTGTTCATTCTACTTCTCCAGTAGAATGAAAACTACTTTATGAATAAGAAAGGCCCAGAGAGGTTAACTGATTTGTTTAAGGCCACAGCAAAGACATGAGACCACCTTAGCTGAACTTTGAAGGATGCTAAGGATTAAAAGAGGTGAATGGTAAGGAAGGAGTGACTTCCTGGCATAGGGGACAGTTTGCCTAGAATGTGTAGTCTGTAAAGATAGATGTGAGCCAAATGGTAAAGGTCCTAAAATGTCAAGGTGAGGAATTTGAATTTTGTCCAAGAGGCATTAGGGAGCTGAAGTTTTTTTTTTTAAGCTTCTATTTAGAATTTTATTTTTTCCCAGTTGCATGTAAAGACAATTTTTAACATTTGTTTGTAAAACTTTGAGTTCCAAATTCTCTCCCTTCCTCTACCCTGCCTCCCCCTTGAGAAAGTAAGCAATTTGATATAGGTTACACAAGTGTAGTCATGCAAAACATATCCATAATTGTCATGTTGTGAAAGAAAACATAGACAAGGAAAAAAAACTCAAGAAAAATAAATAAAGTAAAAAAAAAGTATACTTCGATCTGTATTCATGAGTTCTTTCTCTGGGGATGGATAGCATTTTTCATCATAAGTCCTTCAGAGTTTTCTTGGATCATTGTATTTCTGAGACTAGCTAGGTGATTCACAGCTGATCATCTTAGAATATTGCTGTTGCTTTGTACACAGTACATTTCACTTTGCATCAGCTCATGTAAGCGCAGGTCTTTCTGAGAGCATCCTGCTCATCATTTCTTGTAGTACAATAATATTCCACCATAATCACATACCACAACTTGTTCAGCCATTCCCCAATGGATGGGCATCCCCTGAACTTCTAATTCTTTACCCCCAGAAAAGAGCAGCTATAAATATTTCTGTACACATAGGTCCTTTTCCTTTTTATTTTTTATCTCTTGGAGGATATAGACCTTGTGGAGGTATTGCTAGGTCCAAAGGTATGCATGAGCCACTGAGGTTTTTTGTGCATTTATGTAGAGGATGTATTGGAGAGGTGAGAACTGGAACCAGGAGGGTCTCTTAGGAGGTTTTTGCAATTGTCCAGGGGCTAAGCTAAGGTGATGGCTAAGGGAGTGGTAAGTAGGGGATAGATGTGAGAAATGTGTTTGAGATAGAATTAATAGGTCTCAGTAACAGATTGGCTATAGGAGGGTGAGGGAGAGGGAAGAGTTGAGGATGACTGAGATTGTGAAGGCAGCTAGGTGGCACAGTGAATAGAGCACTGGTCTGGAGTCAAAAGGACTCATTTTCCTGAGTTCAAATCCAGCCTTAGACATTTACCAGCTATGTTACCCTGGGTAAGTCACTTAACCCTTTTGGCCTCAGTTTCCTCATTCATAAAATAAGCTGGAGAAGAAAACGGCAAACCACTTCAGTATCTCCACTGTAAAAACCCAAATGGCATCACACTGAAATGACTGAACAACAACTGAGGTTGTGAACCTGGGGGACTAGAAGACGATGTTTCCTTTGTTAGAAATAGGAAAGTTTTCAAGATGATGGGGTCGAGGGGGAGAAGATAATGAGTTCCTTGACAGTATTTATTTGAAACTCATGGGTTCTTTTTTCTTGCCTTTGTCTTCCTTTGTTTATTGGGAACCAGCCTCATGGGCCTGTGGAATTGTAATAGCTTCTTCTGAAAATGATTCCCTTTCCCACAAGTTCCTTCCTTTCGTCTTCCTCTTTGTTTTTTTGAAATGGCAGAACCAGCCCTGTGCGTTCACACATCTCCTCTTGCCAGGCCTGTCCCAAAGAGTGCAGACTCTTAGACTTGGAAGGAACCTTAGAGGCCTTGATCACCTAGTGACCTACAGAGAGGCCCAGAGGTGGCTGGTGTAATGAACACCGGCTGATCTGCCCCCAGTCCTGGTTACTGTTGCTGACAGGCCATCCGCCTCACCATGAAGGCCTGCCAAGTCTTTGTGTCCCACAGAATGCTGAGCTTTAGGCGGCTTGCTGTGTTTGGACTGCCTTAGGCAAGAGATCTCTTAGAGAATGATCCAGCCTATTATTCTCCCTTCCCCCCTTGTAAACAAGTCAAATTTACATGGACCTACTATGTGCCGGGCACTGTATTAAGTGCTGAGGATACAAAAACAAAGAACAGATCCCATTTTCAAAGAGTCCTGGTCAGAGTATACAGCTTATCCCATGGCCCAGTTAGAGCTGTCCTCACTTACTCTGGGGCAGAATGATTCTCTGGTGGTCTCCATAAGCAAGAACATATTTCTCCCTGTTGGGTAGATGAGACAGCCATTGTATCTTGGGAGCAAAGTTAATGAGCCCAAGCATTCAGTGATGGTCCTTATTCCACAGGCTTTAGCCTGATGCTGAAGCTATGGAGATTCCACCTGCCCCCCAGTGGTAGGGATGTGGGAGATTAACTGATTCCTTTCTGAGACCAAAATTCCCTCAGAAGAAATAGGCCTGACCATCCCCCCCGGACAAAGTGGATGGCAAACATGTATTGTCAGATTATTATGACATGCAGTGAGATGGGCAGCCCATTGCGTTAGTCCTCAGTGTGTTTGTGTATTTATGTTTTTGAAACACATTGCTGATGGATAATGACCCAGAGTTGAACATGACGAAGAGTTTGGCCTTGTATATCACGCTAGGCAAATTGAGCACCATTATTTCAGTGATCCCATGCTACTCATTCCTGCCAAAGTCCATCATTTAATTTAATTTTATTTATTTTTTGGTGAGGCAATCAGGGTTAAGTGACTTGCCCAGGGTCACACAGTTAGTAAATGTCACACAGAAAAGTCCATCATTTTAAACACCAGTATTCTCCCAGGGATGCTATGACTGCCAAGCATGGAACGTGATGATCTTAGAAGAAACAAAACTGTAGGCGACTCAAAAGACAGCAGAAGATGTCTGGGGGGTGTCAGTGGGCCCTAATATGTGGCCAGTGATGACTCAGAGTGGGCTGGCAAGTGTGAGGGACAGAGGGACCCCACAAGGGTGTTGGGCTGATGTCTGAGGATGAATAATAAAAGAATAGGAGGAGGACGACCTCCAGCAGTGCACTAGGTCCTTTATCAAGAATTTCCTGAAAGACACAGACAAGAATCACATTAGATGATAAAGTTTTTCTTCCTTTGTTATGTGATGGATTGATAACAACAACAATAATAGTATTTATATAGCATTTTAAGGGTGTAAAGTGCTTTACAAACATTATCTCATTTTATTGCAACAACCTTGGGAGAGGGGTGCTCTAATTATCCCCATTTTACAGGTAAGGAAATTGAGGAAGACAAAGGTTAAGTAACTTACCCAGAATCAGCTGTTAAGTGTCCAAGGCTGAATTTGAACTCAGGTTTCCTTGACTCCAGTGCTCTAAGTAATGGTCAGGAAGACCACAGCCTGCCTCAGACACTTAGTAGATGTGTGACCCTTGGCCAGTCACAAGTCTTTTCTTAACCAGTTTTCTCATCCGTAAAAATGGGGATGATGACAATAACACTTACCTTCCAGGGATTTTTTGAGGATCAAATGTGATAATATTCATAAAGGGCTTTACAAACCTTCAAAAGCTACAAAGATGGTAGCTATTATGTTAGTATTATTAGATAAGTTTCCAGCAATACCTAGAGAGGGAATACCTACCCCAGTGAGATTCCAAACCCACTGAAGGACATATTGACTGACAGCGTGATCGTGGACCCACTGAAGTGTGTAGTAATGGCCACGGCTCTGTGTTACAGGTCTCCCCAGTGCCTGGCAATTTCATATCGAGTATTTGGGGCTCCATCTTGCTACTGAAATGTATCTCATTGTTCGTGCTCAAAAGCCTTCACATTTTCCAGCCCCGGTTGAAAAGAAGTTAGCAGTTGATGACCCCACACAATAACTTGTCGGGGAAATGGGGATCCAGAGAAAGCAAGGTTCTTCACTGTTTTGTGTCCTGGGCCCCTTGGGCAGTCAGCCCAGTGAAGGCCACGGGCTCCTTCTTAGAATCATGTTTTTAAATACTTGAAGGCAATCCTATGTTTCAGGCACAGCTGAATGAAAAGCAAGATGTCATCCCCCCCCCCCATCCAAGTTCTCAGACCTCCTGAAATCTATCCCTGGACCCCAGTTTAAGAACCTCTGAGCCCCTAGAGGCATCTTCACTACCACCACACCCACTCTGGCTTGGACTTGACTTCCTCTACCCATCGCACAGTGGGTAGAACGCTAGACCTGGAGTTAGGAAGATGTGAGTTCCTAGCTGACCTTAGACACTTAATAGCCGTGTGACTTCGGAGAAGTCACATGATCTGTTTGCCTCAGTTTTGTCATCTGTGAAATGGAGATAATAATAGCACTACCCTCCGGGGTTGTTGTGAAAATCAAATGAGATGATATTTGTAAAGTACTTAGCACCATGCCTGGCACATAGTAGGTGCTGTATGAATGCTAAGCATTATTATAATTTAGCTGAAGGGGACAGGAGAGGAGGCTCTCCTTGAGCTTCATTTTTATTTTTATATCCCTCATACCTTTCTCAGTGCCTGGTGTGTGTGTGTATCATATATATATCATATATATCACATATATATTATGTGTGTATATATATATGTATCACATATATATGATGTGTGTATGTGTGTATATATGTGTGTATACCATATGTATGTTCCATGTATATATTGGACTGGGTCTGTGCTTTTATTGGGATAAAACACTTCCACAATCTGACAACTGCTCTCTGATTTCTTGTCTTTGGGGCACTGAGAGATTAAGTGATTGGACCCCACCACCGCGGGTGAGTCTGACTGGGGATTTGAACCCAGGTCTTTCTGGCTTGAGGCCACCTCTCAGTACAGATTCTATTCTGCTTTTCTGCCTAGTACACAGTAGGTGCTTCACAAATGTTTGAATGGGAGGGGCAAGAGTAGACTAGAGACAACCTTATAAAATACCATGGTCAAATGAAATCAGAGTCATAGATTCACAATTCAGAGAGATGAAAGGCCATTGAATGAGAGGCCAGCTCTTGCTTTGAACATTTTCAGAAGGTCTTTTCAGATCTTTCTATAGACCTTTAGGGGCCATCATTTGAGGCACAATTTGCATTTGGCAGCCAGTCTCCTTACGACAGCAAAATGCCTTCTTTGGTCCTTTTTTTTTTTTTTTTTTTTTTTTACTGTTTTTCTCCCTCTTCTTAAAACCTGAAAAATTTAAACCTGCCTTTGACATTGTGCACCCAGTCCATTCCCTTAGACTGAAAGCCAATTTGTCTAATCTTGAATCAGAGGTGTGAGAACAAATGCTGAGGATGGGATCAGGGGAAGGAGATGCGTGGTGTTTCTGCCATCCTGATTGATCCCTTTCTGGCCGGGCTGGTATTAGTAGGTCTCTGTTCCCCCTGAGCACACATCAAAGGACTTTGTGGGCAGGCAGCCCCAAAGCTCTGGCTGTGGGGGGATGATGAAAAATAGACTGTGTGCCTTGCTTAAAACTCTTGGGTGTCTTGGTTTTTCCATTGAGCACAAACCATTTCCAAAGATTATAAAAGTTTTAGGAAATCATGCTGTGGCAAAGGCTGGTTCATTTGGACCAGAGGAGCTCAGGTCTTCATGGCTGTGCAGGGGTGCTGAATGGAGGACTGAATGGAACATCAGTTACTACTGGGGACAGGACAAGGCAGTTCAGAAGAAGAGGCAGTGGGGAACAGAGGAAAAAATACTGACCCTGGAGTCAGAGGGCCTGGGTTCAAATTCTGCTTCTGATACTACCCTACCAGTGTGACCTTCAACACGTGACTTAACCTTAGTGTCTGAGTCTGCAGAATGAAGGAGTTGGCCCAGATGGGCTCTCAGGCTTCTTTCTAGGACTACACCTGTGACCCTAGATTCAGCCAACGTTTAAGCAGCTGCTCTGTCTGTGTGGAGCACTATGCTGGGGATAGGGAGAGAGATAGAAAGATGGTTACAGCATGGTACTGGCCAAGCCTTAAAGGGACCTCAGATGCTTACTGGCGGTATGACCCCGGAAAAATCACTTAGCTACTGTCTGCCTCAGTTTCCTCAACTGCAAAATGAAGATAATAATAGTACTTATTTTGCAAGGTTGTGAAAATTGAGATAAAATTGAGATTGGTGCAGTGCCTGGCACTAAGGAGGGGCTATATAAATGCTTATTTCTTGCCCTTTCCCTACTGTATACCTCTCTTGTGCACTTATCTGAACTCAGGTCTTCCTGACTCTAGGCCCAGTGCTCTATACACCTCACCACCAGCTGCCTCTATATAATGAGGCTCTGTGTGAGATTCAGGGGAAGAAAAGTCATTGGTGTCCATGGGCAGGTGTCAGGAATCGGGGAATGCTTCATTGAAGAGACGGCATTTGGGTTGGACTTTAAAGAGTGAATAGGAATTCAACAGGATGGCTAGGTGGCGGCACCATAGTGCCCAGAACATTGGGTCTGGAGTCAGGAAGACTTATCTTCCTGAGTTCAAATCTGGCTTCAAACACTTACTAGCTGTGTGACCCTGGGCAAGTCACTTAACTTCTGTCTGCCTCAGTTTTCTCATCTGTAAAATGAGCTGGAGAAGGGAATGGCAAACCACTCCAGTATCTTTGCCAAGAAAACCCCAAATGGGGACACAAAGAGTTGGACATGACTGAAAAATGACTGAACAACAACAAGGAATTTGACAGGTAGAGAAGGAGAATATTTCTGTTCATTGAAGTTTTGATACATTTTTTTCTGTAAATCAAGGCTTCTCATCCCCACTTTCCTTGTTTCCATCTCCTGTTCTGTCTTTCCTTCTAAGCTGCTTAAGGAGTGGATCAACCCCTTCTTAAAGACCCTCAGGCCTGTGGTTCAGGCTTCACTCTCTACCTTGTTCTGTCAATAAATCAGTTTAGAAGCATTTAGTAAGTTCCTACCATGTGCTGGGCATGGCGTCAGGCACAAATGAAATAGGCCTTGTCCTCACAGAACTTCCCTTCTGTCAGGAGAGCTGGAGTGTGTGTGGGTGTGTGTATGGGTGTGGGGGGGGTGTGTGTGGGTGGGTGGGTGGGTGTGGGTGTGGGTGTGGGTGTGAGTGTGAGTGTGCATGACACACTTTTAAGTTGAATCCGCAGTATTAATATTTCCCCCACCACTTTCTTGAGTCTGGATGATCAAGAGAGTAAGAGTTAAGCCCTGATTTGTAGAGTCTGTTGATTTCACGCTAAAACTTTAATAATCACCTCAGGAGGCCTTTTAAGTGGCTCTAGCTCTCCGCCCCTCCAGCGAGGAGGCATTGGCACCAGCATCCGGGGGTCCAGGAAAAGCTCTGCGTAAAAGGTGGTGCCTGAGCTGAGTTCTGAAGGAAACAAGGGATTCCAGAAGGTGGAGGTGAGGAGGGAGGGCATTCCAGGCATGAGGGACAGTCAGTGCAAAGGCGCAGAGATGGGAGGAGGGCCATGTGTGACACATAGCGAGAGGGCTGGTGTGAAGAGTATATGGAGGAGAATAATGGATGAGGAAGTTGGAAAAGAAGGAATTGCAGAAGAATCTCAGAGTTGGGAGGCTCTCATGGACCACCTAGTTCAACTTGTGCTGGGACAAGAGGCTTCTCCATGGAATACCTACAAAGCAGTCTTCACCCTGGTGAGGACTGAGTCAGGAAGAGCAGAGGAGATCCCAATGGAATAGTTCAACGGAGACCTGATGAGGGTCTGAACTTGGGGCAGGGGGCTGAGAGTGAGAAATTTTGTGAAGGTAGAAGGCTGCCTATTGGATAAGGCCAGGAGAGGGGGTCCTGCTCTTTCCTACTCTGATGCCGCAATGATCATCCTTAAGATACCATAAAGGTCAGCCTACAGGGACTGGCCAGCTTTGCCCACATCAGTCCCAAGCTGCCAGCTGACACTGCCTGGGCACTGAGGGGTCATCCAGCACCCAAGTACCTGGAACCACCTAATCTCCCACTGACATTGTTTTTAAAACTCCCTGGAGCAATCACTCCGGTGCATAGTTGCTGAAATTGCCGAAGTTCTTAAAATCCATGGGCGATGGACGGCTCACTCTTTGGGGGAGAGGAGAGAGCCAGGGGATGACAGAAGAGCAGAGGGGAGTGTGTTAAGAGAGTTAGCTGGGCAGAGGTGGCGGGAGGACATGACCGTGCTCAGCGTCGGGCCTCACCAAGCCGCAGCCTGACCTCCCTAATAAGCATCTGGATGTTGTGTGTGCTGGGTCATGATGTCCCCTTGGGCTGTTGTGGCATCTGTCACTGTCACTGAAGGGACGCGGGCAGCTTGCCGTCTCACGTGCCTCTCTTTGGCCACTGTGCCTTTTTGCTGACTCCAGGAAAATGCACTTCAGTCTTAACCTGGCCCTGATTGGTTGCATCGCTGTCACAGCCTGGTTTTGACCTTATATAATAGCTCCACTGAAAGAGTGAATCCAGCAGCTGGACAAAGTTTCCCAGCAGGGAAAGGGGCTGGGCCACATTTCCAGCAGCTCCCAGCTTCCCGTGTGAGGACTGAGACCTTTGGTTGAGCTGTAACAATTGTTGGGTCACTCTTGGAATTTTTGCCCACAGTAGACAGCTAACCTTAGAAAACTGGGCTAGATGGGTGGTAGCAAAGTGGGCCCTCTGGTCTTTCTTATAGCACCAGCGTATAAGGTATGACGGCCACTTGTGTCTGGAATACCCAGCATCCCGCCACCGTGGTTCTCCTCTCCTGGGGTCCGCCTCTCCCTCACTGCTTTGTGGGGTCTAGTCCAGCCTCTCTGAATGATGGAAAGGGCTCCCCTTTTCCTAGCACAACTGTACCTCGTCAGACTGTGCAGCTGCCACTCCCACTTCCCACCTCCCTCCCTGAATTTTCCTCAGGAGCAAGAATTCCTAGTTATGACTCTATTCAGAATATTTCGTCTTTCCCCCCAATCCTGGCAAAACCAAGGATTTATTCTTTTTTCAATTAGAGAAACAATTATTGAAATCAGTGAACTGAGCCTTGGCTTCTGGAGTCAAGGGCCCTGGGTTCAGAAGACGCCTCTGATGCTTTCTACCTCTGGGGCCTTGAGGGTATCACTTCATCTTCTTTGGCCTCAGTTTTCTCATCTGTAAAATGAAGGATTTAAACTAAGTGGCCTCGGAAGTTCCTTCTAATTCAAGATCTATGGTTATTCTGTGTGAAAGGTACTGCACAATGTAATGGGGATAGAAAAAGGCCAAAATGAAATCATTCCTGCCCTCAAGGAGCTTACGTTCTACTTGGGAGTGGGAGAGAGATGCTTCCTTTAACTGTTCCTCGTGTGGTAGGATTTCAAGTTCCCTTCTCGGCCTGGTCACCCTTTTCTGGCTGTTCTCCCGTCTGTCAATGTCCCTTCTGGAATGTGGGGCCCAGGAATGAATGAAAGAAAAAGCATTTATTAAGTGCTTACTGTGTGCCTGCCACTGTTACATACTGATAATAGAACTATAAGGAAGCAAACCAGTCCTTACCTTCAGAGAGCTTCCATTCTAATAGGGGAAGATAATGCCTACGGAGAATCTAGGGGAGGGGTAGTTAGGGGTGTGGAGCTGGCTGGGAAAGGGCCCAGTGGCCTGGTTCTGGGCGTATTCAGGTGAAAGCTCACCTTCTCAAAGCCCAGGACTCCAAGGGGCAGGAGTCTGAGTCCTGCTGGGAGGAGGAGGTAGGCCAGAGTGTCAGGCACATGGGGAACCAGGACTCCAAATGTCCAGAGCACCCCATGGGGCTAGGACCTCCCTACAAATGGTTCTCATTAAGACAAATGATTTTTTTGTTTGTTTCTTTTTTTTTTTTGTCTAGGCAATGGGGTTAAGTGACTTGCTCAGGGTCACACAGCTGGTAAGTGTTATGTGTCTGAGGCTGGATTTGAACTCAGGTCCTCCTGAATCCAGGGTTGGTGCCACTGTGCCATCTAGCTGCCCCCCTAATGATTTTTTTTTTTAAAAATACACTTACTTGCTTTCCCATTGCCTCAGGACTCCTCCACTCAAATTATCCACAAGATGGGGAAGGTGGGGACAGTTTGGGCCACTGGGAATATGAGAGGGAGAAGGGTTTTGGAGCTGCAGAAATCTGGTAGTCAAACAATTTCATTCTGCCCTAGTAAGGAACTAGGGAAAGTACTACTGATCTCACTGGATTCACTTCATTGTAGAGTAAGCACTTAACAAACATTCATTCATTCATTCATTCATTTATTCAATCATTCATTCCCAGGCCTTATAGTTAAAAAGGGATGTGGAGAAACTGGCCCCTAACCAGAGAAGGGCTCGGTGTCTGTTTCGAGTATCTCACTCGACTCCCTTCCTACAGTTTTACAACTTTCTGCTTTCTTTGTTTACAGAGCTATTTTGAGAGTTACATCTCCATCGCCTCCACAGTGCCTGCTGTTCTGTGCCTCATAGGGAACTTCTTGTTAGTCAACAGGTGAGTGGCTGTGAAGCTCTCCCTCGCCTTCCTCTGCTCAGAAATCTGCTTTTGCGCTTTTCTCTTCCATCTTTGGCCATTCTTGTCTCTGGAGGTAGGAAAAAGAACACTACTGGTTTGGGAGCCCAAAGACCTGGGTTCGAGTTCCAGCTGGGCCATTTTCTATCTCTGACCTGCTTAAATCACTTCCTATCAGTTTCCCATTTGTACAATGATGGGGTTGGCTTACAGCTGGTCTCTAACATCCCATCCACTAGTTTGAAACCTTTGCTTTAATCTATTGCTTTTCAACCATTTGTTTTGTTATTGTATAAACGACACCTAAGTCAACAAATGTGACCCCTGTGCCCAGACTCAACTGTTGTCTCCAATTCCCTTCTTTCCTGGGGACCCTGTTTGATTCCATACCTGCTTAAAGAACAGATTCCAGTGACAGGGCATGTCTCCTGAGTAGGAGATGGAAGAAATAAAACAGTCATAAAATTAGAATGGCCCATAGACCTAAGGACTTGGTGTCTGTGACCCATCCCTTTATAGGCTTGAATTTGCTAGGCTTCAGAGGCTGTTCTTTCTTCTTAGATCCTGGGCTTATAATCCAGGTAAGCCACCTCGTGGTCTGAAGGAGCCTGGCTTCCCACTGGCGTAGGAACAGAGACAGAGACTAGGATGATTTACTCCCAAATCATGCTGACAGCAAAGGGCAGATAACAGGAAAGGGAGGAGGTGCTGTAGCAGGAATGAATTTCAAATTAGAGCATGGAGCCTCATGAATCAGTTGGAAGAATTAGCCTGATCACCTTTCTGTCCCTTCCCTCTGCTAGCTGCCTTTTGCCCTGGCTCTCATCTCCCATGGATCAGCAGCCTTGGACACTGAGGACGCTCAGAGTTTCTTCTGAGATGTGGATGCCCATGGAAACCTCCCACTCAAGGAACAGAAAAGTTCACTTAGAAGAGGAAGTAGGCGCCATTTAGCCTGAGGGCCTCTGGGGCAGCTGTGCCAAAGGGTGCCGCTGGCCCAGAGAGCTTCAGACATAGGCAGGGGGAGAAGTAATGGCCAGTGGGAAGGGGGAAAGGAATAAGCATTCCTATAGTGCCTACTCAGTGGCCAAGTCAAGGTCCCTTCCAGCTCTCAATCTGTTTGCATTGAAGCTGCTGTCTAAACTGATAGACTCACGTACCCTGCTTCTTTTTGACCCTGTCTGTGAATTCACTTTCGGAGCTGGGATAACTCCCCTCCCACATAGCTGAGGGTGATTTGCCACAGAGGTTACAGATCAGAAGGCCAGTCTTTAGTGAGTTGAGGGGCCACTCTGTGGAAACAGGAGCTGGACCTTCCAGCCTTTCCTCAGCATGAGGGTCTAGGCCCTGGGGAGCCCAGAGACCTCAGAGAAGATTGAGTCTAAACCTTGCCTTTTGTAGATGAGGTAACAGCCCAGAGAAGGGCACCGGCTTGCCCCAGGACACCAGGTGGCAGATTTAAGGTCTGAACGCTTGCCCCCCATCTGATTTCACTGCTCCTTCCACTATAGGAAGCCTGTCGAGGGAGGCAAACATCCCCAGCTGGGTGTTGGGGGCTGTCACGTGGAGCCGGGAGAGTGACCAGGCTTCAACTCTACCCCACTCCACAGTCTGTTTTCACTTCCTCTGCCGGGTTCCTACATTCTGGGCTTTAACTCTCTCTGACTCACAGTCTAATCTCACATACCCACAAGCCACTGCACTGGCCCCAAGGCTACTTCCTGATGTGCCTAAATACCCCTGAGGAATCACAGACTGTTTCTTCCCCTTGTGGCTATCTCCTTTCTTGCCCCCACACCCTGGCCCTTTTCTGCACCACAGAAAGGGAGGAAAGCTTTCACCAGGGAATATACTGGGGGTCTCTCTCTCCTAACTCCTATAACATCCCAGTCTCTCTGGGGCAAATCTCTTACCCTCCACCCAGCTCCATTTCCTCCTCCTCCTCAGAAAAGAGGGAATAGAAGCAGTATATCACAGTGGATAGGGCACTGGACTTGGGGTCAAGAAGGCCTGGATTCAAATCCTGCCTTTGAAACTTCCTAGCTGCGTCACCTTGGGTAAGTCATTTAATCCTGTTTGCCTCAGTTTCATCATCTGTAAAATGAACTAGAGAAGGCAATGGCAAACCACTCCAGTGTCTTTGCCAAGAAAACCCCAAATGGGGTCACGAAGCATTGGGCATGACTGAAATGACTGAACAACAAATGAGCGCTGCCTTCTTTCTGTGTCAGTCAGAAAGCTACCTAGCTCCCGCTGGGCTGGTGGGTCTGTGTAGGAAAAGGCCCCGATGGCTTACTTCTCCCAGTGCCCCTCTTGGACCTCCTCTGCTCTTTCAAAGCTTAGGCTGAAACTGATGCCCAGCAGCCATTTTCTCACCCTCTTGTCCCTACTCTCAGATCCTCCGTTCTCATCCTGAACCCAGACCCCAGGTGCATGAGAAGAACCCCAGACAGTCCAGATAAGAAGTCATGGACATTGAGTGCCTGGTGTGATTTCTTAGAAGTCGGCTTGTGTCGGGTGGCTCCTGGTTACAACAGGACGCCTGCTTGTCTGTTGAGACCTTTCCCAGCACCCACCAGGTCTTGGGGTGCCAGCTATCTGAGCGCACCTGCCAGACCCACTAGGATGCTTGGGGTAGGGGTCTCGGAACTCTTCACTCAAGGCTGCCTTAAAAATCCCCACCAAAGCCAGAGGTCATGTGTTGCAATGGAAAGAAGACCAAGCTTGGAGCCGTGGGGCCCGAGTTCAAATTGTGGCATTGCTCCTTACTATCTAGGTGACTTTATGTGAGTCACTTACCAGATCTAGGCCTCAGTTTCTTCATCTGTTAAATGAAAGGGATGAACTAGATGACCTCTTCCAGCTCTAAATCTATTTTTATCTTCCTTTTATTACCATATCCTCCCAGTCAGAGATGGCCTTTCACTACCGAAACTCATTCCTGCTGCCCAGTAAGAGTCTTGTACCTGGCCTTATGCTTAGAATCAGAGCTGTAGCATTCTGCCTCAGACGCTTACTAGCTGCATGGCCCTGGGCAAGAGACCAACCTCTCCCAGCCTCAGTTTCCTCACCTGTAAAATAGGAATAATAATAGCATCAGCCTCCCAGGGTGACTGTGAGGACAGACTGAGATAATATTTATATAGTGCTTAGCAAGCCTTAAAACACTAGATAAGTGCTAGTCTTGTTGTTGTTCTCATTAATAATGTTGCACCAGCTTTAAAACTCTGGTGGTTGACTAGCACTGGGCCTTCTGTCCTCCATCAAGGGCCCCACAGATCCAGGCCACGCCATCTTAGCTGGCTAGGATGCAAATGTGCAGGGCCATGTCCTGAACACTAGATGGCACTGCTCCAGAAAAGCTAAAATCGGCTTCCCTTAAAAAATAGGACAGGGTATAATCACTTGGAGGGGAGGGAGAGAGGATGGGTAAAGGGGTAATGAGTGCCCTATGCCCAGGTGGGGCAGTCCTGTGGCAAACAGGGAGCTGTAAGCTCAGTGCACCCCCATGATCCAGCAATTCTGTAGATAGATATGGATATAGATAGATATTGATATATAGAGATAGATATTGATAGATATAGATATAGATAGATATAGTTTATAGATAAGTATTGATATATCAATATAGATACTGATATATAGATGTAAATTGATATAGATTGATATATATAATATATACATACATATACACACAATATTTCTATTTGACCCTAACAATCTTCTTGTTGTTGCCATTGAGACATTTCAGTTGTGTTTGACTCTTTGTGACCCCATTTGGGGTTTTCTTGGCAAAGATACTGGACTGGTTTGCCATTTCCTTCTCCAGCTCACTTTACACGTGAGGAAACTGAGGCAAACAGGGTTAAATGACTTGCCCAGGGTCACACAGCTAGTAATGTATCATTCTGTAGTACCATTGATTCATGGCTGGGAGGTATCTGAAAGTGCACCTAGTTCACCCCGCTGGGAGCAGAGGATGTCACATGGTCAGACCTACAGGCAGATAACACAGCCCTTTTCTTGTCCCTTTTCCCTCCTCCCTCTTTTTAATCTCACCCCAAGTCCCAAATGCGTGGCTGGAACTCAAGTTTCCACATACATACTCTGACCCTACTCTCTAATCTCACACACTGACACACACAAAGAATTCTCTGCTGCCACAACCCACGCTACTGGTTCTATTTCCATGCTCTGGGCCACGGCTCCCAGTGCACTGCCTTGAATACCCAGTGGATGTCTGGCAGTCCCGAGGCTCCTTCCTGGTTCTCCTCGATGCCCCTGTTCAACTCACATGGACCTGCCTTCTCCCTTCCCCTTCTCCCCTCCCCCTCCCCCAGCGTCACTCCACGTGCCCTTCCATTCTCCCTGGTCAAGCCACCAAACCCAGGCTTCTGGAGGAAGGAAGGAAGCGGGTAGAGCTTCCTTCTTTTCAGAGCTGGAAATACCACAGGTGTGGACATTGCATATATTCTAAGGATTTTTCCAATGTATTGATTGTTTTTGCTGATGTTTTCTCTTTTAAAAAAAATTTCTTTGTTGCAAAGAGTGCGCCTTTTGAAGAAGGAAGAGGAGGAGGAATACAAGGAGTGATACAGATAATGTAAAAACAAAAGATATCACTACATTTTTTTTTTAAAGGAAGAGGGTCTGCGCTGGCTCCCAGTGGGGGAGGATGGCAGGTTAGCTGCCTTCGCTGGGACTGAGGTGTGAAGGGGGTGGGGGATGTTGGATTTCTCAGTCCTATGTGGTTTTTCATATCTAGGGGATGATACAGCGGTGTAATGATAAGCCCACACTAGGACCTGCCCTTTGCAGAGGGAGGGAAGAGCCAACTTAGGAAACTATTCCAGTCTTCCATCTGTTTCCAGGCTGGGGGGGAAACAGTTTTTGGCTAAAGTGGTTTTTTTATTTAATACGCGAGATTGAAATGTCGCCTCTTTCCCCCTTGTGGAGGACCCGGCTCTTTCTGCCTGGCTCATCTATAATCGCCAAGTGTTTTATTATGTTAAATTTGCAGCATCATAAATACTTATGAGCAGGATTTACATTTTGGAGATTTGTGAGGAAATCAGTCCCCTGGGGTTCAGATCCCTCATGAGAAGGGGTATGGGGAGGCTGGGGGAGACTGGCGGCTAGCACGCAGTCTGCAGCCCATTCCCATCAGGAGGACTGGCTCTTTGTCAGGAGAGTCAGGACAGGTCTGCCAATTTAGCATGAATGTGTAGCCCAGACCCGTCTGAGACTCCCTGGGCTTTTCCACCTCCCCCGATTGACCCATACAAAGCACCGCACAGAAAAAGTCATTGTCAGAACTTAACCTCTGTTCCTTGCTACTTGTACAATCTTGGGCAAGCTACTAACTTCCCTAGGCCTCAGTTTCCTCCTCTGTCAAGTGAAGAAATCTATGCTCACTGCTCTAAATCATAATCCCATGACTGGATTAGAATTCCCATGGGCTAGCTGAGTTATTTCACCTCTCTTGGTCTCGGTTTCCCTCTATGTAGAATAAGGGGGTTAGGCTATGAGGTTCCTTCTAGCTCTAAAGTGGGGATACTGAGCAGTCTAGTCTTTTCATAACTCTTGAAGGGGTGCCCCGACCTCCCTCCTAAACCCAAGCAGGCTGGGACTTGGTTACTTTCTTCATTCCGGGCGGCAGGATGAGGTAACTGAGCCCTGCACTGAACATTAGGTGCGCTTGGGTGGGCCTCTTTGCACATGGTACCATTTCATAAATTTTTATGATCATTAAAAATAGCCCAGGGCATAATTACTGAGGGCTGCAGGCTCACGTCTGGAGGTTCTGGTCTGTGGGGTCAGTTTATTCAGCAGGTTATTAGGAGACAGAATGTGCTCGGGGAAACTGGGGCTTCTTGGACTGGAGAAAGCCAGTTAACTGAGGGACCTTCACTCGGGGGCCAGAGGAACCTTTCAAATCCACTCCCTTTGAAAATCCACTTAGGTTTCCTCCTCAGATTCCTTTCTTCCCTGGCCTCAGTTACCTTGATAAGAAGTCCTGCTATCTATAAGTAACCTCACGAGATGGCTTCAACAGTATTCTAGCTCACTTTATCTAGATGGTTGTTGTTCTTGCATTTAGGAAGGACATCTTCCCATCCTGGCGGGAAAGTCACAGCCTGGCTGGTGGAGGGGACCCCATAAGTCAGTTTGTAATCATTTATTAAGCGCCTACTATGTGCCACACGCTCCAAAAGTCAGTCCCTGTGTGAGGGGCTCACAGTAGATGATGTGCAAGCAACTATGTACAGATGAGCTGCAGAGAGGGCAAATAGGAAATGAGAGTGTTAGACTGGGTTTCATTTTTGTTGTTTTCTCCACTCCCTCCTTGGGAGGAAAGTACCCTCACCAGCAGCAACTGTTCTGCAGTTGTCTTAAAGAGGGTTAAGGATTGCATAGCTAGAATGTGTCAGGTACAGGATTCAAACTCAGAGCTTCTTCATTTCCCAGGCTATCTCTACCTACTACATGCTGCCTAAAAACTGATAGAGACCTTAGAGACCACCCACTCCAAGAGATCATCACCTTTTTTTGTGTTGTTTGGCAATCCAGAGAAACCTAGAGACTCAATGTTTTTTTAAAAATTAATTCATAATGGAAGGAAATGCTAAGTTTCAGTTAGAGATTAATGAAAACAATGAAATGAACATTTTGATAACAATAATCATGAAAATTTTATTCCTGTCTAAGTTTGCAGAGCCCCCCCCCGAAATTATTGCCATATTAAGAACCTATGATTTAGTCCCCCTCATTTTATAGCTGGGGAAACTGAGGCCGAAGAAGGTTTCATGTCCATATAAACACATTCAGCTGGTAGATAGGATCCTAGGTTTAGAGCTAAAGGAAGCCTCAAAGACCCTCTAGTCCAACCCCCGTACATTTTACAGTTGAGGAAACTGAGGAACAAAGGTGGAGACTTGCCCAAGGTCACACACGTAAGTGTCAGAGTCAAGATTTGAACCTCTGACTCCAGAGACCTGCTTTCCCCTGTACCCACCTTGGAAGTGTTTGGCCAGGTTGCCCTGCGCTCTCTTCACTCCAGTCATCCCTTTCTTCAGGCTTTACTCACCTAGAGGAATGCGTTGCGGCCACATGGGGCCTGGCCTTGCCTCTCTCTCTCCAACTGGCTTCCTTTAGACTCACTGCTTCCTCTCCCCGTCGGCCCTTCGTTACCTTAGGAGCCGGCTGTTACCTAGGCGAGCTGTCAGGGCGCGCCTCCTGCTCCTGCCGCTGCCAGGTGAGCGCTCCTGTGACAGAGATCTCTGTGGGATGGGCTGGGACGTAGGCTGTCCCTCAGTGGAGCAAAGGTGAAAGCTGCTCCCCAGCCCCAGTGGCATGCTTACAGCAAATGCCTTCAGCTCCCCCTGGAGCTGTCCAATTAGCTGCCTCTGAGGCCACCAGCCAGCGCCAAGCTCCTCGGGGCATCCTGGAGAGGTGGCAACAGTTGCTGCTGGTCCTGCCCTCTGGCTCTCAGGCCCATTTGGCGTTTCCACAGCCACAATGGTCAGGATTCTGGGAGCAGTGGAAACCACCGAGAGGTGGGGCTGTAGAGTGAAATCAGGGTCTCTGAGCCCAGAACTCTGACTAATGGAGTGATCACTGAGCTGGGCCTCTGAAGACCTGGGTTATCATTCAGTGCCTAGCAGAGTGGCTGGCACATAGTAGGTGCTTAATAAGCATTTATTACTTGATCGATCATTGATGTCAGCATAGCGACTGGCACATAGTAGGTGCCTAATAAGCATTTATTGCCTGATTATCGATGTCAGCACTGGCTGGCACATAGTAGGTGCTTAATAAGCATTTATTACTTGATTGATCGTTGGTGTCAGCACAGTGGCTGGCACATAGTGGGTGCTTAATAAACACTTATTGACTGGTCAGTTATTGATCTCAGTCTTGCTTTGACTCAATGGGTGACCTTGGCCAGCCATTTAACCTCTCTACTTCATTTTCTCTATCTAGATTTTAAAGCCAAAAGGTATCACAGACACCATCTAATTCTCCTCATTCATTTACAGATAAGGAAATTAAGGCCCAGAAAACTCAAATCCCTTGCCCGACATCCCGCATAATGTTAAATGGGGCTGATGAAACCTGCTTTGTTTATTTCAAAATATATTTGTGTATACACATATAGAAGCATTTATTAGGCACCTACAGTGTACCAAGCCCTGTGCTATGCCCTTTATAAATATTATTGCATTTTGAGCCTTATGAGAACCCTGTGAGGTACATCTGTAAAAAGAGAGGGTTCAACAGGATTGCTCTCTTAAGATCCCTTCCAGTTGTAAATGTGTGTTCTTAAATAATAGATAGGAAAGCACTTTGAGAAAGATTCTGTGCAATTATTAATTTTTTGTTTTATCCAGCATATCAGTTCTATAAACTGTTTTTTTTTCTTTCTAGCTTTTATTCCTAAAATTAAGGCCAGACACTTTCTTTTTCTTCTCTTCTGGCTCCATTTTCTTTGGCAACTTTGCCCCTTTCCTCTTTCCCTTGTCCCTTCTCTCCCTCCTCTCCACCTCTACCCCCCCCATCCCCCAGTAATTCTGGCTGGTGTGGACAAAGCCATCAGAGAGCTCCTCCATCTGGCTGGGGCTATTTATTTCTTCACCGCTGGGTCTCCAAGTGGAACATTTACGATTCCCCCTGGGACCTCCACACCAGAAATTTAGCCAAACAGATTAACCAAATCTCATTGGCAGGGTGTCGGTCCACGTTCGCGTCTTGACCTCCTTGGCCATTCTGCTGGTGGTGTTCGTGGTGATAACGGTGTTGGTGAAAGTGGACACTTCTTCATGGCCCTTTTCCTTTTTTGTCATCACCATCATCTGCATGGTGGTCCTCAGTGGCACTGCCACCATCTTCAACAGCAGTATCTTTGGCCTTGCCGCCTCCTTCCCCATGAGGAATTCTCAGGCTCTGATGTCAGGTGAGTGCTGCCGTCCAGGTGGGCTGGAACCCAGGCTGGCTAACTTCTTCCAGGGAGGGAGGCAGTCTCAATGGGGCTAGAATCTGAACTACGAATTGATTAGCTTTGACATGTTATTACTGAACCAGTAGTAAACAAGTCCCCCACCCCCACCTCCCACCTCCCACTAGTATAGCACTTAGAAATGGATCCAGTGAGTAACACTGTGAGTGGGCAGGGCCTGGGATCGCTAGATTCTTCTGACCTAATTTGGAGTTTACTTGCTTTCTCACAGTGTAGGCCCAGGTGGGGTGTGGCCCATAAACCCAGAGCACTCCTAATTATGACCCAAATTAAATTAAAATGTAATTGGGAAATATTGAACAAAAGAAGTAAATCATAGATAATATTAATATGTGGTTTTCTAAGTCAAAGTGTGGCCCCTGGGCATCTTTGTATATGGTTTAGTGGCTCCTGTTTCCATGAGTTGGGTACCACTGGTGTAGGGGACTACTTTGTTCATTTAGAAAGGATTTATGTGCCTGCTCACTGCCCTGTATGTGAAAAATGATAAGGATTTTGGGGGGGATGTTCGGTTCAATCCAAAGCATTTATTAAGTGCATATTAGGTGGCCGGCACTTTACTGGGCACTGGAGATAACACCTGAAAAAAAGGTAGCCCCTCCCTAAAAGGAGATTACCTTTTACTTAAGCTTTTTTGTGTCCTGGGCCCCTTTGGCATTAGACTATAAGCTCCTTGAGGACAGAAGCATCTTTTGCCTTTTTTTGTATGCCCATTGATTAACACAAATAAATGCTTATTGACTGACTGACTGGTGAAGCCTAGGGACCCCTTTTAGAATAATGTTTTTAAATGCATTGAATAAAATATGTAGGATTACAAAGGAAACCAATTAAATTGAAACACAGTTATGAAAATATGAGGGGGAGCAGCTAGGTGGGGCAACTAGGTGGCACAGTGGATAGAGCACCAGCCCTGAAGTCAGGAGGACCTGAGTTCAAACACTTGACACTTACTAGCTGTGTGACCCTGGGCAAGTCACTTAACCCCAATGGCTTTAAAAAAAAAAAAGGAAAGGAAAAAAACAAGAAAATATGGGGGGGTGGAGCAAGTTCACAGATCCCTTGGAATCTCTCCACAGATTCTCTTGGGGGTCCCTGGGCCCTAGCTTAGGAGGAAACATGTCCAGGCATAAAACGTGCCTAAAGAGTGATTTTGGCAGGGATCAAGGAGAGGTCTGACACTTACTGGGGGGATCAGGAAAGGCCTCGTGGGGCAATCAGCCAGACCTTGAAAGGAACTAGATATTTCAGAAGACAGAAAGAGGGAGACCCCTCTTGGAATGAATGGCCTCGGCCGAAGTGGAAAATGGCTGGTTACAGAGGGAGAGAATCAAAGAGGACCGTTTGGCTGTAGAACAGGGGGCCTGGAAGGGTGGTCTGGAATAGCAATGTGAAATCATCCTGGAAAGGCAACAATAACAAATTTATAATAGTGCTGTCTGTATGACTATATGTTGGGCACTGTGCTAAACACCTTACAATTATTATCTCATTCAATCTTCACAGCAGCCCTGGGAGGTAGGCGCTATTATTATCTGCATTTCACAGATAAGGAAACTGAGGCAGACAACATTTAAGTGACTTGCCCAGGGTCACACAGCTAATAAGTGTCTGAGGCTGGATTTGAACTCAGGTCTTGCTGACTCCAAGGACGGTGTGCTACCTAGATGCCCATTTAAGCCAACTCATTTAACCTCTTTCTGCCTCAGTTTCCTCATCTGTAAAATGAGGGAGGTAGACTAGATGACCTCCTGGTTCTAGTTCTAGTTCTAGATCTGTGACTGATGACTGATTTCTAGACCAGTCTTATTAAGAACTTGCTCTGTTCCAGGCACTGTGTTAAGGGCCGACAGCAGGGAAACAAAGACAAGAGTATGGTCCCTGTGCTAAAGGAATTCACGTTCTCGCAGGAGAGACAACATGCAAACAACATATAAGATACATAGAGTATAGATAGGGCAACTAATTGTGCAGTGAATAAAGTGCCAGCCCTGGAGTCAGGAGGACCTGAGTTCAAATCTGGCCTCAGATGCTTCCTAGCTGTGTGCCCCTGGGCAAGTCACTTAATCCTTTTTGCCTCAGTTTCCTCATCTGTAAAATGAGCTGGGGAAGAAAATGGCAAACCCCTCCAGTATCTTTACCAAGGAAACCCCAAATGGGGTCATGGAGAGTCAGAGTCAGTCCCTCCCTTAGAGAGCTCAACTCTAGTTGGAGGGATATATTATGATCACCTTGGCGTATACAGATCATAGAGGAGGCAATTATAACAATGCTATAATCAACTAACCAACAACAATAACAAGAAAGTATAAATGGGAGCTAATCTCAGAGGGAAGATCAGCAATATGAAAAGGAAAACCTCTCCATGCTTAAAGAAAAGTCCGCCAAGCGTGGGGTACTTTCGGTCTCTGTCTCCTTCTGCCCAAGCTTAGAGGCTGGTTCTTTCTTCCCCTGGTGCTCTTACCATCTACCAGACTATGACAAAAAATGACATCAGCCCTTCCATTTGCAACTGGTTACAAGTGAGTGGTCTTCCAGTCACTCACATTGGTCAGTCCACCATTTGCTTTCACCTCTCACGTCATGGCAGGTGTATTCTGAGGAAGGGAGGGAAAGGTGATAGAAAGCATGGAAGAGGTTAATGGATGTGGTACTTAACCTGTAGTGTTAGCCTGGGTGTGAACTCTTCACAAACATCTGCTAGGCTCCCTGCAGAGAGTGAGAGAGAGATGAAGGTGCTTCATCACCCCTTCAAGGTTTGGGGGGCACTCTCCATTTGGAATATCATGGCTCCAACATGATCTCTGGTTGTTGTTGTCTTTTAATTGAGGGGAGAAACTATCCTGGAATTCTGTAAGTGTTCATATCTCAGGAAACAATTCATTTGCTTTATGCTGGATTTTTTTAAAAACCCTCATTTGCATGCATTTCCATAACTGATGAGATAAAAGTATGGAGTCATG
Organism: Vombatus ursinus; assembly: GCF_900497805.2. Taxonomy (NCBI): domain Eukaryota; kingdom Metazoa; phylum Chordata; class Mammalia; order Diprotodontia; family Vombatidae; genus Vombatus; species Vombatus ursinus. Next base: position 1,988,547 of record NW_020940527.1, read on the forward strand.
AAGGATGAGCTCCCTGAAGGCTTGCCTTGTTGTTGATGATAATATTGTAAATTCTCTACAAGGGGGAGAGAGCGCGCTTGATCGAGAGGAATCAGTAGACAGTGATTTTTAGATATTCTTCCTCAGGGCAGACGGGGAATTTCTTAATGAGTTTAACCCCAAATACTACAAGAAGCCCAGGGAGTAATCACGGTTCCTTAGAAGCAGCCCTCTGCCCTACTGGCAAAGCTTTCATGACATTATTGCTATTGAAGGGGGGAAGGAGAGGAGAATTGGCAATTACCTGAGGAAGGGGTAGGGAATGTTTAACCCTTTCATCTCCAAATCACCCAGATCCATAGGTATTCACCGGAGACCAGTGAGGTGATCTCCTTTGGTGACCATATTCTCACTGCTTCCAATATAGCTCTGAACCATAGAGTAGGCAGAGAGTGGGGATGGCATCATGCTCATGTCCTACCTGGGACCAAGATGACAGGTGTCACTGATCAGACAATATTTCAGGCATAGGGGAAGGTCAGAAGAGGAGATGCAGTCCAAGTTAAGAGAGTTCAAGCATAAGCCAAAAGCCAGGTGGGGGGGGGTGTCCCATGGTGTCTGAGAAATAGGGAGCTGAGCAGAGCAGGAAAATCCGTTGCCAAGGAAGTCGAGAGCAAAAAAGCAGAGAGTGCTGGGGGCTGGAGAGGGGGTGGTTGATTGATTGTCTAACTCAGTCTGATCCCCCAGTTTCAGTCTTTTTTTTAATTGTAACTGGTTTCCCCTTGCATCCGCTACCCAGACCTGGCACTGATATGACAGTGTGGCCAGAGTCAGGATCCTTCCAGGCTTCTCAGTCAATCAAGCCTTTATTAAGTACATACCCTGTGCCAGGCAATGAGGAGAGCAAGAGAGACGGTCCCTGCCCTTGAGAACTTTACAACCTAGTTAGGAAAGACAACATGTAAATCTATAATTATATACAAAATGCACACGAAATAGATATAAGATAATCTGGGAGGAGGGGAGGAAGGTATTAGCAACTAGAGAAATCAGGAAAAGCTTCACATGGAAAATGGTGGTTAAGCTGAGCCGTGAAGATAAGTAGGGATTTGAGGAGGTAGAGGCAAGATGAGATGTGTTCCAGGCACTGGGGCTGGTGGGGTGGGGTGAGGGGGAAGGTGTAGCTTCAGTAAAGGGACAAAGACAGGAGATGGAGTGCTGTGTGTGAGGAGCTGTGAGAAAACCAGTTAGATTGAACCATAGTGTGCATAAAGGGGAGTAATGTGCAATGTGTCTGAAAAAATAATTTGGGGCCAGTTTGTGAAGGGTTTAGATGCCAAACAGCTTGAGCCTGGAGTTAATAGGGAGTCACTGGAGTTGATTAACTATGAGAGTGACAGGGTCAGGAAAATCACTTTGGCAGCTGTGTGGGAAATGGATTAGAGCAGGGCATCGCTTGATACAGAAAGACCATGTAGGAGGCTACTGCCATCATCCAGGCAGGCGGTGACTCAGGTGAAGGTGATGGCTGTGTGAGTAGAGAGGAGGGCACAGCTAGGGGAGATCCTGGAAAGATAGAAAAGATAAAGACTAGGGATGTACAGTGAGTGTGAGTGAAGAGCTGAGGTTGGGTAGGTTTCTCATGGGAGTCAATAAGGTATGTTTTGTTTTACTAAGGAATTCTTTGAGCCCATTTGCCGTGGAAGTAGTTCTGAGGGCTGAAAAAGAAGTCATTGGTTGTAAGCTCCCTGAAGGCAGGCATTGCTTCATTTTGGCGTTTGTATCTCCAGGACTAGCAGAGTGCCTTTTTGAATTAAATTGAGTCTATAGAGTGTCAAGGCCAAAGGGAGGGAAAAAATAGAATGGGTAGACAACATAAAATACACACACACACACACACACACACACACACACACACATATTTTTTGCATATACTTGCCTCTTTATTCACTGCTCCATTATCTGCTTCTCTTTCTATTGTCTGGTTATTTGCGATAGGTGGGGCCATGGGTGGGACCATCAGTGCAGTGGCCTCATTGGTGGATCTGGCAGCATCCGAAGATGTGACTAGCTGTGCCCTGGCTTTCTTTCTGACAGCAGACATCTTCATCGTGATCTGCATTGGGTTGTATCTGATCCTTCCCAAGCTTGAGTATGCCAGGTAAGGGCGATCTGCTACCCTGATATCTTCCATGTTCTCCTGAGTGTAGGTGGATTATTGTGTTTCATGCAGCAAGGAGATAAGGGTGAGCTGAAGGTGATGGAAGTGAGAGATGGGATGCCCAACAAATGGTGGAAGTGGGCTTCTTAGCTGAATCTTGTCATCAACTAGAGCTTACAAGTTGAGAACAGAGGTAGGGGAGTCTCCAACATTGGTCTTCCTTTTTCCACCAAATGTATCTCTTCCGCCACTCCACCCCCAACCTCCCTTCTTTCTCCCCATTTCTCCCCCTACTTCCTTTTATGTTCTGCCATTTCCTTTTTTGTTTTAAATAATTTGGTCCTTTGCGCTTTTCGAAGTGCTTTCACATTTGTTATTTCAATTGAACCCGTGGTGATCCCTGGAAAGAAGAAAAGGCAGAAATTATTATTCTAATTTTTCACATGAAGCTATTGAAGCAGGAGCCAGGCTGTTACTCAAGATCACCCAACTGGTCAGTGGCAGAGCTGGAACTAGAGAACCCAGGTCTTAGGGTGCCCTATGCCAACTTTGACCTGCCAGGTGACCCCCGGGAGCATTATTTAGCTGAAGTAGCAGGGCTCAGATGCTAGAGAGCTTGCTGACCCTAGGGTATGGCACTTGCTAGGTGATCAATGCATATTTGTTAAGTTAATTGTTTTTCCTTCTTGGGGGGTGGTGGTGTTGGATCTATGGTTTAGTAAGTGAAAGCAACTCTCTCTCTACAGAAGATTGGCAAGTCAAGGGTTTGACAATGGTCTCTAAGCTAGTATGTGTCAGGGCAGGATTTGAACCTTGGACTTCCTGACTCTAAAACCAACCCCAGCCTTTTTGCCATTTCACCTCTCAGAAGGTATAAATGAGTGAACACATGAACCAATCTACCTATTTTGGGTTCTAGTGGAAGAAAGGATGAAAAGGTCCTCTTTCTTTTTTTTTTAATTAATAAATTTATTTATTTTTAGTTTTCAACATTTACTTCCACAAGATTTTGAGTTCCAAATTTTCACCCCATCTCACCCCTCCCCCACCCCAAAATGGCATGCATTTTGAATACCCCTTCCCCTAGTCTGCTTTCCCTGCTATCTCTTCCCCGCTTCCCCTTCTATTTTCCTGTAGGGCAGGATAGATTTCTGTACCCCATTTCCTGTATTTCTTATTTCCCAGTTGCATGTGAAAACATTTTTTTTAAACATGTGTTTTTAAAACTTCGGGTTCCAAATTTTCTCCCTTCCTCCCTTCCCACCCACCCTCATTGGAAAGGCAAGCAACTCAATAGAGGCTATACATGTGCAGTTATGCAAAACACTTCCATAGTAGACATGCTGTGAAAAACTAACTCTATTTCCCTTAATCCTATCCCACCCCCCCATTTATTCTATTCTTTCTTTTGACCCTGTCTCTCCTCAGAAGTATTTGCTTCTGATTACCCCCTTTCCCAATCTTCCCTCCTCTCTATCATCCCCCTACTCTCTTGTCCCCTTCCCCTCCTATTTTCCTATAGGGTAAGACAGATTTCCATACCCAATTGAGTGTGTATGTTATTCCCTCCTTAAGTCAAATCCTATGAGAATAAGATTCACTCATTCTCTCTCACCTTCCCCCGTTTCCCCTCCACTGTAAGAGCCTTTTCTTTTCTGGGTTTTTTTTTGTGAGATAATTTACCCCGTTCTACCTTTCCCTTTCTCCTTCTCCTAGTCTAATCCTCTCTCACCTCTTAATTTTATTCTCCAGATATGACCCCTTCATCTTCAATTCACCCTGTGCCCTCTCTCTCTCTCTCTCTCTCTCTCTCTCTCTCTCTCTCTCTCTCTCTGTCTCATTAGCTTTCATTTGCTCCATTTCTAATTTTTAAGGAATTATTTTCTTCAGTGAGCTTTTGAACTTCCTTTTCCATTTGGCCAATTCTGCTTTTTAAGGTGTTCTTCTCCTTATTGGCTTTTTGGACCTCTTGTGCCATTTGGGTTAGGCTATTTTTTAAGGTGTTATTTTCTTTCGATTTCTATTTTGCCCTCTGGTTCTAAAATATCAGGGCAGTTTTCCTTGATAATTTCTTGAAAGATGATGTCTAGGCTCTTTTTTTGATCATGGCTTTCAGATAGTCCAATAATTTTTAAATTCTCTCTCCTGGATCTATTTTCCAGGTCAGTTGTTTTTCCAATGAGATATTTCACGTTGTTTTCTAATTTTTCATTCTTTTGGATTTGTTTTACAGTGTCTTGATTTCTCATAAAGTCACTAGCTTCCAATTGTTCTATTCTAATTTTTAAGGAAGTATTTTCTTCAGTAATCTTTTGGACTTCCTTTTCCATTTGGCCAATTTTGCTCTTTAGGGCATTGTTCTCTTCATTGGCTTTTTGGACCTCTTTTGCCATTTGGGTTAGGCTATTTTTTAAGGTGTTATTTTCGTCAGTATTTTTTTGGGTCTCCTTCAGCAAGCTGTTAACTTGCTTTTCATGATTTTCTTGCATCGCTCTCATTTCTCTTCCCAGTTTTTCCTCTACTTCTCTTACTTGCTTCTCAAAATCCCTTTTGAGCTCTTCCAAGGCCTGGGACTGATTCATATTTTTCTTGGAAGTTTTGGATGTAGGAGCTTTGACTTTATTTTCTTCTGGTTGTATGTTTTGATCTTCTTTGTCACCAAAGTAAGATAATATAGTCTGACTCTTTTTGCGCTGCTTGCTCATGATCCCAACCAATTACTTGAGTTTTAAACTCTTTGTTAAGGTAAGAGTCTGTTTCCAGTGTGGAGAGTGTACTGTCCCAAGCTTCAGGGGTTTGTACAGCTGTTTTCAGAGATACTTCTAGGGACCTGAAAATTTTCAGTTCTTCCAAGGTGCTATGATAAGGGGCGAGGTGTTTCCTCTCCACTGCCACAACAAGCTCCACCATGGCAGCACTCCTTCTCACCCCAGGACCGCCCCTCAGAACTGTGACCCAGATCCAAGCACAGGCAAAGCAAGAGATTCCTGCCTCAGCACTGGCAAAGAGATCCTTGCAATCCCCCTCTGATCAGCCACTCAATTCCCCCTCAGTCTGTGGGCTGGAAGCTCAGGAGGCAACCACTGCCCTCGGGGCAACTGAGACCTATCTTCTTCTCTCACCGCAGTCACAGACTTTTCCCATTGACTTTGTAAGTTGTCTTTGGCATTTGTGGGTTGAGAAGTCTGGAAACTGCCACAGCTGACTGCGATTCAGTCCTCTGAGGCCTGCTCCAGGGTTGCTGCGGCCTGCGCGCCCACACCGAACTGCGCTCTTCTCCCCGCCTGATGCGATATACCTTTCTGATCAGCCATCCAGGTTGTCTTGGGATGGAAATTTGTTTTACTCTGTTTTTTTGTGGGTTCTGCTACTTTAGAATTTGTTTAGAGCCATTTTTTATAGGTATTTGGAGGGGTTTGAGAGAGAACTCAAGCAAGTCACTGCTTTCCTTCCACCATCTTGGCTCCGAAAGGTCCTCTTTCTTAAAGAAACAGTATTGCTGTACTATTCTGATCTTTCAGGTATCATCTCCAGTACCTAAAGGGGGTCCATTATAGGATTCTATGACCAAGAAAGGAAAGGAGATGCTCTCACATTCTTTTTTTTTTTTGGGTCAGAATACTGATTCTAGTTGGGTGGTTGAGTTGCTTCACCAATTAACAAGGATTCATCATAGGCTTAGCTAACATCAGCTGATTAAGGCTTCTGGAAGGAAGAATGGCAAAGGCTGTATGAAAGTGGGTCCTGAAGTGTTTAGAATTGTCTGGAAAACATGAACCAACCACTTCAGGTGGCAAGCCCCTCTGAGGTACATAAAGGTCAAATTCTATATTTCCATTGCCAAGTGATTCTGAATAATGCTGACACAAGAGGGAATAAGAGGGGTTGGTGGAGCCAAGAAGAGTCCAGAAGACCCCTAGAATCAAACACCATCTCCTCTGGAAAACACTGCAAAACAATTCAAAACTAGTTTTGAACTAACCATGAATTAAGGGACACACACATGAATGTCAGGTTGGGACAGCATTTATTAGCTTTGTTGGCTGAGTGGTCAAAACTTCTGGGTTTGAATGAAACAATCCTGAAACTATGGGGAACTATTAGCATAGAGAGACCCAGGTAGTTTTTTCTGAACCAAATGAAGAAAATGCATTTTAATTAAGATTAAAAAGTATAGCCATTCAATGTCAATGAGTTTGACTTATCTGACTAACCTGTGAAAGATAGAGGGGTTAGGTAGCATTGGGAGGATATTCCTGTTAAAATGAAGACTGCTGAAAGGGACAAAGGTGAACTGGTGCAATGGAAAGAGAACTGGACTTGGAGTCCAAGGGTCTGGGTTTGAATCCCAACTCTACTATTTACTCCTTGTGTAACCTTGGGCTAGAGATTATTTTCTGAAAAGTGAGGGGATCGATAGTATTAGGGGCAAACAGGGAGATGTCATCTCCCCCATTAGCCTGTGAGCTTTTTAAGAGGGGGGACTGTTTTAACACAGTACCTGGCACATAGTAGATGCTTAGTAAATGCTTGTTGATTTGACTACATGGACTCTTCCATCTCTAAATTTGGGGTCATACACATTCATAACCAAAAGAGAAGAAATGGATCAGAGGAACAAAACAAAGCTTGCTCTACCCAATCCAGCTGAGTTCAGACCTGTGGTGATGCCCAGTATGAAAATTCCTTCCACTGGCCCAGATTGGCAACTCCTCTATTGTCTTAGAGAGTTGCCCAGGGGCATTTATGGTGACTCGCCCATGAGCACACAACCTATATGTGTCAGAGGCAGGATTCCAATTTGGGTCCTCCTGGCTCAAAGGTTAGCAGCCCTCTATCCACCAAGCCGAGGTGCTTCTCAAATAGAGTGGTGTGCCAACCAAACCAAAAAGGCGAGAGAAATGGATGATTATCTACAAAAAAATATAAAAATCCAAATTAAGAAAACAAGGGTGAAAAAATACTGTGGGCTGGAACCTGGGGATAAGTGCGGGAAGATGGCGGTTTGGTAGGGCTTGCAAGGCAGGGAATCTTCAGTCAGAGAAACTTGGCACAGAGTAATCTTCAAGCTGTTTAGAGAAAAGGGAGCTAATGGGGGCAGACGGGAAGTAAGATGGTTCCTTTCTCTAGGCACTGCTTATGAAATCAAACAGAATTCAAGACCAAATGAAGCGACCTATTCAGTTGTGGGTAATTTTAATGCAGGGGGATTTTCTCCCCAGCCTGACCCGACTTCATATACATTATCTCATACATCCTTATCATTTCTCTGCAAGGAAAGTGCAACCCAGATAGTCTCCTGCTGGTTTTCCAGAAACCTGAGGCCCACAGGGGTTAAATGACTTATTCAAGAGTCTTGTCTTCATCTTCTTTTTCTTCTCCCCCTTCTGGAATGATTCAGAATAACTTTGTCCATGATTTATATTCACTTGTCTGCACACATGTTGTACTCTCCCAGGGGAATGTAAGCTCCTTGAGGGCAGGCAGGCAGGCACTTCTTTTGTTTTTGTCTTTATACTCTCAGGGTCTCGCACAGTATAGGTAACTGATGAATGTTTGTTGAATTGAATTGTGTCTAATCAATTTAAGGGCAGGATATAAGGCCTATTAAGGACTGAAACAACCCACTTCCTGCTGACCTTTGTCCAGGACTCTTTTTCACTAGCCCTTATGCTAGTTGGGGGTGTTTAAATGAACTGATGTAACTATTGAATTTTTATTTTTAAAGATTTTAGTCTGTGGTTTTTAGTAATTCAGATAGCTTATCAGTAAAATGTTGAAGAGGCTGAGTGCAAAGATTTTCAGACTCAGCAGCAAGTGCCTTACCCTGTCCACCATGTCCTAATCCAATAGAATCCCCAGGTCTGGGTGACTTCTAGAGAGGATTATTGTGACTTTACCTAGTGTGAGTTCAAGGCGGTGCCAATGCAAGGCTCTATTGAGTTTTCTAATGCTTTTATTTGTCATCCCAGCTCTCCTACCCTGCCCAGCCTCAGGGGTCCTGTCTTGTTGTTCTCTGATTGTATTTTTCTCTTTTGTAGTGGCCAGAGTGCTAGAACACTTGGGCTCGAATCCTGCCTCCTGACACTGATTTTGTGACCATGGGCAAGTCAATATCTTTGAGCCTCTGTTTCCTCATGGAAACAAGAAAAATCCTCAAATGGGGATGATAATACATGTACTACCTGGCTTATAGTATTGAGGGAGGCTTAGATGATGTAACATATGTAAAGTGCTTTGCTGTACTTAAGGTAATATAATATAAAATTGAAATATTTATAAATAAAAATATAAATGTGAGCTATTTTTTCAGCTTTTAAGTAAATATAAATTTTTCTATATCCACATTTTCAAGCTGTCATTAATGTCCCACATATCACAAACAGTATTCAATTACCACAAAATTCTAGCACCGCAGAGTAATCTGAGAATTCTCCCTCCCCACTCCATACTTCAAGCCTACCTTGAAGGTCATTCTGATTGAAGTTGACCAAGTTTTGCTAAAGTCAATTATTATTATTATTTTCCCTTCAGGTATTACATGAAATCAGTTCAACCATGCCACGTATTTTCAGGTGGTTCCTTCAGTGATGAGGAGCAGACTTCAAGCTTCCCTAAACCTCCACCACAGACCAGCAGGACAACAGACCCCAGCATGCCACCTCTCCCCTTCATCCTGAAGAAGACAGCTATGCTAGGCTTCTGTGTTGTCTATGTCTTCTTCATCTCCATCATCATTTTCCCTGCCATTTCTTCCAATATTGAGTCAGTCAACAAGAGTTCTGGATCTCTGTGGACCAATAAGTTTTTTGTCCCTCTCACCAGCTTCCTCCTGTACAATGTTGCTGACTTGTGTGGCCGACAGATCCCTGCCTGGATTCAGGTCCCAAGGCCCAAAAGCAAACTCCTCCCTGCACTAGTTCTCCTAAGGACATTTTTTATTCCTCTTTTCATCTTCTGCAATTATCAGCCCCGGCACCACCTGGAGAAGGTATTCTTTAATTCTGATATATACCCATCTATCTTCATCTCACTCTTGGGATTTAGCAATGGCTACCTCAGCACCTTGGCACTAATGTATGGCCCTAAGATCATGTCCAAGGAGCTGGCTGAGGCTACTGGGGTGCTGATGTCATTTTATATATGTCTGGGTTTAGCTTTGGGTTCAGCCTGCTCTGCCTTGGTGGTCCATCTCATCTAGGAAGACAGAAAAATATGGCAGTCCTTGTACCACTCTGGCCCTTGAAGACATTTCAAGAGCAAAGCAAAACATCATGGGAAGTAACAGATAGGGTACCCATGGTGCCCTGGAGAAGGTGCTCTGAGTCTTCTATAAGGAACCTTTTGAAGAAGAGAAAGATCCATTGGTCAATCATGGACCATTGATTGATTTCTGTTACCTGCTATTTTGGAGAGAACCAAAGTAAGCTGAAGACCTGGCTGCATGCAAGCAATTGGAAGGCTAAATGGGGGAATAAAGATATGTCCAGACATGTAAAGAACATATGGTTCTCTGAAAGAAGCATTATATATTAGACATTTGAACTTGACTAAAAGGGACACTGAGAAGAAGGGTGGGGGTAGGGAATGGAAGGCCAGCATTGGAGTCTTGAAGACTGCCATTGATACACACTAACTGTGCTGCTGTGGTCATATCTCTTCCTCTCTCCATGGCTCAGGCAACTCTGTAAGACTCAAGATTGCAGATGAGTTGTCAAGCTGCATCGTTGGAGGGCATTTCCACTCTGGGATTTCCCTAAATTGGTGAAATCACAAGCCCAGGCCAAAATGAGACATTCTGTCTTTAAGTATATTCCTTATTTGCTATGGGTCTTACAATCGAATTTTTTTTAATAGTTGGGCACAGGTTTCTTACTCCTCTTATCCAGTCATTCACCCTCTTACTTTTGTAGTTAGTGCCAAAACCCACCCAGAAAACTCTTTATACTAAACTTGAGTTCTTTGGTGGAGCCTTAAAGCCTTGTCTCTCCCTGGGATGTGGTGATATAGAATTTTTAGCTGCTTGCCGGATAGCTCTGGGCTGTGTCTACAACTCTCTTCAACCCTCAAGGATTCTTCTTGGAGTGACTCTTGGCCAGAGGAACAGTCCTTAGATAGCCCTTGAGTTCCAGAAGAGATCTTTACATTCAGTTAGGAAGATGCACTTGTAAGATACATTATCACAAATCATGGCCTGAGAGGGACCTTAGACATTATCTACTCCAATCCCCTCATTTTACAAATGAGGAAACTGAGGCACAGAGAGGTACCAGAGGTCACACAAGTACTAATAAGAGACATTTACATAATGCTTTAAACTTCACAAGCACTTTTATTGTTTTGTTTGCACCTCAAAACAGTCCTATGGGGGCATTATCCCCATTCCACAGATGAGAAACCCGAGGCTTAATAAGTACCCTTGAGCACATAGCTCATAAGTGCCAGGCAAGAATCAAACCCTAGGTCTTCCCGACCCCTACAGCCAATGCTTTATCCACTCTGTCATGCTGCTGACTTCAAATTCGGTGCTCTTACCACTATACCAGGGATTCTTAACCTTTTGGACCCCTTTGGCAGCCTGATAAAGTCTGGGGACCCTTTCTCAGAAAAAAGGTGTTTAAGTGCATAAAATAAAATGCGTAGGATGACAAAGGGAACCAATTATATCAAAGTCCATGGACCTCCCCTTGGGCTGCATCATGGGATCTCCATCTATGTATGAATCAAAAACTATGTATTACATGCAGCATCTTTTCAGCATGAATATAAGCTTAATTTTCTCTGTTTTCCTCCAAAATTTCCCTGTCCCTCTCAATACTGGACCTTTGGACCAGCAATGATGAATTCTGCCATTATAGCCTAGAAGTGATTCATAGTCAGGTTAGCTTGGGGAACTCCATTCCACAACATATCTTATGAAATTATCATAGACGATATTGTTGGACTAGTATGAGTGTCTCCTAAAACTTAACACAAAGCATATTTGGAATCAGGAGCACTGGGGGATTGGGAGAGTTCTCAGGAAAAGAAGGGGCAAATGGGGAGACACACTGAGGGAAAGGAAAGGGTCCCTGGGTGACCATGGGAAGACCACTCAACCCCTATGAGCTCCAGTTTCCTCAAACATAATAAGGAGAAAATACAATACCTATCTCATGAGATTGTTGTGAGGAAAGTGATTTTTCAAACACTATGCCACTTAACAAATGTACAAGGCTGCATTGAGATCATGCCGTGTGAGCCTCAGTTGAAAGGATGAGGGTTGTTCTCTCTGGAGAAGGGAAAATGAAAGGGGGAGACAGTAACTCTCTTCAAGAATTTGAAAGATTGTCACACGAAAGAAGGGTTAGACTTGTTATCGCTTGCCCCTGGAGGACAGATCTAGGAGCATCAAGTGGGAATTTCTAAGAGGCCAAATTAGGTTTGACTCAAGGAAGAGTTTCTTAACAATTAGAGCCATCCTCAAAGTCAAACGGGCCATCTAAGGAGGGAGTTTAAGTAGTTCCCACTTAATGATGACCTCCAAGCAGAGGCCAGATGACCACTTGTGGTGGAGGGAACTGTTGGTCAGCTTGGGTGAGCAGACCTCTGAGACCTCTTTCAACTCTGAGATTCTCTGAGTTCTGCCTTCAACAACTATTGGTCCTGCATCCAAATTGAATTGAATCTTCCCTTCTGCATTATTGTCATTCATGAGCTTAGGTGGTAATGTGTCTCCTCTCACTGAGCATCTCATATGGATTTACAGATATCCAAGAGTGGTCCAGAGTGGTCCTCGGGGACTCTACAGGTGGGACTCTTGTACTGTTGCCATTTATAACATGACAATGTGTGGACATTTGTTTCAGGGACCAACTAATACTTGTATATTTAATAAAAACTAGATGGTATCTCACTGGTATGCCCCCCTCAAGCCAGGGTGATCATCCCATTTATTCTGGAGAGAGAGAGAGAGAGAGAGAGAGAGAGAGAGAGAGAGAGAGAGAG